>NC_092087.1:64435771-64743500 GCF_045679555.1 Salvelinus alpinus
AAAACTTGTTTTCTCATGGCTCTCTCTTGTCACTCCGCAGCAGACATATGGTGAGCAATATGTTTGGAACATCAAATCGCAATAAAATCACAGTATGGAATTGCAAAACATATAGAATTGTGAGAACCGCAATACATATCGTATTGGCACCTAAGTCTCATCATAATATCGTATTGTGAGGTCCCTGGTAATTCTCAGCCCTAGGTGTCAATAAGAGCTGGAAGTGGTGACATTAACTGGAGAGAGTTGAGAGACAGGGAGAGAGAGAGGGAGGTGGTGTTCAGACTGTTTTCACACTCTTGGTTTGACCATGAGACAGAAGGAGAAAGAAAACAGTTATGAGCTGAACATAACAGTATGCCAGTGGAAGGGAGGACAGTAGAAGGTAACCCAACTGTGGTTTGTGACTACTATAAACGTTCATTGCAGCCATTTCCGTTTCAGTCATTCTGTTACTGATTTGGTAACAGAATAACACGCTTTAATCACACTATAAATCATCAACCAAATGTTATCCGTAAAAACACTATAACTAATTAGCAGGTCTACCTTTACAGTACGTGTTACTTCTGTGAACTTTCATTATCCTCCCTCCTCATGAGGGAGAGAAATGTGAAAATATCTTAAAGATATGTGGTGTTTTGGTAACAGAATGACACTATGCAATATTTCTTAAACTTACAGATGGCAAATCATTTTGGCAAAACTAAATATAAATGATATTAGTTGGCAGGGGACTTTACTTCAGCATTATTGTGTTTTGATGTATTTCTTATACCCTTTAAGACTGTTTCTGCTGGATGTTTTCTAAGATCCCTTTTCCATCTGTTTGACCAGAAATCAAAGCCTTTGCTTATTCCTCATTTTTAGGATGGAAAATGTAGAGACATTTATATATGCCTTCATTTCTCAAAAGGTATTTACATTTACATTTACATTTAAGTCATTTAGCAGACGCTCTTATCCAGAGCGACTTATTTACTCTTAGATGTCATTTTGACACCCAATTTGATGTGCTCCTATGAACTTCTCATGTTAGTGCTCATGGGACTTTTTACATGGAAATTCCCTAATCTAGTGTAGGAAGTAGACCAGACACTGGTAACCTAGCCTGGTCCTAGATCCGTTTATGCGATGTAGAATAAAATAGAATACCATTTAGCAGAAATATAAATACAAGCAAGGCACTCAAACTAATTGACAGTAAAATAATTACACATGTACCTTGGAAGGGGATATGCAGAGCAAAGTTTTGAATTGAGAAAATGTACGTTTGCAGCGTTCGATCTAATGTCCACAGTTAGTATGGATATTGGAATATAGTCCCAGTCAAAGTTCTCCCAGAGCTGTGCCACCCAGATCCACACTGAAGCTAATTTCTTAGCTAAGCTGCCGCAGCCCTATCTCCGGTAACAGGTTCCATGCAGCCCAAAGCTGAGGCTTTAGTCTCACTGGTATGAGCCGCCGTTTGTAACATGCTATATTCTGTGGAAATGATTAATTCCGTGTCACAAAATGTAAACATTGCCATCTTTTGTGCCCACAAAATGCCAAACGGTTATACACTGAAACCCCACGAGGGACTGTGTCTGCCTCCCAAATGGCACCCTATTCACTAATAGTTCACTACTTTTGACCAGGGCCCATATGTCTGTGGTCAAAAGTAGTGCACTATATAGGGAATATTTTGCCATTTGGGAGATTCATCCCGGCATCTGAACAAAGCTCTGCCGCGCACCCAGATGTTTATCACCCAGGGCCCTTGGCTTTATGAGATAGTGCCTAGCGTCGCGCCAGTAGTGGCATTACTACCATCCACGAGACCACAATGTAATTCCCTCTTTGCATATGCCAATGGGATACGATTAAGAATGCAAACTGCACCTCGATCTATCTCTCCCTATCAAAAACACCCACGAGGCTCATTGTTAGGCACATAATAAAAATGTTAATGTTCTATTGAGCCCCGATAAGGCCTACCGCCGCCCACCTAGGCTCTTCTGATGTGCTTGTCAGGGCTGGGGATCACTTTCACAAAGGGGACGCTGTCTGGCAGCATTCCAAATGGCACCCTATTCCTTATTATAGCGCACTGCTTTTGACCAGGGCCCTGACATTTGGGATGCAGCCTCTGCCATTGCTCAAACTGAGGAGCTATTGTTGCGAAGCCAAGTAGGAGATTGATATACCAATAAAAAGTGTAGCGAATAAAACCATATAGGAAGTCTCCACTTCCCCCTTCCTCGTGCCAATAAAAAATGATAGACAATCAGTTACCAGAGGGTGATGGTGATAATCCGTTAACAGGCAGGCTATTAAGAGGAGCGGAGGTAACCGTAGCAACATGCTACTGTTGAACACATGAGAGGGTGTGATGTCATGTGTTATATATACCATGGTTGGAAAGTGTTTCCCCTTGATTTGACTCTTATTGATAATCCTTTAACGGACAATCTATCAAAAGGGGAGCGGTGCTACCGTTGAACACAGGGGAGGTGTGTGATGTGTCAATGTCACGTATACTCTCTCTCCGGCCTCTAGGTCACCAGGCTGCTGATTATCCCGCACACCTGTCACCATCGTCAAGCGTGATTTAACTCTTTCTTAAATTATCAGGGCGAAATACAAAAATTCTAAAATCTGTTTTATTTTATTAACTCTTATTTTACGAGGTACTAGGTTGACTAAAAACACAAATTATTACAGCAACAGTTTGGGGAAGGGATATCCAATATCCAAGATTGAGAACATTTGGGTCAGTTTTTCAGACACAGATTAGGCCTAGTCTTGGACTAAAAAGTGCTTTCAATTGAAAATCTCCATTGAGAATGCTTTTTTACTCCAGGACTAGGACAAAAATGTTTAAAATTAATGTTTAATTTATTTAGACTGTGGGTCTTTAAGAAATGCAAGGAGGGACACATTGGATGTCTTGGCAGCCCACAAAGGTACTGGTCCAAAGATTGAACAAGAGCGTGTGTTTTCGGTTGATTGGACGAGTGATAGCACTGTCTGTGGCTACACAGGGAGCAGCAAATGTCAAATACGGCCAGATAAGCAGTGCTCAACCAGGCAGACTCCATAACCACTCTGTATTCAAATAGTTACATTTCTCTTACAGCTCTCTCTGGAGATGGACCCGATGCAGCATGTGTGATTTGGAATCCTAAGCTAACCTTCCTGTATTTCTCATAAAGGATCCTAGACCACAAATCTAGATATAGAATACTTTGGGTTTTGAAGTCTATTTCAGCATGTGGATAAACATATGTGTTCATAGTTTTGTATATAACCATGTAAATACATATTTATGAGGATAATATTATGTTGTGACTGTGAATGTGAATGTACGTACTTCAGAGCATCTCTGTCATCCTCTTTGGTGAAACAATGTTAGCCTTGGGTGAGAAATGGGATATGGTTCTTCACAGTGACATTCATCCAAATGTTATAATAAATATTTTAAGCCCCAGTTCATAGCGTTTGTCTAAATCTAGTTAAGCTAAGACACCCACGGATAAATTTCTCCAGGGTGCAGTCTCTAAATCGATGGTAGCCTGCGTATTATTTGTCTCATTATTATTAAGACAAAATAGATTTCAAGCCGCCAGACTGTCGGGGACACTAATGTAAAATCAAATTACGGGGTAACGAAGTTAAATAGCGTGCTTCGTTCGGTTGAAAACTCCCAAGTCTTGTGTTCTGATAGATATGAGCTCCACAGCTCCACACACTTTCTATGGACAATTTTTGATCTTTCATTTTTATTTTGTAAGCTTTCTAAAGAACATTGCTAGATATATTGGACACAAAACTAAATTGTCATTATTGGAAATCAGTCCTTAAATAATCAAGTAGCCTAAAGATGATCAGAACTGCGGCTGGATCTGTCAATCCAAGTCAAAAAACTTTATTGAAGACTGTCACTTGCCCAGAGATAGAGATAGAAAACAACACTGACTTGTTTCTTTGAATATGGTCATTGATGATGCTCACTTTCTTTTTCAAAGCCAAGCATCCATCTAAGGAACATAAGAAAAAGGGCAATGTTATGTCTACACCCACCTTTCTTTCAGACCCATATTTTTTTGTTGACCACAGGGCCCGGTTTTCCCCGGCGGTCCCCGTAGCATCCTCCTCATCTCCTAGCAGCCCCGCGGAAGCTGTATCTGAATCCTCCCCCTCCTCCAAATCCTCTCCCTCCTCCACATCCATCGTTTTGAGACGCTTAGGTGCTCTCTCGTATTCCCCTTCCTCGTATTCCTCAATGAGAGACATTGTTGATGAATAGCAACAATTTTTGGTGTTAGATGAATTCACCACCTGAGAAATAAATCACAAATAGCAGTCCGGGAAGTTGCATGCACGTGGCTCTAAAATAGAATGTCGACCAAGCGAACTAGAATTTTGACAGCTGTGCGCATCGACGGTAATGCCATCCTCCAATACGCCCCCTTCTTGTGCGTGCACCTTCACTCTTTTGTTCACATTGCAGATTTTCTTCCATTGGACAACCTATGCTTCTGTTCTGAATATAGTCGTTGATTGGCTATGGCGGTTAGGCGTAAAAAGCAAACATATGATAGAAGCTTCTGTATCGCCGAAGACGAGCCACAGTCTGTAGTCTACGTGCATACCGTCAAAGAGTAGACCACTAGGCCTAATTAAAAGGTAAACAATGAAGCAAATGTATCCCATGACACTTCACATTTAAGTCATTTAGCAGATGCTCTGACTTACAGGAGCAATTATAGTTACGTAACCGACCTACCTAGTTAGCTCAGGAATTTCGAACCAGTGACCTTTCGGTTACTGGCCCAATGCTCTTAACAGCTAGGTGACCTGCCGGGCTACTTTCACATGCAAATAGCACCTATTTTCTATAGGCAATCCATAGGCTATTGATCAAGTACTATTCTGTTATTACTATGTAATAGTACGGTAGTATTAGACTTAGAACTACACAATGAAGAAAACAGTCTAGTTGTTTCAACTAATTACTATTAAGTAACTGGTTCCACGTGTTAGGCCTACCTGAACTTCAAAAATGAGTTGGCGCTAACTTAGCGCCCAAATGTATTTGGGCATCTTATCTAAAAAAGGCTGTGGAACCAGCAGGGTTGGAATAATGCAGGGGCTTACCGGGGCTGAAGCCCCTGGGCCCAGGAGGCAACAATTTTGTACTTAAGTAAATAAATATATATATATATAGTACCAGTCAAAAGTTCGGACACAGCTACTCATTCCAGGGTTTTTCTTTATTTTTACTATTTTCTACGTTGTAGAATAATAGTGACAACACCAAACAATGAAATAATACATATGGAATCATGTAGTAACCAAAAAAGTGTTAAACAAATCAAAATATATTTTATATTTAAAATTCTTAAAAGTAGCCACCCTTTGCCTTGATGACAGCTTTGCACACGCTTGGCATTCTCTCAACTAGCTTCATGAGGTAGTCACCTGGAATGCATTTCAATTAACAGGTGTATCTTGTTAAAATTCAATTTGTGGAATTTCTTTCCTTCTTAACCCTTTCATGTTCATGTTCATGTTTCAACTTTCAGTTCCAAATATCTCTAACGGTCGCCCCACATGATTTTTTATCCACGTGATGTCAGAACGTTCTCTCCATTCCAGAATGTGATTGTTACGCAACAGTACATTTAATTCGCGCTGCCCTCAAACCAAGGAATTTAGCCAGTTTTTATTTATAGGCTGTTTCAACTTCAATTTCAAATTATTTTCTAACAAGTTTTTATTTTCTAAGAACAGTTTGAATTGAGGTGTGTTCCGCCTCCTCATTCATTAACATAAAAATAGTCATTTTTACTTTTGAGGACAATAACATTTTTGGGACATTTCTGACCCGGAGAAAATTCCCCGGGCACTTCCCAATTGTTTGTGCAGTTCAAGTCTGCAGACATTTGCGCTTCTCCCGTCAGAACAGGATCTGCACACGTGTTCACATTTTCCATCTGTTGCCCGCATCGCAGTCATTGTTGTTTTAGTTACTAATAATAACTTTGGAAATGTGTACGTTTCTATCAAAGTAAGTGCCTTATTACGTTGTAATAGTTACTGTATGTCGTTTCTATTGTAGCTTGCTGTATGGAGCATAATATGTTTGTGTATATTCCTTATAACCGCGGACGTGAGGTAACGTTACTCATTATATAACCTTTATGGTGTTATATTCAATAATACTTATGTAACTAGCTACATTCTTCTATCGGCTCTGTAAAACAATGCTAAATGCGTCAGAGAAGTATTACCTTGTGTTGTATTTTGAAGCTACCCTGGCCTTATGCCAACCAAGTGGCGCAGCGGGCAAAGGCACAGCACCTCAGTGCTAGAGATGTCACAACAGACTCCCTGGCTCAAATCCAGGCTGTGTTTCTATCAAAGTAAGTGCCTTATTTGGGTATAATAGTTTCCGTATGTCGTGCTATGCCGTTTCTACTAGAGCTCACTGTATGTATGGAGCATAATATGTTTGTGTATATTCCTTATAACCGCGGACACGCGAGGTAACGTTACTCATGTCATAACCTTTATGGTGTTATATTCAATAATACTTATGTAACTAGCTACATTCTTCTATTAGCTCTGTAAAACAATGCTAATTGCGTCAGAGAAGTATTAGCTTAGTGTTTTATTTTGAAGCTACCCTGGCCTAAGTGGCGCAGCTGTCTATGGCACTGCATCTCAGTGCTAGAGGCATCACTACAGACACCCTGGTTCAAATCCAGGCTGTATCACAACCAGCTGTGATTGGGAGTCCTATAGGGCGGCACACAATTGGCCCAGTGTTGTCTGAGTTTGGCCGGTGTAGGCCATCATAAATTGCTGTTAAATTTGAAAAAAAAATATGACCATGGTTTGTTTATTTGGTCTATTCAGCATAGCTCTGTTCTGCCCTGCCTTGCCCCTTTGTGGAGCTCAAAAGTTAGTTTCTTATTGTTATAACTCAAATTTGTAATTTTGTCAATGCAATATACTATTTGTATAGCTGTGTTTATTATGTTACTTCTTTGTAATATTGTTTTATTGCTATATCCTTATATTGTATTCTAATTACTAATAATTCCTCTTTATTCTGTACTTTCAAAACCACAAACAGTATTTGCCAATATCATAACTGGAGCTGGACATCTTTGGAGCTGAAGATTGAGGCCAGCTTTTGTATGCTAACGTACACTCCTTAACAGTTTTACTGGATGAAAACACAGCATGAAAACACATAGGCCAATATGTAATAGTCGTCTATTTTATTGCAGTATTGGTGGTTGGTTCAACAACTTGTTTTACTAGAGAGAAAAAAACTTAATATGCATAACCCATATTTAATATTCATGCAGTGACTGAACAACAACTGCATTTCCACCCCCCACCTCTAAAGGCATAGTATCATGACAGGTCACCTGTCAAGTCACCTGTCTGGTCAGTCAGTCACTAATTGCTGCAGATGTGCTCAATAGTGCTTGAGCATATGATACTACTCAAAGCATGGTGAAACACATAGATGTGTATCACAAGCTAAACACATGTATTTTGTCAACTTCCTCTGCTTACTTCTCCTGGTGCCAGACAGGCAGACTTTGCAGTGCCTCCGTGTGTGACTACCTTGAGCAGCAGTTTGAGGGACTTTGCAAGGAAAATGCGGTGTAGTGAGGCGTTGGCGATTGTCCGCAGCAGGGCGACCCCCAGTGGATCGGCGCCGAGGGGTGTGGTGCTCCTCCAGCAGCTCTCTCATGAGGTTCTCTCTATCCTTTTGGTAGGTAATTACTTTACCTATGAGGGAGTGGGGAGGATGAGGAAAGGGAGAGGATGATGAGGCAGTGGGTAGGTGGGTGAGATATTGTCACTATAATTGCATAATGGATTTGTATGTGAACTGTACATCCAATTACCAAAAATACCTTGTTCAGTAATCATCTCACCTGTTAGTTGGCGGTGAACTATGCTGCCGTTGAGGGCAGCAGTGTCGATCAGATGGAAAAATATCTTCTTATACCACTTGGTCGTTTTCCGAGTGCATTCCACAAAGCTGTTTATCATGTCCGCCTTATCCACTGCCCCCATTATGAGGTTATAGTCAAGCATGCAGTCTGGTTTGATTTTTCTCTCTCCCGTCAGGTGGTCCACCTTCCCTGTGGCCGACATGGTTGCTGTATGGACAGTGAGGAGGACATGGACGTCTTTACTGCCAGCTGTTGACCGTTCTCCTTGAACTCTACCTCCCCTCTCTGCATCTTCCTGCATCCGAATGCCGGCATCCCCTTCCTGTTCGAACTGACTGTGCCACAGGCACCCGTGCTGATGGAGAGCAGATGCTGGAAGAGTGTGGGATTGCTGTAACAATTGTCCACGTACAAAGTGTGTCCCTTGCCGAGATGAGGAGCCAGCATGGTCATCACCATACCCTAAGCCCCTCCTAATGTTAGATGTCAGTGGTGGACCCTGTGTAAACTATAATGTCCTTGACAAATCCTGTCTTCACGTCGCACATGACAAAGAACTTGACCCCAAACCTGTGCCTTTTGGAGGGAATATATTGATGGAACGCCAGCCAACCTTTCCATAACATCAGGAACTCATCAATGCATAGGTCCTTGTATGGCACAAAGACCTGACCAAATGCTGATGTCAGGCTGATAAGAACATTTCTTATTTTGTATAATGGGTCACTTAGGATGGCAGTAGCATTGTTGACGAAATGCAGGCATCGCAGCAGAACTAGGAAGCAGTCTTGGGATATGAGGGTGGCAAAGTTGCAAACATAGGATCTGTGCTCCAGTATTCTCTTAGGGAGTTCTTCTTTACTACCCCCATGAGGACTGTCACCAAATCAAATCAAAGTTTATTTGTCACGTGCGCTCTAACCAATAGTGCAAAAAAGGTATTAGGTGAACAATAGGCAGGTAAAGAAATAAAACAACAGTAAAAAGACAGGCTATATACATACAGTAGCGAGGCTATAAAAGTAGCGAGGCTACATACAGACACCGGTTAGTCAGGCTGATTGAGGTAGTATGTACATGTAGATATGGTTAAAGTGACTATGCATATAGTTTTTTTTAACAGAGAGTAGCAGTAGCGTAAAAGAGGGGTTGGCAGGTGGTGGGTGGGACACAATGCAGATAGCCCGGTTAGCCAATGTGCAGGAGCACTGGTTGGTCGGCCAAATTGAGGTAGTATGTACATGAATGTCTAGTTAAAGTGACTATGCATATATGATAAACAGAGAGTAGCAGCAGCGTAAAAAGGGGTTGGGGGGGGCACACAATCAATGCAAATAGTCCGGGTAGCCATTTGATTACCTGTTCAGAAGTCTTATGG
The DNA here is from genome assembly GCF_045679555.1 of Salvelinus alpinus. Lineage (NCBI taxonomy): Eukaryota > Metazoa > Chordata > Actinopteri > Salmoniformes > Salmonidae > Salvelinus > Salvelinus alpinus. Next base: position 64,445,117 of record NC_092087.1, read on the forward strand.
CTTGGGGGTAAAAACTGTTGGGAAGCCTTTTTGTCCTAGACTTGGCACTCTGGTACCGCTTGCCATGCGGCAGTAGAGAGAACAGTCTATGACTGGGGTGGCTGGTGTCTTTGACAATTTTCAGGGCCTTCTTCTGACACTGCCTGGTGTAGAGGTCCTGGATGGCAGGCAGCTTAGCCTCAGTGATGTACTGGGCCGTACGCACTACCCTCTGTAGTGCCTTGCGGTCAGAGGCCGATGTCGTGACGTTGTATTAGTTAATGTGACGACTGCTGCTCATCGAATGATTAACGGTTTATAATTGCGTGATTAAATGAATCAGGCAATTATTAACTCGTAAACCTGGGGCACCATGGGAAAATTAGTTTTATTGAGTTTCTATTTCCCAAATTAACTCAAAGAATATCAGAATATCGATATTACAACAGTCGCTAATTAATCAATTTCCCCTACAGTCTCATTCTGAACGTTGCATAATCCGGGAATCTGCACAAACCCGGGTCCCACCAATGAGTTCGTACCACACCAATTTTAGTTGATTATTTATTTACTAGAAAGCTAAAATGATAAAAAAAGATACACATACACAAAAACACAGTCTAGGCTATTAATTAGAATTTAGTATAAAGGGCCAACACACTATGAAGCGTGTTACCCAAAAAGGGGATTTCAAAAAGAGAGAAAAAGAGAAGAAACATACATTTGAGTGCATTTGTCAGCTATGCTTATTTTTTACCCTAACCTTGCCCCGAACTGCCACTCTTATGGGTCAGAATATATTGATGTAATTACGCGTTGAAGGTCTCCGTGGATTCTCCGCGTGGACCGTTTAGGCTTCTCAATGACGCTCTTCTCTGGGGAAACTCTCTGGTTGTCCTCACGATGTCAGTGTCCTTTTGGCCCGATTCCTCGCCCTTGTTCTGAAAGGGATCTTCAGAGGACAGCCAGCTCTGTAGCTCAGAGCTCATAGTGTAGGAATGGAAACAGTGTAGATACCACGATTCGATGGGGAGTAGAGGCCGGGTGGTCCGGCTTGAATTCACCCGCTTAGACACAGCTACTCACCCGTAGCATGGGTAGAAAAATATTTCTTTGTCTTCAACCTTGTGTTGTGTTTTGGGTTCGTTGACTTTTCAGACCTTAGCTGCAGCACGGGTCACTTAGTCTGATATGTTAATTCTTAACTCACATGTCTTATACCCTCGGGTCAGAAGTGGGTGTAACCGCCTTTAGGGCAATTCTCTGGGCGTACCAATTTAAGAGGCAAGGTCTAGATTTTACTCAAATCCAATTTTAGACAACTAACTTCACATTTCATCTTTACCAAAACATTTTCTTTGATTTGGACATTTTCCACACAACGTACAATGTATAAACATCTGTCAATAGTGTATTGGAGGTCGAAGTCAGGTGCAGGAGAGCAGAGTATAATGAACAGGCGCACTTTTATTATAGTTCCAAAAACGAGAGCACTACATAAATCAAACGCGCTCAAAAAACGGAACATAAAAGTAAAGCGTGTAAACTAACACCGCATAACAATGAAACAATTACACACAAAACATGATGGGAAACAAAGGGTTAAATACAAGTAGATTGATTGGGGAAATGAAAACCAGGTGTGTATGGAAACAAGACAAGACAAATGGATATATGAAAAATGGAGCGGTGATGGCTAGAAAGCCGATGACGTCGATCGCCGAATGCCGCCCGAACAAGGAGAGGAGCCGACTTTGGCGAAAGTTGTGACAGTACTCCCCCCTTGACGTGCGGCTCCAGCGGCGCGCCGACACCGGCCTCGAGGACGACCCGTAGGACGCGACTTCCACCGAAGGTGGCTCCTCTCCCGTGGACCGTTTAGGCTTCTCAATGACGCTCTTCTCTGGGGAAACTCTCTGGTTGTCCTCACGATGTCAGTGTCCTTTTGGCCCGATTCCTCGCCCTTGTTCTGAAAGGGATCTTCAGAGGACAGCCAGCTCTGTAGCTCAGAGCTCATAGTGTAGGAATGGAAACAGTGTAGATACCACGATTCGATGGGGAGTAGAGGCCGGGTGGTCCGGCTTGAATTCACCCGCTTAGACACAGCTACTCACCCGTAGCATGGGTAGAAAAATATTTCTTTGTCTTCAACCTTGTGTTGTGTTTTGGGTTCGTTGACTTTTCAGACCTTAGCTGCAGCACGGGTCACTTAGTCTGATATGTTAATTCTTAACTCACATGTCTTATACCCTCGGGTCAGAAGTGGGTGTAACCGCCTTTAGGGCAATTCTCTGGGCGTACCAATTTAAGAGGCAAGGTCTAGATTTTACTCAAATCCAATTTTAGACAACTAACTTCACATTTCATCTTTACCAAAACATTTTCTTTGATTTGGACATTTTCCACACAACGTACAATGTATAAACATCTGTCAATAGTGTATTGGAGGTCGAAGTCAGGTGCAGGAGAGCAGAGTATAATGAACAGGCGCACTTTTATTATAGTTCCAAAAACGAGAGCACTACATAAATCAAACGCGCTCAAAAAACGGAACATAAAAGTAAAGCGTGTAAACTAACACCGCATAACAATGAAACAATTACACACAAAACATGATGGGAAACAAAGGGTTAAATACAAGTAGATTGATTGGGGAAATGAAAACCAGGTGTGTATGGAAACAAGACAAGACAAATGGATATATGAAAAATGGAGCGGTGATGGCTAGAAAGCCGATGACGTCGATCGCCGAACGCCGCCCGAACAAGGAGAGGAGCCGACTTTGGCGAAAGTTGTGACAGTACTCCCCCCTTGACGTGCGGCTCCAGCGGCGCGCCGACACCGGCCTCGAGGACGACCCGTAGGACGCGACTTCCACCGAAGGTGGCTCCTCTCCCTGTTCGGGCGGTCGCTCGGCGGTCATCGTCGCCGGTCTATTAGCTGCCACCGATCCTTTTTCCTTTTCTTTTGGTTATGTCTGTTTTGTGTTTCACCTGGTTTCATTTTGGTTAATTCGGATTTTTCTCGACATTTCCTTATGGTTTTTTTGTGTGGGATTGTTTTCGTTTGACTGTCAGTTAGTTTGGGTTGCGTTTTCGTTAGTTCATGTTTTACAGGTGTTTTTTCCCTGGACTGTGTCTGAGTGGGGTTTCGCAGCCCGGTGTCCTGTTTATTTTGAGCTGGTTAAATAAAGCGCCCTTTTCTTCTGAACTTGTTTCTCCTGCACCTGACTCCACACCCACATCTCCTTGGGGAGATCTGACAACTGTAGAACGATCACACCCGTGTGAAAGGGTTAATGCGTTTGAACCAATCAGTTGTGTTTTGACAAGATAGGGTTGGTATACAGAAGATAGCCCTATTTGGTAAAGACCAAATCCATATTATGGCAAGACCAGCTCAAATAAGCAAAGAGAAAAGACAGTCCATCATTACTTTAAGACATGAAGGTCAGTCAATTTCAAGAACTTTGAACGTTTCTTCAAGTGCAGTCGCAAAAACCATCAAGCGCTATGATGAAACTGGCTCTCATGAGGACCACCACAGGATAGGAAGACCCAGAGTTATCTCTGCTGCGGAGGATATGTTCATTAAAGTTACCAGCCACAGAAATCAGCAATTAACTGCACCTCAGATTGCAGCCTAAATTAATTAATCACAGAGTTCAATTAACAGACACATCTCATTATCAACTGTTCAGAGGAGACTGCGTGAATCAGGCCTTCAAGGTCAAATTGCTGCAAAGAAACCACTACTAAAGACCAAAAATAATAAGAAGAGACAATAAGAAGAGGCAAGAAACACAATCAATGGACAGACCGGTGGAAATCTGTTTTTTTGTCTGATGAGTCCAAATTTGAGATTTGTCTTTGTGAGACGCAGAGTAGGTGAACGGATAATCTCCACATGTGGGATTCTCACCGTGACGCATGGAGGAGGAGGTGTGATGGTGTGGGGGTGTTTTGCTTGCGACACCGTCAATGATTTATTTAGAATTCAAGGTACACTTAACCAGCATGGATACCACAGCATTCTGCAGCGATACGCCATCCAATCTGGTTTGTGCTTAGTGGGACTGTCATTTGTTTTTCAACAGGACAATGACCCAAAACATACCTCCAGGTTGTGTAATGGCTATTTGACCAAGAAGATGGAGTGCTGCATCAGATGACCTGCCCTCCACGATCACGACCTCAACCCAATTGAGATGGTTAAGGATGAGTTGGACCGCAGAGTGAAGGAAAAGCAGCCAACAAGTGCTCAGGATATGTGGGAACTGCCTGAAGACTGTTGGAAAAGCATTCCAGGTCGCTACCTCATGAAGTTGGTTAAGAGAATGCCAAAAGTTTTCAAAGCTGTCATCAAGGCTAAAATATATTTTGATTTGTTTAACACTTTTTTGCTTACTACATTATTCCATATGTGTAATTTCATAGTTTTGATGTCTTCACTATTATTCTACAATGTATATAATAGTGAAAAATAAAGAAAAAACGTTGAATGAGTAGATGTGTCCAAACTTTTGACTGGTACTGTGTATATATATATATATATATATATTGAGAGGTTCAAGTTCCTTGGTGTCCACAACACCAACAAACTAGAATGGTTCAAACACACCAAGACAGTCATGAAGAGGACTGAGATCCTCAAGAAGTTCTACAGCTGCACCATCGAGAGCATCCTGACTGGTTGCATCACTGCCTGGTATGGCAACTGCTCGGCCTCCGACCGCAAGGCACTACAGAGTATAGTGCGTACGGCCCAGTACATCACTGGGACCCAGCTTCCTGCCATCCAGGACCTCTATACCATGACGTGTCAGAGGAAGGCCCTAAAAATTGTCAAAGACTCCAGCCACCCTAGTCATAGACTGTTCTCTCTGCTACAGCATGGCAAGCGGTACCGGAGCGCCAAGTCTACGTCCAAAAGGCTTCTTAACAGCTTCTACCCCCAAGCCATAAGACTCCTGAACAGCTAATCAAATGGTTACACAGACTATTTGCATTGTCCCCTGCCCCCACCCCCTGTTTTACGCTGCTGCTACTCTCTGCTTATTATCTATACATAGTCACTTTAACTCTACCTACAGTACCTGTACATATTATCTCAATTTCCTCAACTAACCGGTGCCCGTGCACATTGACTCTGTACCGGTACGCGATGTATATAGCCTCGCTACTGCTATTTTACTGCTGCTCTTCAACTATTCGTTATTTTTATTCCATTTTTTACTTACACTTATTTTTCTTAAAACTGCATTTTTGGTTAAGGGCTTGTAAGTAAGCATTTCACGGTCTACACCTGTTGTATTCGGCGCATGTGACAAATACAATTTGATTTGATTTTCTGGCTTATAAATTAATTATATGTACCCATTGATTCTTGAAGAATATAACAGAAGCCAAAATCTAAGCTTGTTCTACTCCGATTTTTTTAAGCAAAGTAAATGTAAACTAACACTTTATAGCTTAAAAACCTGGTTAAAACTATAGTTGAAGTCGGAAGTTTACATATACTTTGGAGTCATTAAAACTAATTTTTCAACCACTCCACACATTTCTTGTTAACAAACTATAGTTTGGCAAGTCGGTTAGGACATCTACTTTGTGCATGACACAATACATTTTTCCAAAAATTGTTTACATACAGATTATTTCACTTAATAATAATTAATTGGATCACAATTCCAGTTGGTCAGAAGTTTACATACACTAAGTTGACTGTGCCTTTAAACCGTTTTGAAATTTTCAGAAAATGATGTCATGGCCTTAGAAGCTTCTGATAGTATATAAACACCATGGGACCACGCAGCCGTCATACCGCTCAGGAAAGAGACGCATTCTGTCTCCTAGAGATGAATGTACTTTGGTGCGAGAAGTGCAAATCAATCCTAGAACAACAGCAAAGTACATTGTGAAGATGCTGGAGGCAACAGGTACAAAAGTATCTATATCCACAGTGAAACGAGTTCTATATCGACATAACCTGAAAGGCCGCTCAACAAGGAAGAAGCCACTGCTCCAAAACCACCATAAAAAAGCCAGACTGCGGGTTGCAACTGCACATGGGGACAAAGATTGTACTTTTGGGAGAAATGGCCTCTGGTCTGATGAAATAAAATAGAACTCTTTGGCCGTAATGACCATGGTTATGTTCGGAGGAAAAAGGGGGAGGCTTGCAAGCCCGAAGAACACCATCGCAACCGTGAAGCACGAGGGTGGCAGCATCATGTTGTGGGGGTGCTTTGCTGCAGGAGGAACTGGTGCACTTCACAAAATGGATGGCATCATGAGGAGGGGAAATTATGTGGATATATTGAAGCAACATCTCAAGACATCAGTCAGGAAGTTAAAGCTTGGTCGCAAATGGGTCTTCCAAATGGACAATGACCCAAGCATACTTCCAAAGTTGTGGCAAAATGGCTTAAGGACGACAGAGTCAAGGTATTGGAGTGGCCATCACAAAGCCCTGACCTCAATCCCATAGAAAATTTGTGGGCAGAACTGAAAAGCGTGTGCGAGCAAGGAGGCCTACAAACCTGACCCGGTTACACCAGCTCTGTCAGGCCAAAATTCACCCAACTTATTGTGGGAAGCTTGTGGAAGGCTACCCGAAACGTTTGACCCAAGTTAAACAATTTAAAGGCAATGCTACCAAATACTAATTGAGTGTATGTAAACTTCTGACACACAGGGAATGTGATGAAAGAAATGAAAGCTGAAATAGATCATTCAATTTACTATTATTCTGACATTTCACATTCTTAAAATAAAGTGGTGATCCTAACTGACCTAAAACAGGGAATATTTACTAGGATTAAATGTCAGGAATTGTGAAAGACTGAGTTTAAATGTATTTGGTTAAGGTGTATGTAAACTTCCGACTTCAACTGTATAATTTTGTATCATGCATGGTGAGTCTTGCATCCATAACTCTGTATCAAGGCACAAGGCGAGACCCAGATGCAGACACAGGAGGCAGATGGTTGTAGTCTTACAATGTTTATTAATCCAAAAAGGGGTAGGGAAGAGAATGGTCATGTACAGGCAAAAGGTCAAAACCAGTTCGGAGTCCAATAAGTACCGAAGGGCAGATTCAAGGTCAGGGCAGGCAGGATGATCAGGCAGGCGGGAAAGTAGTCCAGAGTCAGGCAGTGGTCAAAACTAGGAAGACTAGCAAAAGAGAATAGAAAATGAGTATGGGGAAAAACATGCTGTTTGACTTGACTAAACATAGAAGAAGAACTGGCACAGAGACAGGAAACACAGGGATAAATACACTGGGAAAATAAGTGGCACCTGGAGGGGGTGGAAACAATCACAGGGACAGGTGAAACATGTCGGGGCGTGACACTCTGTCTATGAATTTGAGAGTGGTTACGTTTCTCCAGCCCCATCCCTCAGCTTTTTACCGAAACAGAGGCGTTGAAAATTATTTGTTATTATTTCAACTGTTGATTCCCCCTTCAAGGACCTTCTGTTCCATGCCAAGGAGCCAAAAATAGTAGGAGAAGGGGTAGGGAAGGTAGCAACAGCAGAGTGAACAGCTAAGGATAAAAGCTTTGAGCATCAATCTTTTAAGGTTTGTGGTGGTTTGTACTTTTGAGTGGCTGTGTTTAGAATGTGAAAAAGGTAACAAAAAGTTGTGATTGTCAATTGATTTTCTGTCTCCATCTTTTGGGACTGTATGAGAAGAAAGGCAAAGACGAACATAGGACAGTTCTGTTCAGAGTACTTTCCTCTATTTTTCATCAAGATTTTCTCTCCATCTGTGGATACTCATCTTGATTATCAACTAGATTGAAACAAAAACTCCCCCAGCCAAGTCTTTATCTACCTAATGATGCCATCTACTATGCTCTTTTCCTTTCTCTTATTAGGATATTGCTACTTCTCTGTTTCTTTCCTTTTCTCTCTTTCACCTCTGCTGGACAAGGAACCCTCTGAAAATCATCAGTTCTACTGAAAGGGCCCCCAGTTGTTCACGTAAAATGAATGAATGAAGTAAATTGCCTTGAGAACAAAAATCACATTTCCATGGTCTCGAGGGAACATTCCTTCTTTGCATTCATGACCTAACACCATTTTCATGGAGCTATAGTTCATTTGAGTAACGACAATGATTTACTACAAGATATGAATTGGAATTTGTGCTCACCTGGGTGAGAAATGGTAAATTAAGTATAGTATTTATTTATTGTATTGATGTTTAAAGATTTGATTAATCTAAATTGTTTGTCAACTTTGGTTTGTCAACGTTTCTGGGTAGAATTCTCCTCAAGCTGATGGTTAAATGTCACTAGAAATATGAGAAGCTGTTCCTCAATTCCATAATATTATCCTCAGTACTGCAATTGAGAGATAAAATAAATATTCAGTCCAAAAAGTCTGTAAGATCTCTTGTTGAGATGTTACTAAATATTTGGTCATACACGTTTTAATTTATCCCTCATGAAATCTGAGGTAATAATAATAATATGATATTGCACTTTACTTTTATGGTATCAAATAGTTTCTTGGCATACACTACCGGTCAAAAGTTTTAGAACATATACTCATTCAAGGGTTTTTCTTTATTTTTACAATTTTATACATTGTAGAATATTAGTGAAGACATCAAAACTATTAAATAACACATATGGAATCGTGTAGTAACCAAAAAGGTATTAAACAAATCAAAATACATTTTATATTTTATATTCTTCAAATAGCCACCCTTTGCTTTGATGACAGCTTTGCACACTCTTGGCATTCTCTCAACCAGCTTCATCTGGAATGCTTTTCCAACAGTCTTGAAGGAGTTCCAACATATGCTGAGCACTTGTTGGCTGCTTTTCGTTCACTCTGCGGTCCGACTCAACCCCAACCATCGAAATTTGGTTGAGTTCGGGGGGATTGTGGAGGCCAGGTCATCTGATGCTGCACTCCATCATTCTCCTTCTTGGTAAAATATCCCTTACACAGCCTGGACATGTGTTGGGTATTTGTCCTGTTGAAAAACAAATTATAGTCCCACTAAGCCCAAACCAGATTGGATGTGGTATCGTTGTACCTTGAATTCTAAATCACAGACAGTGTCACCAGCAAAGCACTCCCACACCATAACACCTCCTCCTCTATGCTTTACAGTGGGAAATACAAATGCGGAGATCATCCGTTCACCCACACCGCGTCTCACAAAGACACGGCGGATGGAACCAAAAATCTCACATTTGGACTCCAGACCAGAGGACAAATTTCCACCGGTCTAATGTCCATTGCTTGTGCTTTTTGGCCCAAGAAAGTCTCTTCTTATTATTGGTATCCTTTAGTAGTGGTTTCTTTGCAGCAATTCGACCATGAAGGCCTGATTCACGCAGTCTCCCCTGAACAGTTGATGTTGAGATGTATCTGTTACTTGAACTCTGTGAAGCATTTATTTGGGCTGCAATTTCTGAGGCTGGTAACTCTAATGAACTTATCTTCTGCAGCAGAGGTAACTCTGGGTCTTCTATGTCGCGGTCCTCATGAGAGCCAGTTTCATCGTAGCGCTTGATGGTTTTTGCGACTGCACTTGAAGAAACTTTCAAAGTTCTTGAAATGTTCCACATTGACTGACCTTCATGTCTTAAAATAATGATGGACTGTCGTTTCTCTTTGCTTATTTGAGCTGTTCTTTCCATAATATGGACTTGGTATTTTACCAAATAGGCCTATCTTCTGTATATTCCCCCACCTTGTCACAACACAACTGATTGGCTCGAACGCCTTAAGAAGGAAGGAAATTCCACAAATGAACTTTTAAGGAGGCACACCTGTTAATTGAAATGCATTCCAGGTGACTACCTCATGAAGCTGGTTGAGAGAATGCCAAGAGTGTGCAAAGCTGTCATCAAGGCAAAGGGTGGCTATTTGAAGAATCTGAAGCATAAAATATATTTTGATTTGAAAAGAAAAACCCTTGAATGAGTAGGTGTTCTAAAGCTTTTGACCGGTAGTGTACGTGTCTACGACAGGAAAGAATATGAAAATAATATGCACTCTTATGCCTTGCTTTCAATGTAAAGACGGAGTATTTTGCTCTTAAATGTAAGAACTTTTGTCTTTGATACAGGTCTACACCAAAGGTCTTGATAATATTACATACTTCGGAATCCCTTTACAAAATTCCACCTACAACAATGTGCTTCTCTTAGAACTCCAGCATGTGACTGTGAAGCATGTGACTGTGAAGTGAGGGTAGTGTATCTTCCAACCAGAGATGAAAAGATGATTTAATAATCTCAAGTCAGAGTCAACTCATCTGACATCTCTCCTTTTCTAATGTGCCAGGATACAAATGTGCCCAGACACACTGAGGCACACAAAAGATACCATATTCCCTATATAGTGCACTACTTTTGACCAGAGCCCTATGGGCCCTTGTAAAAAAGTAGTGTACTATAAAGGGAACAAAAAATAGTGCACTACTGTATATGGGGAATAAGGTGCCATTGGGACACCACCACTGAGTAGACCACAGCGCCCTTCGCTTTCACTTCAAAGGGGGTTTAATTCATTCACCATGAAAATAGGTAGTTTTAGCCCTCATTCCCTTCAATAATTGAAATAAAAAACAGAAACTATGAGGGTATGTACTGTATGCTATGTAAGAAAATTAAATAATGTAAATGCTTGCACACACACACACACACACACACAGTTCAAAATGTTTCAGAGACTATGCAATGTTTCAGAGACTACAAATCATAAAACACTGTTACTGGCCTCTAAAGAAAAATCTGCATTCAAAAGTGATTTACAAATGCCCTACTGCTTCCTATCGAACTATGCCCTGCGGCGAACCATCAAACAGGCAAAACGTCAATACAGGGCTAAGATTGAATCATACTACACCGGCTCAGACGCTCGTCTTATGTGGCAGGGCTTGCAAATTATTACAGACTACAAAGGGAAGCACAGCCGCGAGCTGCCCAGTGACACGAGCCTACCAGACGAGCTAAATCACTTCTATGCTCGCTTCGAGGAAAACAAAACTGAGGCATTCATGAGAGCATAAGCTGTTCCGGACAACTGTGTGATCACACTCTCCGTAGCCGACGTGAGTAAGACCTTTAAGCAGGTCAACATTCACAAGGCTGTGGGGCCAGACAGATTACCAGGACGTGTGCTCCGGACATGTGCTGACCAACTGGCAGGTGTCTTCACTGACATTTTCAACATGTCCCTGATTGAGTCTGTAATACCAACATGTTTCAAGCAGACCACCATAGTCCCTGTGCCCAAGAACACAAAGGCAACCTGCCTAAATGACTACAGACCCATAGCACTCACGTCCGTAGCCATGAAGTGCTTTAAAAGGCTGGTAATGGCTCACATCAACACCATTATCTCAGAAACCCTAGACCCACTCCAATTGGCATACCGCCAAAACAGATCCACAGATGATGCAATCTCTATTGCATCTCTATTGCACTCCACACTGCCCTTTCCCACCTGGACAAAAGGAACATCTATGTGAGAATGCTGTTCATTGACTACAGCTCAGCGTTCAACACGATAATGCCCACAAAGCTCATCACTAAGCTAAGGACCCTGGGACTAAACACCTCCCTCTGCAACTGGATCCTGGACTTCCTGATGGCCCGCCCCCAGGTGGTAAGGGTAGGTAACAACACATCTGCCACACTGATCCTCAACACGGGGGCTCCTCAGGATTACGTGCTCAGTCCCCTCCTGTACTCCCTGTTCACTCATGACTGCATGGCCAGGCACGACTCCAACGCCATAATTAAGTTTGCCGATGACACAACAGTGGTAGACCTGATCACCGACAACGACGATACAGCCTATAGGGAGGAGGTCAGAGACCTGGCCGTGTGGTGTCAGGATAACAACCTCTTCCTCACCCTGATCAAGACAAAGGAGATGATTGTGGACTACAGGAAAAGGAGGACCGAGCACGCCCCCATTCTCATCGACGGGGCTGTAGTGGAGCAGGTTGAGAGCTTCAAGTTCCTTGGTGTCCACATCACCAACAAACTAGAATGGTCCAAACACACCAAGACAGTCATGAAGAGGGCTGAGATCCTCAAAAAGTTATACAGCTGCACCATCGAGAGCATCCTGACTGGTTGCATCACTGCCTGGCATGGCAACTGCTCAGCCTCCGGCCGCAAGGCACTACAGAGGGTAGTGCGTACAGCCCAGTACATCACTGGGGACAAGCTTCCTGCCATTCAGGACCTCTATACCATGACGTGTCAGAGGAAGGCCCTAAAAATTGTCAAAGACTCCAGCCACCCTAGTCATAGACTGTTCTCTCTGCTACCACATGGTAAACAGTACCGGAGCGCCAAGTCTAGGTCCAAAAGGCTTCTTAATAGCTTCTACCCCCAAGTCATAAGACTCTTGAACAGTTAATCAAATTGCTACCCAGACTATTTACATTGTCCCCCGCCCCCACCCCCTCTTTTACGCTGCTGCTACTCTCTGGTTATTATCCATACATAGTCACTTTAACTCTACCTACATGTACATATTACCTCAATTACCTCGATTAACCTGTGCCCCTGTACATTGACTCTGTATCGGTACCCCCTGTATATAGCCTCGCTACTGTTATTTTACTGCTGCTCTTTAATAATTTTTAATTTTAATTTTTTACTTATCAATTTTTTACTTAACACTTATTTTTCTTAAAACTGCATTGTTGGTTAAGGGCTTGTAAGTAAGCATTTCACTGTAAGGTCTACCTACACCTGTTGTATTCAGCGCATGTGTGTAACGGCAGTCTAAGTCGTCCTCCTCATCGGACGAGGAGAGGCGAGAAGGATCGGAGGACCAATGTACAGCGTGGTAAGTTTCCATGATTTAATAACACGAAAACTAGACAAAATACAAAACAACAAACAAACCAACCGTCACAGTCCCGTGTGGCACAAACACTGACACAGGAAACAGACAAACTAGACACACAACATAGAATGCCCACCCAGCTCACGTCCTGACCAACACTAAAACAAGCTAAACACATAAGCACTATGGTCAGGACGTGACAGTACCCCCCTCCTGAGGTGCGGACTCCGAACGCACCCCTAAAACTCAAGGGGAGGGTCTGGGTGGGCATCTGTCCGCGGTGGCGGCTCCGGCGCAGGACGAGGACACCACTCCACCATTGTCTTTGTCCCCCTCCTTAGCGTCCTTTGAGTGGCGACCCTCGCCCCCGACCTTGACCTAGGAATCCTCACCAAGGTCCCCACATGATTTAGGAGACAGCTCAGAGAGGTAGCTCAGGACAGAGAGGTAGCTCAGGACAGAGAGGTAGCTCAGGACAGAGAGGTAGCTCAGGACAGAGAGGTAGCTCAGGACAGAGAGGTAGCTCAGGACAGAGAGGTAGGTTCAGGACAGAGGGGCAACTCAGGACAGAGGGGCAACTCAGGACAGAGGGGCAACTCAGGACAGAGGGGCAACTCAGGACAGACGGGCAACTCAGGACAGAGGGGCAACTCAGGACAGAGGGGCAGCTCCGTACTGAGGGGCAGCTCCGTACTGAGGGGCAGCTCCGGGCTGGAGGGCAGCTCATGACTGGAGGGCAGCTCATGACTGGAGGGCAGCTCATGACTGGAGGGCAGCTCATGACTGGAGGGCAGCTCATGACTGGAGGGCAGCTCATGACTGGAGAACAGCTCATGACTGGAAGGCAGCTCATGACTGGAGAACAGCTCTGGCAGCTCCTGACTGGCTGGCGGCTCTGGCAGCTCCTGACTGGCTGGCGGCTCTGGCAGCTCCTGACTGGCTGGCGGCTCTGGCAGCTCCTGACTGGCTGGCGGCTCTGGCAGCTCCTGACTGACGGACGGCTCTGGCGCTCCTGACTGACGGGCGGCTCTAACGGCTCGGGACAGACGGGCGGCTCTGACGGCTCGGGACAGACGGGCGGCTCTGACGGCTCGGGACAGACGGGCGGCTCTGACAGCTCGGGACAGACGGGCGGCTCAGACGGCTCGGGACAGACGGGCGGCTCAGACGGCTCGGGACAGACGGACGGCTCAGGTGGCGCTGGGCAGACGGATGGCTCAGATGGCGCTGGGCAGGCAGGCAGCTCAGACGGCGCTGGGCAGGCAGGCAGCTCAGACGGGGCTGGGCAAGCAGGCAGCTCAGACGGCGCTGGGCAGGCAGGCAGCTCAGACGGCGCTGGGCAGGCAGGCAGCTCAGACTGCACTGGGCAGGCAGGCAGCTCAGACGGCGCTGGGCAGGCAGGCAGCTCAGACGGCGCTGGGCAGGCGGCCGACTCTGACCTGTTGAGGCGCACAGTAGGCCTGGTGCGTGGTGCCGGAACTGGTGGTACCGGACTGGAGACACGCACCTCAAGGCTAGTGCGGGGAGCAGGAACAGGGCACACTGGACTCTCGAGGCGCACTATAGGCCTGGTGCGTGGTACCGGCACTGGTGGTACCGGGCTGAGGGCACGCACCTCAGGGCGAGTGCGCGGAGAAGGAACAGTGTGTACAGGGCTCTGGAGACGCACAGGAGGCTTGGTGCGTGGTGCCGGAACTGGAGGTACTGGGCTGGAGACACGCACCACAGGGAGAGTGCGTGGAGGAGGAACAGGGCTCTGGAGACGCACTGGAAGCCTGGTGCGTGGTGTAGGCACTGGTGGTACTGGGCTGGGGCGGGAAGGTGGCGCCGGATATACCGGACCGTGCAGGCGTACTGGCTCCCTTGAGCACCGAGCCTGCCCAACCTTACCTGGTTGAATGCTCCCCGTAGCCCGACCAGTGCGGGGAGGTGGAATAACCCGCACTGGGCTGTGTTGGCGAACCGGGGACACCATGCGTAAGGCTGGTGTCATGTACACCGGCCCGAGGAGACGCACTGGAGACCAGACGCGTTGAGCCGGCTTCATGGCACCTGGCTCAATGCTCAATCTAGCCCGGCCAGTGCGGGGAGGTGGAATAACCCGCACCGGGCTAAGCACACGTACAGGAGACACCATGCGCTCTTCCGCATAACACGGTGTCTGCCCGTACTCCCGCTCTCCACGGTAAGCATGGGAAGTGGGCGCAGGTTTCCTACCTGCCTTCGCCACACTACCCTTTAGCCCCCCCCCCCCCCCAATACATTTTTGGGATTTCTTCTTGGGCTTCTTACCGCGCCGTCGTGCTAACCTCATTCGCCGGTATCCCTCCGCACATTGCTCCATCGAATCCCAGGCGGGCTCCGGCACTCTCCCTGGGTCAACCGACCACCTGTCTATTTCCTCCCAAGTGGTGTAACCCAGATCCGGCTCCTGCTGCCGAGCTAGCTCCTCGAAACGCCGCCTCTCCGCTTTTGCTGCCTCCAGCTCTGCTTTGGGGCGGCGATACTCCACTGGCTCTGCCCAGGGACCTTTCCCCTGCAAAATTTCCTCCCATGTCCAGGAGTCCTGTGTAGTTGGCCGCTGCTGCTGTCGCTGCTGCCCGTTGCCACGCTGCTTGGTCCGAGTTAGGTGGGTGGTTCTGTAACGGCAGTCTAAGTCGTCCTCCTCATCGGACGAGGAGAGGCGAGAAGGATCGGAGGACCAATGTACAGCGCGGTAAGTTTCCATGATTTAATAACACGAAAACTAGACAAAATACAAAACAACAAACGAATCAACCGTCACAGTCCCGTGTGGCACAAACACTGACACAGGAAACAGACAAACTAGACACACAACATAGAATGCCCACCTGCTCACGTCCTGACCAACACTAAAACAAGCAAAACACATAAGCACTATGGTCAGGACGTGACAATGTGACAAATACAATTTGCTTTGACTTGATTTATTTCTATTCTCAAAAACGACCTAGGACTTGCCGATGACAAGCATACTGTACCTATAACGTGATGCAGCCAACACCATGCTTTAAATATAAAGAGTGGTACTCAATGATGTGTTGTGTTGGATTTGCCACAAACATTACGCTTTGTATTCAGGAGATAAAGTTAATTTCTTTACCATATTTTGTTTCAGTTTTACTTTACGGGCTTACTGCAAATAGGATGCATGTTTTGGAATATTTTTTATTCTGTTCAGATTTCCTTCTTTTCACTCCGTCATTTAAGTTGGTATTGCAGAGTAACTACAATATTGTTGATCCATCCTCAGTTTTCTCCCTTCACTGCCTTTAAACTCTATAACTGTTTAAAAGTCACCATTGGCATCATGGTGAAAACCACTCCAGCAACTGAGTTAGGAAGGATGCCTGTATGTTTGTAGTGACTGGGTGTATTGATACACCATCCAAAATGTAATTAATAACTGCACCATGCACAAAGGGATATTTGTATTTTCTTTTTTTTGTCATCTACCAGTAAGTGCTTTTCTTTGCAAACCATAGCAAAACCTCCCTGGTCTTTGTGGTTGAATCTGTGCTTGAAATTCACGGCTCGCTTTAGGGACCTTACAGACAATCGTATGTGTAGGGTACAGTGCTGGGGTTGTCATTTACAAATCATGGTAAACACTATTACTGCACACAGAGTCCATTCAACTCATGTGACTTGCTAAGCACATTTTACACCTGAACTTATTTAGGCTTGCCATAACAAAAAGTTTGAAAACCTATTGACTCAAGACATTTCAGCTTTTAATTTTTTTTTGTATTTTTTTTAAAGAAACACACCGATTCCAGATTTGTACATTTTTATAACAGATATTTTCTTAAACGTAAAGTACATACACTGTATGTGTGGGAATGTTTCCAATGGTATTTGGCCACTTTAAGCAGTTGATTCCAATCGCTGGGATCCTTTTATACAGTAAGTGGAATGCACAAAATTATTGTCAAACCTCCATTTATCACAGTAGGCAACATTTACGATATCATTTAAAAAGCAAAGGCTAAACAATTTAAGAGGAGGATGGAGATGACTCTGTGCCCTAACATTTTTCAAATTTTGTATCACATCACACCTCGGTCTTGAGAAAAATGTCAAGGTTTCTATGGAAACACTCCAGCTGGACAATATTTTGCAGCAGTGCAAAGTTTAGGACACATGTTGCATTATAGAGGCTTCATTTCTCCAATAACAGTGCGTGACTGACATTATCCAATAAGAATAAGGTCGGAGTCCCAAATGGCACCCTAATTCCCTACAGTGCACTACTTTTGACCAGAGCCCTATAGACCCTGGTCAAAAGTAGGGCACTATTTAAAGAGTATAGGGTGCCTTTGGGATGTAGCCTGCATGTGAATCAATGATGTGGCGCTGACTGCTCCCTGTTGCTACATGATAACAGGTCTACTGGTTACAGTTTGGGCATTCCATATTCAATATTTAGCCCGTGGAACTGTCCCAATATACACCAGCGTTGATCTTGAAAAGGCCCTCGACACTCTCCACCGAATATCCCTATGGAAAATACTTCACCAATAGTCAACGTCATCAAGACCTTGTACACCGATTTCCACTGTCAGGTTGTCTGTAACAGACATTGTAACCAACAGTTTCGGAGTCAACACTGGTGTTAAACAAGGATGCATCCTCTCCTCCACACTGTTTGTTGAAGCCATTAACTGGCTTATGACACAGACCCTGACAAATGGAAAAAGTGGCATCAGATGGACACTCCCCTCAACTCTGGAAGATCTGGATAATGCAGATGACATCACCCTGCTCTCCTGCAGACAATCTGACATGCGAGAACAGGTTGACAAGCTCACAAACACATCCCTACAAATTGGCTTGAAAATCAATGCAACGGAAACTAAGCTCATGAGGAAAAACCACAAGACGCGCGCTCATTAACATAAACGGAGGAGCGGTGGAGGAAGTTCAAGAATTCCTCTACCTAGGCAGCGAGGTCAGTAATGAAAAGGACGTCAACACCCGGATCATCGAAGCAACCTACACTTTTGACGTTAAAAGCCATATGGAAATCAACCGACTCAACATCAAAACCAAACTCCGCCTGTACAACAGTAATGTCCTTAGTGTGCTTCTGTACGACTCTGAATGATGGAGGCGAACATCCAGACTGTCTACAAAACTAGAGACTTTCCAAAACAAGTGTCTCCGGAAGATACTTGGCATTTACTGGCCAAACATGATATCAAATGAAGAACTGCACCAAAAGACAGCGTCATTGATTCAATATTTTGTTGACATTCTATATTGTAGCAAGCAGTGTCTATCCTGATGTATGTGTGATGCAGGGAGTAGTGCTCTCATCTCTTTACTGCAGGATCCATGGCTAAGACTCCCTATACAACTCACCGTCTTGACTGTCATAACGCCTGCATAAGGTTGTTGTAACTTGGAACTTTATACAGCCCTTTATGTCAACTTACGTCATGTTGTCTGTCTTTGCCATACCCCTGTTCTGAAGCACAATGCACTGAAACTTCACTGGAATCTGAATGTGTCATAGCCGATTAGCGATGGAGACCGGCAATGTGACCAGTTAACCCGTTTGTGTCTCATATAGTCAACTGGATGTCCTGTGTGGCTCTGTTGGTAGAAAATGGTGTTTGCATGGGTAGTGGGTTCAATTCCCACTGGGGCCCACACATATATAAAAAATGTATGCACTCATGACTATAATTTGATTTACAGATATATTATGTCACTTTCAAATAAATTGTTGCTGTAAGCTCATAGAAACACAAAATCAAGTAAAGGCAATTGTGCCTACAAAATGAATCACAGGGAGCTAGAAGATATTTAGTTGGTGAGTAAAAATGACAACATTCAGTGATGGTTGGAAAAGGCAGTCATGGGAGAATGTATTAATTCATCTGTAATGACTTTGTTTTAAACTTTTTTACAGTTCATGGTTTTCTCAGTCCATCACGGTTTGTTTATCATTGTTTTTCAGCTTGAAGCAAAAGGAGACTCATTTGTGGAAACAGTATAATGACAGGGGGAAAGAGTGCAATGTTGTTGAGTTACAGTTATAATCATTTTCATAATGACTATTCATTAGTGGCATTGGCAAATAAGGTTTGTGTTTTCACAGTGTTGGTTTTCACTGCTGTGACGCACAACAGAAATGATTCATTAACAAGGATCCATGACACTTTTAGGAGGTAAAATATCAACGTTGCTTGTTTGCCAAAGGAGGATTTTGAATTGGTAGTATGGATTAAATCTATTTTTATTCATACTTGTTCTCCTGGACCCTTGTGGATGTTGATTTTCTGAGTTAATATTTTATGCTTTTTTTATTCATTGAGGCAACAAGAGCAAATTAACTTTTAAAAAATATATTTTTTTGTTGTGAGGACCCTCTACTAATGAATCTGATTTTCTGACTTAACCAATCTCAAGAGAACCAGCAGGGTTCAATTCTAGTTGAGCTATAAAAAGTCACATTTCATAATAATGTGAGTTCAGGGAAATCCACATGAAGCTAAATGTGGCATTTTCTGTTAATAGTTTTCATTTTACCTTCATTGAATGGATTTACCCCAAGACACAATCACCTAAACACACACACAAACACACAAAACATGTCCATTTACTTTAGGGCCCACCTAGCATCTTTCTCTTTCTTTCTTTCTTTCTCTCTCTCTCTCTCTCTCTCTCTCTCTCTCTCTCTCTTTCTCTCTCTCTCTCTCTCTCTCTCTCTCTCTCTCTCTCTCTCTCTCTCTCTCTCTCTCTCTCTCTCTCTCTCTCTCTCCATATATTTCTCTCTCTCTCTCTCTCTCTCCATATATTTCTCTCTCTCTCTCTCTCTCTCCATATATTTCTCTTCAGTCCAGGCCTCCTAAGTTGTATACAACCACACAAATAGAATGTAATTAATTTCTATGCCATTTTATTCATATGGCTACATCTTAAAAGTATATTTTAAGGTATGTTTTAGATTTTATTGAACAGATAGTGAGAGGATGACAATGCTGAACGATAGTCAGGCTGTGTCAAAGGGCAGTTTTGAATCTGTTACACTGAATGCATGTGTACCAGTGGCTGCAGCATTGCCACAGGACCCTCAAGGGCACTTCCTGCTTCCTTTTGTCCATTTCCCGTATGGTCACCACACTCGATTACCACCCCGTGCTCAGTGGACGAACGATGACGAAGCACTAAAACCTGCATGAATCTGTTGGGAGGACAATGAAGATGTAGGATCGGTGCATCCAACTGTGAGATTACATCCTGTGGGTGTTTGTTCATCTGCCTACAAAACTCTTCATCTCCAAATACTGTTTGTAATTATTAAACCACGTGGGAGTTCCAGAACGAAGAAACATAGGCAGTTTCCCCACAGACAAAGGCAGTTTCCCCACAGACAAAGGCAGTTTCCCCACAGACAAAGGCAGTTTCCCCACAGACAAAGGCTGTTTCCCCACAGACAAAGGCTGTTTCCCCACAGACCTGGGTTAAAATACTATTTTAAATCATTTCAAATCCTTTATCTGTGCTTGATTAAAAAGCTTGCCTGGCTTAATGGACCAATAGAATAGTCCCAAAACGGTAAACCCCGGCCAGATGGCAGTCCAGGCAGGCTAGAGCAAACGCTCAAAGAATTTAAAAGATTTCAAAAATTATTTTAAACCTGGGTCTGTTTCCCCCTCCCGCCATGTCTCTCTCTGTCTATTTTAGCCTCGATCACGTCATGCAAATTAGTGTAGTGGCGGCCCAGTATAATTTGTTTACTGGAAGATGGAGGAAATCAAATTTCATGATAGCCGATGACACAGTAGGCTATTGCTTGAACACATGCTTTATGTGGAAAAATGTATTGTTGTAAATCTCAGCCAGCCCAAATTCAATGAAACTGTATTGAATGAGGAGCAAGATAGTCTGGCTTCACTACAGTAATTGTATATAAAATAGGCTTCCATAAAATACACAACAGCGAGTTACAGAATTACTGACACGACAGAGTCAAATTCATTTCGAACCAACGTTGGGGTCAATTCCTGAAATACCCTGTTTAAAACATTGTGTATGTATGTGAATCAGCCTTTGCACAATTAGCCATGGAACTATCCTTTTGAGATATTCTAAAATAGAAAACATGTACTAAATAGACAAGACATGTATGTGTTTTTGGACAAGGTTGCTTCGCCTCCACTGAAAAGGGCTCTCATCGACGCTAATGGAAATGACAGACAAGGTAAAATAGAAACCAATCATTTACGGAACCAAAAGAGCACCTGCCACAGTTAACTGAGATGTTTTGACAGGACTGAAGGGATCAGTAGAGGCATAAAGGGCTTGAGTCTGAATATGAGTCTACTGCCTTTATGTCCCTCCAGGGCCACCATAAAAAAGAAAGCATACTCGACAGCTGAAATGGCACTATATAGGACTCTAGTTAAAGTAGGGCACAATGTGTAGGGAATAGAGTGCTATTTGGGATACAGCCTGGAGATCTGGAGGTAGATGGATGTATAAGTGGCCATCGGATCTCTTCGATTAACGCGACGTTCCTTTGTATTTCAATATTTAGAGCCTTGTGGTCTTGCATCTGGCTTTGTTCTTCATCTTTGGTTGTCGGGTAAATAGGTCCCCTTTCGGCTGCTCCTAGACAGAGGCTTCATCCCAAATGACACCCTATTCCCTTTACAGTGCACTACTTTTGACCAGGGCAATAGCACTCCGGTCAAAAGTAGTGCACTACATAGAGAACAGGGTGCCATTAGGGAAACACACAGAGAAGATGCATGGACTCATGGACGCTCGGTGTGTTGCTGGGACTATGTTACCTTCGGGAGAGGCGTTTATTTTTATTAGAGCTTCTTTGGTCTCCTTTTTTGCTGCTGACTGTGGCACCTCTGTGGTTTTATCTGATCTCTCTCTCTTTCTCTCTCTTTCTCTCTCTTTCTCTCTAAAACTGCGTGGAGGCACACCGCATACATCACACCCAAATGAGCCTCCCAATTATGTGTGTGATGGGGACTAAAAAAAGCCTGGCTCCCTCATTTGCATGTACAGCTGGGCAGAAGGATCAAACAGATTGTTCATGTATCCCTCTTTTGCGCAGCGGTGTCTCAGCCTTGAATCACAAGCTAGGGGAGAAAGAAGTTCACATCCAAGTCCTTCCATTTTGTCTTGTTTCATTTTGCAGCCCCCTCACTCTCCTCACATCTTTGTCTGGCACACTGCATTATCGGGAGAGAAGATGGAGAGAAAGAAAAAGAGAGAGAGGGGGAGAAGAGAGAGAAGAGAAAGAGGCAGCTGCAGGTATTGATCGTCGACAGCGTTCAGCATAATGGGTGTTAATGTGAGAGTTTGTGAGAGACGAGGTGCCGTGGCTGGTGTGCCCATCGGAGCAGGGACACGTGAACCGCAGCCGTCGTGTGCTAAATGATGCCATATGCCAGGCTCTCTGCCAGTCCCCTTGAGGTAAACCCAGACTAACTCATGCTAAATTGTCCTCACGCTGGCTAAGCATCAGATTCAGATTTCTTATAGTTAGGAATGAACTGCAGAGAGAGTGAATGTCTGGCCCTGAAGGCGTATGCCATTGAATGTCGATCAGCCTACACAGGCCGCAGCAGGGCCATATTGAGGAAAATAGATGTTGATTACGATAGATAAAAAATAATTTGATTTGATGATGGGATGCAATAATGTGCTGTAACTTGGATCAATAATTTTTCTTTAAAAATTTGACTCCTACACAAACAATAATAATATGGAAACAAAAGTATTTGTGATTTTTTTTAAAAGATGAATGTTATGTCATGTTATGCAGAAACAGCCATCACACAATCCAATTGCGTAATGAGACAAGTGTTTGTTGTGAGAGCGGATGTCAGACATTTCCTCAAGTTCGTCAGGTACCGCTCAGAGCACTTCACATAGTGGTCTAAGACTAGACTATCGGTCCCCTCGGGTGAGCGAAAAAAGGCTAACTATGACCTATTTCAGGCCTTTCTTACTCTAATGAAACCAGCATAAAATAGAGCATGACAAAAGCGCAGTGGCAGGAAATGGTCAAAGGGGATGAGGCAAAAAGGAAATTATAGCCAAGTGGTTTTCAGACACACTCGAGAGTCTTGTTCTTCTGTTCTTTCTGACAGCCATTGTGGTGCAGTTCTCTCCCCCAATTAGCCTTGCTGATGGTGTTGTCAACTAGTGAGAGCAAGCGTTTGAGAAAGTTTGACAGTACATTTGTATGTGTGTGTGTGTGTGTGTGTGTGTGTGTGTGTGTGTGTGTGTGTGTGTGTGTGTGTGTGTGTGTGTGTGTGTGTGTGTGTGTGTGTGTGTGTGTGTGTGTGTGTGTGTGTGTGTGTGTGTGTGTGTGTGTGTGGTGTGTGTGACCAAAGCAAAGACAGGTCAAATAAAGTTTTTATTTCTGCTATAGGGCTTACAAATAAGTAAGTACCTCTTCTGAGAAAGTTTGACAGTAAGTGTGTGTTGTTATTTCCACTATAGGGCTTACAAATTAGTTGTTTCTTTACTTCTTCTGGTGTCCAACAAGTAATGTGTTTATTTAACTTCATTCGAGTTAATTCACCTAGTTAAGAAGTCTAAACCTTATCCGTCTCTGTCCAAAGTACCGTCCAACCTTCTACTTACTGCCCCACTCACGGCTCCTCTGAGCTCTCCTCTAGCATGCTGCCAGGTCTGTTTGTGCTGTCACTGTGACTATAGGAGTTGGCAAGGCAGCTCAAACAGCCTAGTTCTCCTCCATCCTGGGTCTGTTTTGGCTTGACTTGCTTTAGTTTGTTTTCTGGGCAACCTTGCTTGCTTGTCTTCTCTGTGGCAGACCTCAGCCTCTGTGTCAAATTGAGAGCTAGCGCTGCACCTAGGTCCCTGACACTTAAAAATAGGCTGACAGTCGTGCTCAAAGGCCCTTTGCTTTTCTCTCTCTGCTTTACTCTACACCTGCCAGCTCCTCTCCGTAACACGCTCCTTTGCCCCCTCGAAAAGTTTTTTTCCTGGAAGAGGTGACACGCCGACTGCACTATTAAAAAGGTGCGAGTAGTGTAACGTACTCAATTCCTACCCAGAGCAAATGAAATAGAAGGTTCACTGAACTTCTAGGATACCCAAAACATTTTTATAATAAGAAAATCTCAAGAGGAGTTTTGGTCATTCCCCTGTCTCACTTTGGCGAGCATGTTAAGATGTTTTCAGTTTATGTAATAGCCCCTTGTGCCCTGATGATCAGCCTCTCTCCCCTTGTGCACTCCTGAATTGGCGCAGTCTGACTCACTGAGCGAGGTGCCAAAGGGCCGCTGGCAACCAAGCCCTCCTCAATGGAGTCCTTGTTCTGCTTTCTCGCCCGTCGCCGCTGCCAACTCTGCTCTGCCCAGAAGTTCCAGAGAAAGCAGCGGGATCATCCTCGGCTACTGGAGCGTCTTTCTTAAGACGCGTCCGCACGACTTTTTTTTTTATAAATAAAAGATGCGTCCGCTTCCGACAGATCAGCCAGAGTGGTGGGAATCCTTCCGCAGACATACCACAACGTACCCCGAGGGATGATTTCGGACGTTCCAAGTCATCCCAGTTGGACAGTTAAGAGCCCAGTCAGTTGGTTGCAAAACAACTAAAATAACTTGTATACATTCAGGACTTTGCTCAGCATAAGCTGTCATAAGCACCGGCAGTGACAGTGGCTTTACCCCAGTGTAACTGAAGCACTGCCGACAGCTCAAACTGGCACCATAGGAGGCCCAAGATAGAAACAGCAAGTTGATCAGCCCTAGAGGTAAAATGTACAGAGGCTGGCCTTGAACGTCGTTGGGAAGATGAACTAGCTGAATGAATTGAATGAGCTTCCGTCTTCTAACTCAGTTGCAGCAGAGACCTGAAGGGTGTCATTAGAAAGCAATTTTTCTGGGGAGCGTTATAATTCAATTACACTTTGTTTTTTATTACGTTTAATGCTAATTTGAAAGGCCCCCGAAAAATATTTACAAGCACCCCGTTTAGAGGGTCATGAATCTGGGCAACAACAGTGTTAAGGGCAGACATTTAGGTAGATGATGGAGTGAAACAGAACAGATTGAATGGCATTACTATGAACTCTGCTCAAAGCCATTGCTCCACTAAATTACTAAATATTCCCCCCAAACGAGATGGGCACAAATGACTTTGTGATTGACTACTCAAGCTGGATTATCTATGAGAGAATGGGATGGTTTTTTCCATTTTAAGTCAAAACTTGCACAGTTTTCTGAAGGGCGAGTGGGTGGCTGGGGAAGAAAAAAATCGATAAGGCTCTCATCCCTGTGAAGAGGTGCTCAGTGAAAGAGAAGGGCATGGATGAAGGAGGAGAAAGAGGGGGAGGAAGAGGTGAAGGGTGGGATGTGGGAGAGGAGAGGTGAGAGAAAATGGACAAGAGGGACAATCAGTTGGCTGAATCAGTTCCAAGAACTCCCAAACACACACACACACACACCTCTGCTGAGAAGTTACCGCCTAAAACATCTATACTTGTCTTTCAACAATCTGCCTAGTAGCTCACACATTGTCCTCTGCATGAGCCATAGAAAGCAATACATATTTTCATACATTACCACTGTACTCTCAATCACAAGTCTCCAGAGTTCGATAAAACAAAAATGTTCTTGTGCCGAGGGAGTTTGTTTAATCAATAAAACAAAGTTTGCTGTTGGAGGCAAAAAGAAAGTCCACTGGAAAGGACCCTTGGATGAATTTTCCAGCTAACAAAAGTCTCCACAGGTGCCACCAGTGTCACTGAACACACACAAATCCACATAGCGATGATGGTGGGTTCCAGACAAGACAAGGCCAAGTATTTCGCCAAAGCCTTTGGTTTCCGCCTATCCGACAACACTCCCATTGTGTGCGTGTGAATGAAGGCTTCATCTAATTCGCTGAGTCCCGCTGTGCCCCCACCGCTGTTCCCCCACCGCTGTGCCCCCACCTGTGTTCACTAATACAACCACCTTGGCACGCTCACAACTACAGGGGCTCAAGGTGCCTTGGTAATAATGAATACATTATTCAAATGTATTCAGCGATGACATTTAAAAGTCTTCCTGGCCACAAATCCGGCCCCCAAAAAGAAACTCATCGCCCGACTGGATGTTTAATTTCTGTTAGTGTTGCGTTGTGTTGTTCTGAAGAGAGAACAGGTGGGAGATCAACACAGAACATAGCTGGAGTATTTATTACGCTATAAATCTTTAATTCTCTTCCATTGCGGCCTCGACCATTATTACAAGGCCCGATGCAAATTATTATTTAAGAGACACATGGCTGGGATTCAGATGGCCGTAAGGTCTGGCCTGAAAACTATGTAAAAGGAAAAAATAGGTTATTAATATTGCAGAGAGAGAGGGAGTGTCCACCTGCGTCAAGTCTCTTCAGTCTAATGGCCGACATTGTTTAAAGGCTTTTTACAATACAGCTAGTGGCATATTAAATATGCCAAATGCTAGAGGCAAATAATATTTTATTTGCTGTATGTTGGCTTTCTGTTTTGCAATATATAGAAGAAAATATTGTTAACACTGTAGTAGCCTGCAGGTAGGTTAAATGCATTATGAGACAGTGTTACCGAATTATTTAGCTGAGAATATCAGCTTGGGCCCCAAAAATGTAAAGTTGAGTCTGGTCATGTCTCAGCATTAAGGTTGCAAAACCAGGATATGTTACTGGAAATGTTCCACCTTTACCAGCAAACAACCAGAATTATTTTAGAAGATGACATCTAGTGGCATTTTTGTGTACTTCAGATTATCACAGGTGTCTAATTATACATGGCCCTCTGTGTGGCCTTACCACATGTTAAATATATAAAACAACCAAATAGGATTATTTTAAAATAAAAAATAGAATGGAAAAACTGTAAAACATTATCCTAAATATAAAACATCAACTTAGTGAATACCATTGATGTTTAATACGAGGGTTTACGTATGAAATATCCTTAATATTTGTTTGAAGCACTTTTATTTATTTTACTTTGTCAATATGTCTTTGTTGTCAATGTTTTGTCGCCAAACTGGCAGCAGTTATGAAAAAGTCAATGGTTAAAGAAGGACTTGCAAAGTTAATTGAAAATAAGGCCCTTGTTGATTAGATGCTATTTAACATTTAACATTAACATTTAAGTCATTTAGCAGACGCTCTTATCCAGAGCGA
Organism: Salvelinus alpinus; assembly: GCF_045679555.1. Classification (NCBI taxonomy): domain Eukaryota; kingdom Metazoa; phylum Chordata; class Actinopteri; order Salmoniformes; family Salmonidae; genus Salvelinus; species Salvelinus alpinus. The sequence goes on from NC_092087.1 coordinate 64,472,119, forward strand.
CTTACAAATTGGTGCATTCACCTTATGATATCCAGTGGAACAACCACTTTACAATAGTGCATCTAACTCTTTTAAGGGGGGGGGGGGGTTAGAAGGATTACTTTATCCTATCCTAGGTATTCCTTAAAGTAATAATAATAGTTATATTTAACTATTATTAACTATTTCATCTTGAACCATATCGCCAATCCACTAGAAACTCATGGAAAATATGGACAAAGATGTCTAAAAATTAATATTACACTGAACAAAAATATAAACACAACATGTAAAGTGTTGGTCCCATGTTTCATGAGCTGAAATAAAAGATCCCAGAAAGGTTTCATATGCACAAAAAAAGCTTATTTCTCTCAAATGAGTTAATCCATCTATCTGACTGGTGTGGCATATCAAGAAGCTGATTAAACAGCATGATCATTACACAGGTGCACCTTGTGCTGGGGAAAATAAAAGGCCCCTCGGGGCAGTTTTGTCACACAACGCAATGCTACAGATGTCTCAAGTTTTGAGGGAGTTGCAATTGGCAGCCGTTGCCAGAGAATTTAATGTTAATTGCTCTACCATAAGCCACCGTCAAAATTGTTTTAGAAAATTGGGAAGTAGGTCCAACCGGCCTCACAACCGCAGACCACGTGTAACCACGCCAGCCCAGAACCTACACATCCGGCTTCTTCACCAGCGGGATCGTATGAGACCAGCCACCCAGGCAGCTGATGAAACGGTGAGTTTGCACAACCAAAGATTTTCTGCACAAACTGTCAGAAACCGTCTCAGGGTAGCTCATCTGCATGCTTGTCATCCTCACCAGGGTCTTGAACTGACTGCAATTCGGGGTCGTAACCGACTTCAGGGGGGAAACTGCTCACCTTTGATGGCCACTGGCACGTTGGAGAAGTGTGCTCTTCACAGATGAATCCAGGTTTGAACTGTACTGGGCAGATGGAAGACCGTGTATGGCGTCGTGTGGGTGAGCGGTAAGCTGATGTCAACGTTGTGAACAGAGTGCCCCATGGTGGAGGTGGGGTTATGGTATGGGCAGGCAAAGCAACAGACAACAACACAATTGTATTTTATCGATGGCAATTTGAATACACAGAGATACCGTGACGAGATCCTGAGGCCCGTTGTCGTGCCATTCATCCACCACCATCACCTCATGTTTCAGCATGATAATGCACGGCCCCATGTCGTAAGGATCTGTACACAATTCCTGGAAGCTGAAAATGTCCCAGTTCTTCCATGACCTGCATTCTAACCAGACATGTCACCCATTGACCAAGTTCTGGATGCTCTGTATCGACAGCGTGTTGATGCGAAGGAGATGTGTTGCGCTGCATTGTAACGGCTGTCTAATTCCTCCTCCTCGGATGAGGAGAAGGAGTATGGATCGGACCAATATGCAGCGTTGGTTGAATACATAATGAATTTATTAAATCAAGACGACGAACACGAAGAACACTTGATAACTACAAAACAATAAACGATGTGAACAAACCTGAACTAGAGAACATATAACATGAACGCACGAACAGGAAGGAACACACGAAAATGAATGAAAGAACGAAACGAAACAGTACCGTGTGGTGCGACATACACAGACACAGCAACAATCACCCACAAACAAACAGTGAGAACAGCCTACCTTTGTCAATAGGGGGAGCTGTTAGCACTATTTTTTTTTTTACATTTCCAAATTAAACTGCCTCGTACTCAATTCTTGCTCGTACAATATGCATATTATTATTACTATTGGATAGAAAACAATCTCTAGTTTCTAAAACCGTTTGAATTATGTCTGTGGGTGAACCAGAACTCTTTCTACAGTGAAAATCATGACAGGACATGCGAAGGTCAGAAATCTAGGCTCTGTTCTCAGATCAGTTTAAAGCTCTGTGTGTGCCCTATGGGTCGAAATGAACTGCACCCGCCTTCCCCTGGATGTCAGTAACCAATGAGAAGTGGAATGGAGTCTCTACGTATTTCTCAGAGTTTATAAAAGGCCATGGAGTGACATGTCCGTTCTTTTGGACGCTCGTCAAGGCGCAAGAGAGGACATCAGAATGGCATGCTCAAAAGCTCTCGTTATCGGTATAAGATATATCCGTCTGTGATTTAATTCGATATAAGTGTTAGAAACATCATAACGAAGTTATTTTAAACCGATTTATATCAGTTTATGCGAGTATATTGCTATTTTCGGAATTTTCGTAGTATTGCGCTTTGAGGATTTGGACATGTGTGTGCCACGTAGCTATTGTTAGCTGCTAGTTCCGAAGTTGAAGAGGACGTTTTACAACAAAGCAACGATTCTTTTGGACAAAGGACAACTTGCCCAAGATTCTGATGGAAGCTCGTCCAAAAGTAAGAGCTATTTATGATTTTATTCCGTATTTATGTGGAAAAATGTAAACGCATTTGTCGGCCATTATTGCGGCACTAGTCTGGCTGTAACGCACACTGTATGTCTAGTAACGTTAATTTTAAAAATCTAACTCAGCGGTTGCATTAATAACTAATGCATCTTTCATTAGCTGTCCAACCTGTATTTTTTTTGTCAATCTAATCGATAAATAATCGTAAACTTAGGTGCCTTTCCAAGATGGCGCCGACCAGAATGCATGCCATGTTTTGACTGATTACATTGCATAACCACGATTTGTGATGCTAAATATGCACATTTTCGAACAAACTCTATATGCATTGTGTAATATGATGTTACAGGACTGTCATCTGAAGAATTCTGAGAAGGTTAGTGAAAAAATTAATATATTTTGGTGGTGATAACGTTATCGCTCTTTTTGCCTTGAATCAATGCTGGGGTGATGTTAGCTCATGTGGTATGCTAATATAACGATATATTGTGTTTTCGCTGTAAAACACTTAGAAAATCTGAAATATTGTCTGGATTCACAAGATCTGTGTCTTTCAATTGCTGTACACTGTGTATTTTTAAGAAATGTTTTATGATGAGTAATTAGGTAATACACGTTGCTCTCTGTAGTTATTCTAGTCGCTTTGGTGAGTTTTGTGATAGTGGCTGCAATGGTAAACTATGATTTATACCTGAAAAATGCAAATTTTTCAAAAAAAACAGATGCTATACCATAAATATGTTATCAGACTGTCATCTTATGAAGTTGTTTCTTGGTTAGTGGCTATATATACCTTTATTTAGTCGAATTAGTGATAGCTACTGATGGAGTAAAAAACTGGTGGAGTAAAAAAATGTGGTGTCTTTTGCTAACGTGGTTAGCTAATAGATTTACATATTGTGTCTTCCCTGTAAAACATTTTAAAAATCAGAAATGATGGCTGGATTCACAAGAAGTGTATCTTTCATCCGGTGTCTTGGACTTGTGATTTAATGATATTTAGATGCTAGTATTTACTTGTGACGCTATGCTAGGCTATGCTAGTCAGCTTTTTTACTGTGGGGGGTGCTCCCGGATCCGGGTTTGGGAGGAACTAGAAGTTAATATGGTTCTCAATCAGAGGAAACGTCAAACACCTGCCTCTAATTGAGAACCATATCAGGCAACACATTTAACCCAACATAGAAACACATAACATAGAATGCCCACCCCAACTCACGCCCTGACCAACTAAACACATACAAAAACAAGGAAAACAGGTCAGGAACGTGACATGCATGAGGTAAATGGTATTTGTGACCAAGAGATGCATATCTGTATTCCCAGTCATGTGAAATCCATAGATTAGGGCCTAATACATTTATTTCAATTCACTGATTTCCTTATATGAACTGTAACTCCGTAAAATCTTACGAATAGTTGCGTTTATATTTTTGTTCAGTGTATACTGTGCATTCGGAAAGTATTCAGACCCCTTGACTTTTTTCACATTTTATTACGTTACAGTCTTATTCTAAAATGTATTGAATTGTTTTTTCATCTACACACAATACCCATAATGACAAAGTAAAAACAGGTTTTTAGATTTTTGTTCGAATTTTATAAATGTATTAAAAAACATAATATCACATTTACATAAGTATTCAGACCCTTTACTCAGTACTTTGTTGAAGCACCTTTGGCAGTGATTACAGCCTCGGGTCTTCTTGGGTATGACGCTACAAGCTTGGCACACTGCTCTTTTCAGGTCTCTCAAGAGATGTTAGATCGGTTTCAAGTCCGGGTGCTGGCTGGCCCACTCATGGACATTCAGAGACATGTCCCGAAGCCACTGCTGCGTTGTCTTGGCTGTGGTCTTATGGTCGTTGTCCTGTTGGAAGGAGAACCTTCGCCCCAGTCTGAGGTCCTGATGGCGCTGGAACAGGTTTTCATCAACTATCTCACTGTACTTTGCTCTGTTCATCTTTCCCTCGACCCTGACTAGTCTCCCAGTCCCTGCCACTGAAAAACATCCCCACAGCATGATGCTGCCACCACCATGCTTCACCATAGAGTTCAATCTTGGTTTCATCAGACCAGAGAATCTTGTTTCTCATGGTCTGAGAGTATTTAGGTTCCTTTTGGCAAACCCAATCGGCCTGTCATGTGCCTTTTACTGAGGAGTGACTTCACTCTACCATAAAGGCCTGATTGGTGAAGTGCTGCAGAGACGGGAGAATCTTCCAGAAGTACAACCATCTCCACAGAGGAACTCTAGAGCTCTGTCAGAGTGACCACTGGGTTCTTGGTCACCTCCCTGACCAAGGCCCTCCTCCCCCGATTGCTCAGTTTGGCCGGTCGGCCAGCTCTAGGAAGAGTCTTGGTGGTTCCAAACTTCTTCCATTTAAGAATGATGGAGGCCACTGTGTTCTTGGGGACCTTTAAAGCTGCAGAAATGTTTTTTTCACCCTTCCCCAGATCGGTGCCTTGACACAATCCTGTCTCTGAGCTTATATTATATTATTTCCAATCAATTGAATTCAGGTGGACTCCAATCAAGTTGTAGAAACATCTCAAGGATGATGGATGGAAACAGGATGTACCTGAGTTCAATTTCGAGTCTCATAGCAAAGGGTCTGAATACTTATGTAAATAAGGTATTTCTGTTTTTAATTAGTTATACATTTGCAAACATTTCAAAAAACCTGTTCGCTTTGTAATTATGGGGTATTGTGTGTAGATTGATGAGGTAAAACATTAATTTAATACATTTTAGAATAAGGCTGTAACGTAATCAAATTTGGAAAAATTCAAGGGGTCTGAATACTTTCTGAATGCACTGTAGAATAATACATTTTAAAAAAGCTATTGAAGTATAAATTACCATAGATTGCCATAGATTACCTGGTAATTACCAAAATTACTAAAGATTCTGGTTACTTTGTTAAATTACCGGTAGCTTTGCAACAGTCTGTTTCCTTCTGTTTTGTGCACACTGAACACAACCATGTTCAACAGTGGGCAGACGCTAAAAGCAGAGACTAAGATAAGAGTCAGGCAGTTAGTGGTTGATCTTAGATGACAGTTAGTGGTTGATCTTAGGTCCCTATCAAGTTTTAGGGAAGACCCAGATGCAGACAGTGTCGAAGTAACCGAGGTGTATTACTAGAACAGGGGCAGGAAAAATGACAGGTCAAGGGCAGGCAGAGGTCATTCATCCAGATCAGAGTCAAAAGGTACAGAACAGCAGGCAGGCTCAGGGTCAGGGCAGGCAGAATGGTCAAAACCGGGAAAACTAGAAAACAGGAACTGTAGAATAAGACAGGAGCAAGGGGGGAAAAGCTGGTAGGCTTGACGGACAAAACTAACTGGCAACAAACAAACAGAGAACACAGGTATAAATGCACTGGGGATAATGGGAAAGATGGGTGACACCTGGAGGGGGGTGGAGACAAGCACAAAGACAGGTGAAACAGCTCAGGGTGTGACAGTCCCAAAAGTTATGACTCACACTGTATTTGTGTTTGTATTTATTATGGATCCCCATTAGCTGCTGTCAAGGTAGCAGCTACTCTTCCTGTGGTCCAGCAAAATGAAGGCAGGTATTTTAAAACATTACAATACATTCACAACAGATTTCACAACACAATTAAGTGTGTGCCCTCAGGCCACTACTCTACTACCACATATCTACAACACAAAATCCATGTGTACAGTCGTGGCCAAAAGTTTTGAGAATGACACAAATATGAATTTTCACCAAGTCTGCAGCCTCAGTTTGTATGATGGCAATTTGCATATACTCCAGAATGTTATGAAGAGTGATCAGATGAATTGCAATTAATTGCAAAGCCCCTCTTTGCCATGCAAATGAACTGAATCCCCCCCAAAAATGCCACTGCATTTCAGCCCTGCCACAAAAGGAACAGCTGACATCATGTCAGTGATTATCTCGGTAACGCAGGTGTGAGTGTTGACGAGGACAAGGCTGGAGATCACTCTGTCATGCTGATTGAGTTCGAATAACAGACTGAAAGCTTCAAAAGGAGGGTGGTGCTTGGAATCATTGCTCTTCCTCTGTCAGCCATGGTTACATGCAAGGAAACACGTGCCGTCATCATTGCTTTGCACAAAAAGGGCTTCACAGGCAAGGATATTGCTGCCAGTAAGATTGCACCTAAATCAACCATTTATCGGATCATCAAGAACTTTAAGGAGAGCGGTCCAATTGTTGTGAAGATGGCGCGCCCAGGGCGCCCAAGAAAGTCCAGCAAGCGCCAGGACCGTCTCCTAAAGTTGATTCAGCTGCGGGATCGGGGCACCACCAGTACAGAGCTTGCTCAGGAATGGCAGCAGGCAGGTGAGGCGAAGACTTTGAGGATGGCCTGGTGTCAAGAAGGGCAGCAAAGAAGCAACTTCTATCCAGGAAAAACATCAGGGACAGACTGATATTCTGCAAAAGGTACAGGGATTGGACTGCTGAGGACTGGGGTAAAGTCATTTTCTCTCATGAATCCCCTTTCCGATTGTTTGGGGCATCCGGAAAAAAGCTTGTCCTGAGAAGACAAGGTGAGCGCTACCATCAGTCCTGTGTCATGCCAACAGTAAAGCATCCTGAGACCATTCATGTGTGGGGTTGCTTCTCAGCCAAGGGAGTGGGCTCACTCACAATTTTGCCTAAGAACACAGCCATGAATAAAGAATGGTACCAACACATCCTCCGAGAGCAACTTCTCCCAACCATCCAGGAACAGTTTGGTGACGAACAATGCCTTTTCCAGCATGATGGAGCAACTTTCCATAAGGCAAAAGTGATAACTAAGTGGCTCGGGGAACAAAACATCGATATTTTGGGTCCATGGCCAAGAAACTCCCCAGACCTTAATCCCATTGAGAACTTGTGGTCAATCCTCAAGAGGCGGGTGGACAAACAAAACCCCACAAATTCTGACAAACTCCAAGCATTGATTATACAAGAATGGGCTGCCATCAGTCAGGATGTGGCCCAGAAGTTAATTGACAGCATGCAAGGGTGGATTGCAGAGGTCTTGAAAAAGAAGGGTCAACACTGCAAATATTGACTCTTTGCATCAACTTCATGTAATTGTCAATAAAAGCCTTTGACACTTATGAAATGCTTGTAATTATACTTCAGTATTCCATAGTAACATCTGACAAAAATATCTAAAGACACTGAAGCAGAAAACTTTGTGGGAATTAATATTTGTGTCATTCTCTAAACCTTTGGCCACGACTGTACGTGTGTGTATAGTGCGTATGTTATCGTGTGTGTCTGCCTGTGTTTGTATCTCTTCACAGTCCCTGCTGTTCCATAAGGTGTATTTTATCCGTTTTTTAATTCTAATGCTGATTCTAATGCTTGCATCAGTTACTTGAAGCGGAATAGAATTCCATGTAGTTATGGCTCTATGTAGTACTGTGCTCCTCCCATAGTCTGTTCTGGACATGAAGACTGTGAAGAGATCTTTGATGGCATGTCTTGTGGGGTATGCATGGGTGTTCAAGCTGTGTGCCAGTAGTTCTAACAGACAGCTCGGTGCAATCAACATGTCAATACATCTCACAAATTCAATTAGTGATAAAGTCAATCTCTCCTCCACTTTGAGCCAGGAGAGATATACATACATATTATTAATGTAAGCTCTCTGTGTACATCCCTCTTTGTGGCCGCTGACCAAACGACTGAACAGTAGTCCAGGTGGGACAAAACTAGGGCCTGTAGGACCTACCTTGTTGATAGTGCTGTTAAGAAGGCAGAGTAGCGCTTTATTATGGACAGACTTCTCCCCATCTTCGCTACTGTTGTATCAATATGTTTTGACCATGACAGTTTACAATCCATGGTTACTCCACGCAGTTTAGTCGCCTCAACTTGCTCAATTTCCACATTAGTCGTTACAAGATTTAGTTCAGGTTTAGGGTTTAGTGAATGATTTGTCCCAAATACAATGGACTAACTTATTCCTTGCCACCCATTCTGAAACTAACTGCAGCTCTTTGTTAAGTGTTGCAGTCATTTCAGTCACTGTAGTAGCTGACGTGTATAGTGTTGAGTCATCTGCATACATAGACACATTGGCTTTACTCAAAGCCAGTGGCATGTCGTTAGTAAAGATTGAAAAAAGTATGGGGCCTAGACAGCTGGGGAATTCCTGATTCTACCTGGATTATGTTGGAGAGGCTTCAATTAAAGAACACCCTCTGTGTTATGTTAGACAGGTATCTCTTTATCCACAATATAGCAGGGGGTGTAAAGCCATAACACATTCGTTTTGCCAGCAGCAGACTATGATCGATAATGTACATTTCAGAGGCAGTCTGAAATATTGTTCCACAACAGGATGCAGACCTAATTTTATCACCACTGACTAGTTGCTTTTACTATCTTTATTCAAATTCTATTTCATTGACACAAACGAGGACCGTATATATTGTGTTTATTTGCCTTGTCAAAATGTCTCGTGATGTCTGTGGGCCACATCTGCCCGTATTATGATGCAAATTAGATGTACTAATGGATAATTAAGTATCCTATTATATACTATATTAAAAGGTAGCCAACTATTTACGTTGAGAAGACAATGTACAATGTGTGCCAGTGTCCCTAGTCAGCTTCATGATTCTATGAGCAGGCTTGAGACTTTCCACATTTTGTCCTTTTACAGCTTGAATTTAATTACATTTAGATTTTGTGTCACTGGCCTACACACAATACCCTATAAGAAATTCACTTTATGTCCTGAATACAAAGCGTTATGTTTGGGGCAAATCCAACACAACATCACTGTGTACCACTTTCAAATTTTCAATTATGGTGGTGGCTGTATCATGTTATGGGTATGCTCGTCTCCGGCAAGGACTAGGGAGTTTTAGGATGAAAAGAAACGCAATAGAGCAATAATCTGCAAATATTGTACACTGAACAAAAATATAAACGCACAATGCAACAATTTCAAAGATTTTACTGAGTTACAGTTGATATAAGGAAATAAGTCAATTTAAATACATTTATTAGGCCCTAATCTATGGATTTCACATGACTGGGAATAGATATGCATCTGTTGGCCACAGATACCTTTAAAAAAAATGGTGGATCAGAAACCAGTCAGTATCGAGTGTGACCACATTTTCCCTCATGCAGCGCAACACATCTCCTTCGCATAGAGTTGATCAGGCTGTTGATTGTGGCCTATATAATGTTGTCCCACTCCTCTTCAATGGCTGTGCGAAGTTACTGGATATGGGCAGGAACTGGAACACGCTGTCGTACATGTCGATCCACAGCATCCTAAACATGATCAATGAGTGACAATGTCTTGTGAGTATGCAGGCCATGGAAGAACTGGGACATTTTCAGCCTCCACGAATTATGTACAGATCCTTGCGACATGTGGCCGTGCATTATCATGCTGAAACATGAAGTGATGGCAGTGGATGAATGACACGACAATGGGGCTCAGGATCGCGTCTCGTATCTCTGTGCATTCAAATTGCCATCGGATAAAATGAAATTGTGTTTGTATGCCTACCCATACCATAACCCCATCGCCACCATGGGGCACTCTGTTCACAACGTTGACATTAGAAAACTGATCGCCCACACGACGCCATTCATGCTGTCGGCCATCTGCCCGGTAAAGTTGAAATCTTGATTCATCTGCAAAGAGCACACTTCTCCAGCGTGCCAGTGGCCATCAAAGGTGAGCATTTGCCCACTGACGTCGCTGACGATGCCGAACTGCAGTCAGGTCATTTTTGCTAAATGTTTTTGTGCTTATGGAAAGTTTCTAGGATCAACACTTTACATGTTGCGTTTATATTTTATTCAGTATACAATACAGGTGTGCAAAGCTCTTAGAGACTTACCCAGAAAAACTTGCTGCTGTATCCGCTGCCAAATATGATTCTTACATATTTTTGAATACTTATGTAAATGAGATATTTATGTATTTCATTTTCACAAAATTTGATAAAAAATTATAAAAACATCATGGGGTATTTCGTGTGGATGGGTGAGAAAAACGAATCAATTTAATTAATTTTGAATTCAGGCTGTAACACAACCAAATGTGGAATAAGTCAAGGGGTAAGAATACTTTATTTGTCATGAGCTGATTAAATTACTTTCATTTAAGCTATAACATAAATGCAGGGTCCTTGCAATTGCATAGCACCTGTGATTCACCTTTGGTTGTGTTCCTTTCCAGTGCTGATCCTTTGCCTTTATAGAAACCAACCAACCAATAGAAGGAGCTCTATGTTTAAGATCTCAATTGTTTTGAGGGTTTACATGGATAAACAGAAGCAGCAGGAAACAGCACTTGCCGTATCAACAAAATATAGGTGGACATTATGATATAAAGTTAGGCTTAGATGATGGATGTTTGTCTTATACATGACTTCCTCATATGAGAGGATTTAATTCCCCATTTCCCCAAGACACCACACCACCTTGATTCATCTTCGAACCCCTTGCATACCAGAATAAGGTCACGCACATTAGGTAGTTGACATTTTGCCTTTGGCTAATGAGGCTATTAAAAGATATGAGCAGTCTCTTTGGATTATGATCAAACAGCTGGGAGGAAAAGGGAAAAACAAGGAGGGAGAAACAAGCGGTAAACAGCTGCATTCCAATGAGTGCATCCCAAATGGCACCCTATTCCCTATATAGTGCACTTCTTTTGATTAGTGCCGATAGGGGACCATAGGGCTCTGGTCAAAAGTAGTGCACTATATAGGGAAAAGGGTGTGATTTGGAATGTAGATAAAGGCCTCGTTCCCACTGCTGTTATAGGCTAAACGCTCCCTGGTCTTTACCTGCCCAACAGCATGTTGGCGTGTCTGAAAAACACTTCAGATATTACTTCACCATGAGATTATTTTATTATTGTCAAATCTTTGGCCAAGTGAAACTGAGTGGAGAGGGTAACTGGAGGCCCATCAACTGCATCATGATTATCATCTTTTATGACCATCTCTTACCCCCTCCTTTGTCTCTGTGACCTTGGGCGTTTTCACAATCAAATGTGTTTACGATTTTATTTTATTAGGATCCTCATTAGCCGGCGACAACTAGTCTAACTGGGGTTCCGACACATAATGAAAAAGACATTACAAACAAAATACTTTACAATTTACAAAAATGTAAAAATATTACAGTGCATCAGTTGAGGCTCCTCAGAGGCAGAAGGGGAGGACTATCCTCCTCTGAAAATGTCCTAAAAATGTAAATTGTAAAACATCAAAAAAGTTATCCTTTTTAGATAAAACTATACCAAATATAATCACCTCACCAAATAATTGATTAAAACACAAAGGTCTACAAACACAAAGGTCTACAGAAGCCTCAACAGCACTCTGTAGGGTAGCATCATAGCTGGAGGAAAGCTAGCTTCCGTGCTCCTCTGTGTACATTGACTTCAATACATAACCTAGGAGGCTCATTGTTCTCACCCCCTTACATAGACTTACACAGTAATTATGACAACTTCCGGAGGATGTCCTCCAGTCTATCAGAGCTCTTGCAGCATGAACTGACGTTGTCCACCCAATCAAAGCATCAGAGAATCAATCTAGTACTGAAAGTATAACCAACAGCTAGCTAGCTCTACAGTGTATAAAACGTGGTGAGTAGCTGACTCAAAAAGAGAGAAAGACAATAGTTGAACAGTTTTGAACAATTTAATTTCTTCCAAAATGAAGGAGAAGCAAGAGAGAAATAGAGAGAGTGAGAGATTGTAATTTTTTTTCAGTTTCACTTACTTAGCAAAACAAATGCAGCTAGCCAATTTTGCCTACTCAAACCGAGGGATGCTATGTTAAATAGCTGGCTATGACATTCCAACACAACACTGGAACTTTATTGCCACCGGGGACCGCCGGTGTCATTGCTTACTGACTGTACACTGTAATGTTATTGCATGATTGTAGAGGGGTTTACTAAAGCGTTAGTTATATTAGCTATGCTGACAATGACATTACTTTACCTAATATGGTGACAACGATGTAGGCTGTGTTTGACCTGATAAGGTTTTTTCACCTGGTCACATACAGCTAATATGTTGTGCATTGATGTCCACAAGGGAAGGGAAGACGTGAGAGGAGGAGAGCACATAGACGCAATAAGGAATACAACATGACAAGGAACTCTAGAGCACTGTCAGATTGACCATAGGGTTCTTGGTCACCTGCCTGACCAAGGCCCTTCTCCCCCGATTGCTCAGTTTGGCTGGGGGGGCCATCTCTAGGAAGAGTCTTGGTGGTTCCAAACTTCTTGCATTTAAGAAGGATGGAGGCCACTGTGTTCTTGGGGACCTTCAATGCTGCAGAAGTTTTTTGGTACCCTTCCCCAGATCTGTGCCTCGACACAAGCCTGTCTCGGAGCTCTACGTACAATTCCTTTGACCTCATGGCTTGGTTTCTTCTCTAACATGCACTGTCAACTGTGGGACCTTATATAAACAGGTGTGTGCCTTTCCAAATCATGTCCAATCAATTGAGTTTACCACAGGTGGACTCCGATCAAGTTGTAGAAACATCTCAAGGATGACCTTGGGTCTGAATACTTATGTAAATAAGGTAATTCTGTTTTTTATTTTGTCATTATGTGGTATTGTGCATAGATTGCTGAGGAATTTTATTCATTTAATCAATTTTAGAATAAGGCTATAGCGTAACAAAATGTGGCAAAGTCAAGGGGTCTGCATACTATCCGAAGGCAATGTGTCAGCTAGATGCAGGCAAGTGTGCAAGGCGCTATTGGATGTCACTGTCTGTCCATGTGTCCCTGTACGTCACCTTAAATTTGTTTCTCGACCTGTGTGCACCTACGTTGTAAAATTTCATTCATAGGCTAGGTTGTAGCAACATCATGATGGTCATAAGGAAAATTTGAGTATCATCTAATAGCCTAAACCTGTCACTGTTACATTGGACTGGGTGAATGGAATATGAATGAGTTATCCAATACGCTGTAATAGAAATAAGGCCATGCTCATGAAAACAATTGGTCCTACCTCATCTTAAACGGCACTGGTGTGCATCTATCAGTTACACATACATGTCAGTACATAAGTACACAAGTAGGTCACATGTCTGAAATAAAATATTAACCTACGATTTGTAGAGGCAAGAGCTTAAAGTAGTAGTAGTAGCTATTTGGTATCAAGGATAAGACAAGAGCAGTGTGCTCTGATCCTGAGTTCAAAATTCAAAGAGCACATTTCGCAAGTGCAACATTGCCCTCTATAGGTACCCCTCAATTCAAAACATTTAATTTATCAACCATTTCATTTAGTTGTGCTATATAAAGACCAACTGTGCCCAGATGGACAACACAGCACCAAAACAGTATCACAACCATTTTAAATCAAATATACTTTATTAACCAACAACTATTTCTAAAACACAAAACACAAAAAAGCATTCCAAACTGGGTCCCCATTGCTTCTTCTTGAACCGTCAGTAATATGCCTCAGAAGGAAATTAACAACACCACATATGTTCAAATGATACAATACAATGGGTTTACAAAGAACTTAGTCACTAGAGATGCTAACATAAAGAAACAAAAACGTCCCAAGTTCAGTCGTCCCTCTCCGAGCTGCCATTTCGACGAGGACTCCTCGAGGTAGAGTGGCTGAAAGAGAGAAAAACAGAAGTTAGCTTTCCCCTCTTCATTTATTTGCTGTGCATTAACCCCACATTAAAGTCATTACCTCAGCTGGGAAGAAAAACGCACCTTAGTTTTTGAGGTGAAGCTTTAGATTTTGAACAGCTGGGATTTAAAATAGAATTTTCATTTTAGAGGTCATTCTTACCAGACTTCGACAGCGGCAATTTGTAGCAAGCAAAGTATTTAAAGACCATGCATTTAATATAAGTTCGTCATGCAAAATGAATTTAAAGAACACAATTCAAATAACCTCTTAATACATTTTTCACATATTGAATTAAAGATGTGAATGTAATTGTTGTTGATCTATTGCAGAGTCTACCTTTCACATGTAATGCTTAAGTAGCCTGACTTAATGAACCATCATGCATCTACACCGTTAACTGTAACCATGCATAACGATTGCCCTCCCGCACGGACAACATTTTCGTTGTCTCGTTTTGCTGCTTATCATGCATTTGTCAAACTGTTCCACAGCTCGTATAGAGAGCAGAATGGTGGAAAGAAAATTGGGGTCAGACTCAAGACTTCTGCATACCTCCTCGTGGGGGAACCAGACTTGGATCTGCCCACAGAACCAGACCTGAAGAAGTAAACATACAAGGCATTCATATTCTAGTGTCCCTTTTTCTTGTTGGTCATTGTTGTTTTTATCTCCACCAATGGGTTAAGATCACTTCTGTTACTTTTCCTGCAGTCTGAACATTCAAAAGCTACATGGAATCTGATATTTCAAGCCACCATTGCAAACCACCTTCAATCTGATTGCTGGCAATGCGACTTGTCTGAACAGTCAAATCAGATTTATTTTCCCTCAAGATACTTTGTTGAGTTTGACAAGAACGTGACGTTGTAGCTAGCTAGCTTGTTAATTGCTTATAAACAAATTAGTGAATGTACTACAAACCTAAACAGCTACCTAGCTAGCTAGTTGACTGCTGCGGCTAGCCAAAAAGAACTAGCTTGGAAAGTTGGATCATCTTATCCTGAGGCTTTAAAAGTGTTCTTACACTATGATTTTGAACATACAAAGCAACTGGGTAAAAGTCCATGGCAGGCATTGCTGTCACCTTAGGATTGCTACAAAACTTCTGAGTAATAGGAAGCACGAGCACCACCACCAATCAGCCTACACCACTGCACACACACCCATCATTACTATGACAACTAGTGTAGCCATGTCAGCAAATGACTGCTATCTGAACACACACATGTATTTTTATTTAACTAGGCAAGTCAGTAAAGAACACATTTTTGTTTACAATGGCGGCCTACCAAAAGGCCTGGGAATTAAACAATATATAGGACAGAACACACATCACTACATAAAGAGAGACCTAAGACAACAACATAGCATGGTAGCAACACAACATGACAACATGGCAGCAGCACACAACATGGCAGCAGCACACAACATGGTAGAAACATTATTGGGCACAGACAGCACAAAAGGGCAAGTACGATTTGGTCACTTGTAACTTGCTGTTTGAACAGTCACCATTACAAAACTGATTTGAGCATTAAGGCCTGCAGTGTGAACAAGGCTTTAGGCCTCACTTCAACTCATTCTACGGAGGGCCGAGGGCCTGCGGGTTTTTGCTCTTCCCTTGTAGTTGATTGATGAAATTAGGTCACTAATTACACAAAATAAAAATATAAATCAATATGCAAAAATGTCAAAGATTTTACTGCGTTACAGTTCATATAAAGAAATCAGCCAATTGATATAAATTCATTAGGCCCTAATCTATGGATTTCACATGGGAATACAGATACGGTATGCATCAGTTGGTCACATATCTTCAACAAACCAAAAAAAAAGTGGCCTGTGGAATGTTGTCCCACTCCTCTTCAATGGCTGTGCAAAGTTTCTGGATATTGGTGGGAACTGGAACACGCTGTCGTACACGTTGATCCAGAGCATCCCAAACATGGGGCCGTGCATTATTATACTGAAACATGAGGTAATGGTGGCGGATGGATGGCACGACAATGGGCCTCAGGATCTCGTCACGGTATCTCTGGTTATCCAAATTGCCAATTGTGAAAAAATTATAATTTATCACAATAAAATGCAATTGTGTCCCTTTGTCCGTAGCTCATGCATGCCCATACCATAACCCCAACGCTACCATGGGGCACTCTGTTCACAATCAGCAAACCACTCGATCCACACGAGGCTGTCTGCCATCTGCCTGGTACAGTTAAAAATCAGGATTCATCCTTGAAGAGCACACCTCTCCAGCGTGCCAGTGGCCTTTGAAGGTGAGCATTTGCCCATTGAAGTTGGTTACGACGCCAAACTGCAGTCGGGTCAAGACCCTGGTGAGGAAGGCGAGCACACAGATTGCCTTCCCTGAGACGGTTTCTGAGAATATGTGCAGACTTTCTTTGGTTGTGCAAACCCACAGTTTCATCAGCTGTCCTGGTGGCTCATCTCAGACAATCTCGCAGGTGAAGAAGCTAGATGTGGAGGTCCTGGGCTGGCGTGGTTACACGTGGTCTGCGGTTGCGAGGCCGGTTGGACCTACTGCCAAATTCTCTAAAATTACATTGAGGAGGCTTACGGTAAAGAAATTAACATTTAATTCTCTGGGAACAGCTCTGCTGAACATTCCTGCAGTCAACATGCTCCCTCGAAACTTGAGACATCGGTGGAATTGTGTTGTGTGACAAAACTGCACATTTTAGTGGACTTTTATTATCCACAGCACAAAGTGCACCCGTGTAATGATCATGCTGTTTAATCAGGTTCTTGATATGCCACACCTGTCAGGTGGATGGATTATCTAGGCAAAAGAGAAATGCTCACTAACAGGGATGTACACAAATCTGTGCACTAAATTTGAGAGAAACTTTTTGTGGAACATTTCTGGGATCTTTTATTTCAGCTCATGAAACATGGGACCAACACTTGTTATGTTTATATTTTTGTTCAACGTAGTAACTCTCCTCACCTGGTTGTCTCTCTCTTCATCTAAAGGGAAAACCCGCAGACACTATGCCCTCCATGGAATGAGGAACCTGCTTTAGTCTCTTAAGTCAGTGATGTAATATATCAAGGGGACAAATGTCTAAATCAAATGTCAAATGTCTAAATCAAATGTCTAAATCTGTTCTTCCGGTTTGGAGCGTGCAGTCGCAATTCCGCTTCGCTCCACAGGTAGTTTTACCATTTTCATTTTCATTACAGTACAACGGTTTGATTTGTTTGATCTTAGCTAGCTACATAGCCGTCTTTGTATCAAAGATATTTGTGTAGTTATTGAGGTTCGCTAGCCAGCTATTTTCGTCCGAACGTAACGTAACGTAGTCAACACTGCTAGCTAGCCAGCTAGCCACCGAATAGCAGCATAGCAGCACTGGAGAAACGATTACATTACAACGGAACGACTTGATTAGTGTAGTGTTAGCTGGCTACATAGTTGTCTTTGCTATCTTTGTATCTAAGATAATTGTGTAGCTTAGAGTTGGTTAGAGTAATTATTCGGTTAACTAGCCAGCTATTTTCGTAACGTAACGTAGTCAACACTGCTAGCTAGCCAGCTAGCCACCGAATAGCAGCATAGCAGCACTGGAGAAACGATTACATTACAACGGAACGACTTGATTAGTGTAGTGTTAGCTGGCTACATAGTTGTCTTTGCTATCTTTGTATCTAAGATAATTGTGTAGCTTAGAGTTGGTTAGAGTAATTATTCGGTTAACTAGCCAGCTATTTTCGTCCGCCGCGCTGCGCTGCCGTCTCCTACATAGTCAACACTGCTAGCTAACACTGCTAGCTAGCCAACTTCTACCGAATAGCAGCACTGTAGAAACTCACATTACAACTTACATTACAACGGAACGACTTGATTAGCGTAGTGTTAGCTAGCTACATAGTTGTCTTTGCTGTCCTTGTATCCAAGATAATTGTGTAGTTTTGAGAAATTGTCGAGGTTACCTAGCCAGTTAGAGGTTACCTAGCCAGCTACACGTTCAAACAAAGTCAACAACGCAGCCACTGCTAGCCAGCCTACTTCACCGCCAGCAGTACTATATCATTTTAGTCAATAAGATTTTATTTTATTTTTGCAACGTAAGCTTAACTTCCTCAACATTCGAGACGTGTAGTCCACTTGTCATTCTAATCTCCTTTGCATTAGCGTAGCCTCTTCTGTAGCCTGTCAACTATGTGTCTGTCTATCCCTCTTCTCTCCTCTCTGCACAGACCATACAAACGCTTCACACCGCGTGGCCGCTGCCATTCTAACCTGGTGGTTCCAGCGCGCACGACCCACGTGGAGTTCCAGGTCTCCGGCAGCCTCTGGAACTGCCGATCTGCGGCCAACAAGGCAGAGTTCATCTCAGCCTATGCGTCCCTCCAGTCCCTCGACTTCTTGGCACTGACGGAAACATGGATTACCACTGACAACACTGCTACTCCTACTGCTCTCGCCTCGTCTGCCCACGTGTTCTCGCACACCCCGAGAGCTTCTGGTCAGCGGGGCGGTGGCACTGGGATCCTCATCTCTCCCAAGTGGACATTCTCTCTTTCTCCCCTGACCCATCTGTCTATCGCCTCCTTTGAATTCCATGCTGTCACAGTTACCAGCCCTTTCAAGCTTAACATCCTTATCATTTATCGCCCTCCAGGTTCCCTTGGAGAGTTCATCAATGAGCTTGACGCCCTGATAAGTTCCTTTCCTGAGGATGGCTCACCTCTCACAGTTCTGGGTGACTTTAACCTCCCCACGTCTACCTTTGACTCATTCCTCTCTGCCTCCTTCTTTCCACTCCTCTCCTCTTTTGACCTCACCCTCTCACCTTCCCCCCCTACTCACAAGGCAGGCAATACGCTTGACCTCATCTTTACTAGATGCTGTTCTTCCACTAATCTCACTGCAACTCCCCTCCAAGTCTCCGACCACTACCTTGTATCCTTTTCCCTCTCGCTCTCATCCAACACTTCCCACACTGCCCCTACTCGGATGGTATCGCGCCGTCCCAACCTTCGCTCTCTCTCCCCCGCTACTCTCTCCTCTTCCATCCTATCATCTCTTCCCTCTGCTCAAACCTTCTCCAACCTATCTCCTGATTCTGCCTCCTCAACCCTCCTCTCCTCCCTTTCTGCATCCTTTGACTCTCTATGTCCCCTATCCTCCAGGCCGGCTCGGTCCTCCCCTCCTGCTCCGTGGCTCGACGACTCACTGCGAGCTCACAGAACAGGGCTCCGGGCAGCCGAGCGGAAATGGAGGAAAACTCGCCTCCCTGCGGACCTGGCATCCTTTCACTCCCTCCTCTCTACATTCTCCTCTTCTGTCTCTGCTGCTAAAGCCACTTTCTACCACTCTAAATTCCAAGCATCTGCCTCTAACCCTAGGAAGCTCTTTGCCACCTTCTCCTCCCTCCTGAATCCTCCTCCCCCTCCTCCCCCTCCTCCCTCTCTGCGGATGACTTCGTCAACCATTTTGAAAAGAAGGTCGACGACATCCGATCCTCGTTTGCTAAGTCAAACGACACCGCTGGTTCTGCTCACACTGCCCTACCCTGTGCTTTGACCTCTTTCTCCCCTCTCTCTCCAGATGAAATCTCGCGTCTTGTGACGGCCGGCCGCCCAACAACCTGCCCGCTTGACCCTATCCCCTCCTCTCTTCTCCAGACCATTTCCGGAGACCTTCTCCCTTACCTCACCTCGCTCATCAACTCATCCTTGACCGCTGGCTACGTCCCTTCCGTCTTCAAGAGAGCGAGAGTTGCACCCCTTCTGAAAAAACCTACACTCGATCCCTCCGATGTCAACAACTACAGACCAGTATCCCTTCTTTCTTTTCTCTCCAAAACTATTGAACGTGCCGTCCTTGGCCAGCTCTCCTGCTATCTCTCTCAGAATGACCTTCTTGATCCAAATCAGTCAGGTTTCAAGACTAGTCATTCAACTGAGACTGCTCTTCTCTGTGTCACGGAGGCGCTCCGCACTGCTAAAGCTAACTCTCTCTCCTCTGCTCTCATCCTTCTAGACCTATCGGCTGCCTTTGATACTGTGAACCATCAGATCCTCCTCTCCACCCTCTCCGAGCTGGGCATCTCCGGCGCGGCCCACGCTTGGATTGCGTCCTACCTGACAGGTCGCTCCTACCAGGTGGCATGGCGAGAATCTGTCTCCGCACCACGTGCTCTCACCACTGGTGTCCCCCAGGGCTCTGTTCTAGGCCCTCTCCTATTCTCGCTATACACCAAGTCACTTGGCTCTGTCATATCCTCACATGGCCTCTCCTATCATTGCTATGCAGACGACACACAATTAATCTTCTCCTTTCCCCCCTCTGATAACCAGGTGGCGAATCGCATCTCTGCATGTCTGGCAGACATATCAGTGTGGATGACGGATCACCACCTCAAGCTGAACCTCGGCAAGACGGAGCTGCTCTTCCTCCCGGGGAAGGACTGCCCGTTCCATGATCTCGCCATCACGGTTGACAACTCCATTGTGTCCTCCTCCCAGAGCGCTAAGAACCTTGGCGTGATCCTGGACAACACCCTGTCGTTCTCAACTCACATCAAGGCGGTGACCCGTTCCTGTAGGTTCATGCTCTACAACATTCGCAGAGTACGACCCTGCCTCACACAGGAAGCGGCGCAGGTCCTAATCCAGGCACTTGTCATCTCCCGTCTGGATTACTGCAACTCGCTGTTGGCTGGGCTCCCTGCCTGTGCCATTAAACCCCTACAACTCATCCAGAACGCCGCAGCCCGTCTGGTGTTCAACCTTCCCAAGTTCTCTCACGTCACCCCGCTCCTCCGCTCTCTCCACTGGCTTCCAGTTGAAGCTCGCATCCGCTACAAGACCATGGTGCTTGCCTACGGAGCTGTGAGGGGAACGGCACCTCCGTACCTTCAGGCTCTGATCAGGCCCTACACCCAAACAAGGGCACTGCGTTCATCCACCTCTGGCCTGCTCGCCTCCCTACCTCTGAGGAAGTACAGTTCCCGCTCAGCCCAGTCAAAACTGTTCGCTGCTCTGGCACCCCAATGGTGGAACAAACTCCCTCACGACGCCAGGTCAGCGGAGTCAATCACCACCTTCCGGAGACAATTGAAACCCCACCTCTTTAAGGAATACCTAGGATAGGATAAAGTAATCCTCCTAACCCCCCCCTCCCCCTTAAAAGAGTTAGATGCACTATTGTAAAGTGGTTGTTCCACTGGATATCATAAGGTGAATGCACCAATTTGTAAGTCGCTCTGGATAAGAGCGTCTGCTAAATGACTTAAATGTAAATGTAAATTGTAATACCCGAAACTGTCAATACCAACACAAAATTGTATTTTGTTGCAGTAGTGACAATCTTTGGGGATTGACACAAACTGTTGCATTAAGTGTTAATTACTCAACTTATGTAGCTGCATTGTTGACAATAGCAATGCAATGCTGATCAGAGCATTGAAACAGTTATATTTCTCACCTGGTCTTTGCATGAGAAAGTGACCTAGACCTTGATCTGGACTTTGATCGAGATCTAAAAATAAATTAGGGGGGAAAGCATCAACACCCATCATTTACTAAATAAGTGAACAATGTTATTGTTTTACACAATGTGGGATCTTTAAATAATGCAAGCAAGTCAATTTTTCTACAATTTACCTTGATCTCTTGGGGGTAAGGGCTCTAGATCTTCTAGGAGAACGAGAGCGGCGTGGAGAGAAGGATCTTGATCTAGAACATAAATATCAAAAGCTGTTAGCTAACATACATTCAGACCCGGTAAACTCTGCACTGCCATTCCTGATCAACTACTCTATCATACAAATCTGTATATGTATCTGTGGTGAATGTATGTATGCATGCAGTATATGGAGTTGTGTACAGCATAACAGTGTAATGACAATTTAATCTACACTGAGTGCACAAAACATTAGGAACACCTGTTCTTTCCATGACAGACCAGAGCTCTCCAAACCGTGTTCCTGGAGAACTACCATCCTGTAGGTTTTCCCTCCAACCCTAATCTAGCACACCTGATTCTAATAATTAGCTGATTGATCAGCTGAATCAGGTTAGTTACAACTGGGGTTGGAGCAAAAACCTACAGAAAGGTAGCTCTCCAGGAACAGGGCTAGAGAACCCTGACATAGACTGACCAGGTGAAAGCTATGATCCCTTATTGATGTCACTTGTTAAATCAGTGTAGATGAAGGGGAAGAGACAGGTTAAAGAAGGACTTGAGACATGGGTTGTGTATGTGTGCCATTCATAGGGTGAATAGGGAGTTTTTCCTAGCCACCGTGCTTCTACATCGGCATTGCTTGCTGTTTGGGGTTTTAGGCTGGGTTTCTGTATAGCACTTTGTGACATCTGCTGATGTAAAAAGGGCTTTATAAATACATTTGATTGATTGGGCAAGACAAAAGATGTAAGTGCCTTTGAACGGGGTATGGTAGTAGGTGCCAGGCGCACCGGTTTGAGTGTATCAAGAACTGCAATGCTGCTGGTTTTTTTATGCTCAAGTTTCCCGTGTGTATCAAGAATGGTCCAGCACCCAAAGGACATCCAGAGAACTTGACACAACTGTGGGAAGCATTAGAATCAACATGGGCCACCATCCCTGTGGAACACTTGACACCTTGTAGAGTCCATGCACCGACAAATTGGGGCTGTTCTAAGGGCAAAAGGGGGTGCTGCTGAATACTAGGAAGGTGTTCCTAATGTTTTATACACTCAGTATATTCAGAAATTATTCAGACCCCTTCCATTTTTCCACATTTTGTTTCGTTACAGCCTTATTCTAAAATGGATTAAACATCAACAACATCTACACACAATACCCCATAATGATAAAGCAAAAACAGATTTGTTGAAATGTTGGCATTAATTTCTTTTAAATACCTTATTTACATAAGTATTCAGACCCTTTGCTATGAGACGCGAAATTGAGCTCAGGTGCATCATGTTTCCATTGATCGTGCTTGAGATGTTTCTACAACTTGATTGGAGTCCATCTGTGGTAAACTCAATTGATTGAACATGATTTGGAAAGGCAGACACCTGTCTAAATAAAGGTCCCACAGTTGACTGTGCATGTCAGAGCAAAAACAAAGCCATGAGATCAAAGGAATTGTCCGTAGAGCTCCAAGACAGGATTGTGTCGAGGTACAGATCTGGGGAGGGGTACCAAAACATTTCCGCAGCATTTAAGGTCCCCAAGAACACAGTGGCCTCCATCATTCTTAAATGAAAAGAGGTTTGGAACCACAAATACTCTTCCTAGAGCTGGCCGCCCGGCCAAACTGAGCAATCGGGAGAGAAGGGCTGTGGTCAGGGAGGTGACCAAGAACCAAATGGTCACTCTGACAAAGCTCCAAAGTTCCTCTTTGGAGATGGGAGAACCTTCCAGAAGGACAACCATCTCTGCAGCACTCCACCAATGAGGCCTTCATCCCTACGGGGGAAGCATGGTGGCGACAGCATCATGCTGTGCAGATGTTTTTCAGCGGCAGGGACACTAGTAAGGATTGAGGCAAAGATGAACGGAGAGATCCTTGAAAAAAACCTGCTCCAGAGCGCTCAGGATCTTAAGACTGGGGCGAAGGTTCACCTTCCAACAGGACAACGACCCTAAGCCCACAGCCAAGACAATGCAGGAGTGGCTTCGGGACGAGTCTCTGAATGTCCTTGAGTGGCCCAGCCAGAGCCCTGACTTAAACTCGATCGAACATATCTGGAGACCTGAAAATAGCTGTGCAGTGATGCCTGTAGAGAAAATAGAGAAAATGGGAGAAACTGTAGAGAAAATGGGAGAAACTCCCCAAATACAGGTTTGCCGAGCTTGTAGCGTAATACCCAAGAAGACTCAAAGCTGTAATCGCTGCCAAAGGTGCTTCAACAAAGTACTGAGTAAAGGGTATGAATACTTATGTAAATGAGATATTGATGAGGGGGGAAACAATTTAATACATTTTAGAATAAGGCTGTAAGTAACAAAATGTGTAAAAAGTCAAGGGGTCTGAATACTTTCTGAATGTACTGTACAATCATTTTTATTTCATTATATGTGTTATGAAAAAAAGAGGTCCAAGAATAGACCCCTGAGGAACTCCATCGATGATTGATGTGACCCTTTTCCGAGGAAGTTGGACAACAGAGCCTTTGGAACGAGAAAAATGTGCATTAGAATGCTCACCTCCTGCCACGGCCCCGGCTGCGAGAGCGAGAGTACCTCCTCCCACCGGACCTGGAGTGAGACCGGGACCTAAACCACATCCAAACGAGGGGTGGGGAGGGAAAGATGGACAGTTCAGAGCAGGCCCCGCGAAGCCCCACATAACACTGCCTCAGTCTGTCTTTAATTCTGACCTGGCCTCTGACAACAACAATCACCCTAAGCCCACTGATGCTCTGACACTGGCTCAAATCAACACACAAAAAGAGGGGGATTACATTAGATTTAGCATTACACGTGCAATGGTACTGGTAGTAGGAGTCACTATATAGACTAGAGGTCGACCGATTAATCGGCATGGCCGATTAATTAGGGCCGATTTCAATTTTTCACAACAATCGTTAATCTGCAATTTTGGGACGCCGATTATGGCCGATTACATTGCAATCCACGAGGAGACTGCGTGGCAGGCTGACCACCTGTTACGCGAGTGCAGCATAAAAAGGACCTTGTGGCTGCAAGGAGCCAAGGTAAGTTGCTAGCTAGCATTAAACTTCTTATTAAAAAAACAATCAATCTTCACATAATCACTAGTTAACTACACATGGTTGATGATCTTACTAGGTTAACTAGCTTGTTTTGCGTTGCATATAATCAATGCGTGCCTGCTAATTTATCATCGAATCACAGCCTACTTCAACTTCGCCAAATGGGTGATGATTTAACAAAAGCGCATTCGCGGAAAAAGCACTTACTTTGCACAAATGTACCTAACCATAAACATCAATGCCTTTCTTAAAATCAATACACAAGTATATATTTTTTTAACCTGCATATGTAGTTAAAAGAAATTCATGTTAGCAGGCAATATTAACTAGGGAAACTGTGTCACTTCTCTTGCGTTCAGTGCAAGCAGAGTCAGGGTATATGCAGCAGTTTGGGCCGCCTGGCTCGTTGCGAACTGTGTAAAGACCGTAATTAATTTGCCAGAATTGTACATAATTATTACATAGAAGGTTGAGCAATATAACAGCAATATTTAGACTTAGGGTTGCCACCCGTTCGATAAAATACAGAATGGTTGCGTATTTCACTGAAAGAATAAACTTTTGTTTTCAAAATGAACGTTTCCGGATTTGACCATATTAATGACCAAAGGCTCGTATTTCTGTGTGTTTATTATATAATAATTCAGTATATGATTTGATAAAGCAGTCTGACTTAGCAGTGGCAGGCAGCAGTAGGCTCGTAAGCATTCATTCAAACAGCACTTTACTGCGTTTGCCAGCAGCTCTTAGCAATGCTTGAGGCACAGCGCTGTTTATGACTTCAAGCCTATCAACTCCCGAGATTAGGCTGGCAATACTAAAGTGCCTATAAGAACATCCAATAGTCAAATGTATATGAAATACAAATGGTATAGTGAAATAGTCCTATAATTCCTATAATAACTACAACCTAAAACTTCTTAACTGGGAATATTGAAGACTCCTGTTAAAAGGAACCACCAGCTTTCATATGTTCTCATGTTCTGAGCAAGGAACTTAAACGTTAGCTTTTTTACATGGCACATATTGCACTTTTACTTTCTTCTCCAACATTGTTTTTGCATTATTTAAACCAAATTGTACATGTTTCATTATTTATTTGAGACAATTGATTTTATTTATGTATTATATTAAGTTCAAATAAAAGTGTTCATTGTTCATTCAGTATTGTTGTAATTGTCATTATTACATATATACAGTTGAAGTCTGAAGTTTACATACACTTAGGTTGGAGTCATTAAAACTTGTTTTTCAACCACTCCACAAATTTCTTGTTAACAAACTATAGTTTTGGCAAGTCGGTTAGGACATCTACTTTGTGCATGACAAGTAATTTTGCCAACAATTGTTTACAGGCAGATTATTTAACTTATTATTCACTGTATCACAATTCCAGTGGGTCAATATTTCAAGGCCTACATTCAAACTCAGTGCCTCGTTGCTTGACATCATGGGAAAATCTAAAAGGAATCAGCCAAGACCTCAGAAGAAAAACAATTGACCTCCAAACACCTGAAGGTACCACATTCATCAGTACAAACAATAGTATGCAAGTATAAACACCATGGGACCACGCAGCAGTCATACCGGTCAGGAAGGAGACACGTTCTATTTCCTAGAGATTAACGTATTTTGGTGCGAAATGTGCAAATCAATCCCAGAACAACAGCAAAGGACCTTGTGACGATGCTGGAGGAAACGGGTACAAAAGTATCTATATCCACAGTGAAACGAGTTCTATATCGACATAACCTGAAAGGCCTCTCAGCAAGGAAGAAGCCACTGCTCCAAAAACCGCCATAAAAAAGCCAGACTACGGTTTGCAACTGCACATGGGGACAAAGATCGTACTTTTTGGAGAAATGTCCTCTGGTCTGATGAAACAAAAATAGAACTGTTTGGCCATAATGAACATTGTTATGTTTGGAGGAAAAAGGGGGAGGCTTGCAAGCCGAAGAACACCATCCCAACCGTGAAGCACGGGGGTGGCAGCATCATGTTGTGGGGTGCTTTGCTGCAGAAGGGACTGGTGCACTTCACAAAATAGAGGGCATCATGAGGATGGGAAATTATGTGGATATATTGAAGCAACATCTCAAGACATCAGTCAGGAAGTTAAAGCTTGGTCGCAAATGGGTCTTCCAAATGGACAATGACCCCAAGCATACTTGCAAAGTTGTGGCAAAATGGCTTAAGGACAACAAAGTCAAGTTATTAGAGCGGCCATCACAAAGCCCCGACCTCAATCCCATAGAAAATTTGTGGGCAGAACTGAAAAAGCGTGTGCGAGCAAGAGGCCTACAAACCTGACTCAGTTACAGCAGCTCTGTCATGAGGAATGGGCCAACATTCACCCAACTGATTGTGGGAAGCTTGTAGAAGGCTACCCAAAACGTTTGACCGAAGTTAAACAATTTAAAGGCAATGCTACCAAATACTAATTGAGTGTATGTAAACTTCTGACCCACTGGGAATGTGATGAAAGAAATAAAAGCTGAAATAAATCATTCTCTCTACTATTATTCTGACATTTCACATTCTTAAAATAAAGTGGTGATCCTAACTGACCTAAGACAGGGAATTTTTACTAGGATTTTACTAGGATGTCAGGAATTGTGAAAAACTGAGTTTAAATGTATTTGGCTAAGGTGTATGTAAACTTCCGACTTCAATTGTATATATAAAAATTGGCCGATTAATCGGTATCGGCTTTTTTTGGTCCTCCAATAATCGGTATCGGCGTTGAAAAATCATAATCGGTCGACCTCTAATATAGACATAGCTGTTCATGGAGCTAACGTATCCTGCTTAAAGCAGGCCTTTCAGTTCTCTAGTAAAGAGTGGAAGAGAGGAATGTTATTGTCAAGTCATACATTGGAGATAAAAACACATTAATTGGTACTTGAAATAAACCTTGCGAGTTTGCCCGGTTGACCCACTTTGGACCAAGGTTCGAGCAGATCTAGGCGTTCTAGAAGTATCTATCAGCCGACCTCTGCATCTAGTCGTGTTCTTCGATTTCTAACGATGATGATTGTATTGACAGCCAAATCGCTTGATTGAGACTTGATAGATGCAAGGCGATTTGTCTAGACGGGACCATGGTCTACCTGGTTGTCCTCTTTACAAAACCCCAGGCTCAAATTGATAACCAAATCATCTGGTGAATTGTCAGCCCTCTATGAAATCTTTAAGGTGCAGCTAGAAGTGGCAGTTGCTTGAGAAGGGGAGGTCTGGCTGATCGATCAACCCCATGGTCATAGGATCGAAAGTGTGGAATTTGCTAGATGCCTCATGAAATCGTTAAGGATCGTGACACTCTGAATCAAACGACGAAACCTGAAATGTTTTGACCAGGTGAGTTGTTAACAAAAAAAACCCACATAACATTTCAGAAGTATTTCCATATTTTAAAAGGGATTAAGTGACAGACGGAGAGACAAAAGTTGCAACAACAGGTTGTATGATAGTATAATAATCATCTTAATTTTTTTTATCTACATAAGACACTGAAAAATCAAGACAATGGAAAATAAGCCACAACTATCAAAATAAGAAAAGACCAAAACAAGCTAAATCTGATGCATTGGTTAAGGAGGCTTTACCTGGTCCTCCTGCGTCGACCGTAGCGGTGGCAGTCGTAGGCATAGTGCCCCCGCTCACCACACTCATAGCACTTGTCGTTGGAGTCAAAGGGCCGGTTGGTGGGCGCACGCTCGTACCGAGATCGCCGCGGCATCCCTGTAGATAATTCAACTCGAACTCGAGATCCAGAAATCAACCTGAAAAACAGTCAGTTCGACAGTCAGCAAATTGCACAATGGCATAGTTCACTTTAAAAAGAGGACTTAAGGAAACCCATCTAAAGTGTAACAAGCATTTAGGAACATACCTTAAGTGTATGATCTGGATAGTAGCAAATGAGTAACAAGATAATACCAGCTACCTGCTTACCTTCTACTGATAGATGTCCCTAAACCAATAAAATCCTTCAATATTTGCAAAGAGCAAATTACATTATTGATTGGCAAACGTCAACAACACAAGTGCCCTTTGAGCCCGTTCAGCTTTTAGGTCTTGGAAAGTAGGCTAAACTTGGGGGCAAAGTCTGAAGTCTTGAGGTACCACTTACTTGCCGTCAAGGCCTCGGACCGCATCTTCTGCATCCCGGGTGTCTTCAAACTCCACAAAGGCAAAGCCCGGGGGGTTCCTAGCGATCCACACCGTTCTTAAAGGTCCGTAATACCCGAACGCCCGCTCTAGCTCTCCTTTCCCTGCACCAGTGCCCAGGTTACCGACGTAAATCTTAGAGTCTGCAAAGGAAAAACAGAAAGAGGTGCCACCACTGCTGCAACTCGCTGACTTCTGTTCTGAGAGGCCTTTGATTTCCCACTCCCCTAAGCTCAGTATCAAAAGGGTTGCTGGAAGTAACTGCACAAATGTAAAAATCACATTGAAATGCAGCCCTCTCAAGGCATCCCATATGTATTGAGGTCAGTGATTAATTAGCATAGGGTTAGCATAGCAGTTCCTCATGCTATGGTCTAAATAAAATTATAAATTACTAGTGTCATTCATATGAATATAATATTGTGTACTTTTCCACATGACAATGAGCTGTATGTAGTGATTTACTGCAATGACCTCCTTTACCCCCCTTATCTCACCTAATTTGCTCACATTGTATATAGACTTATTTTTCTACTGTATTATTGACTGTATGTTTGTTTTTACTCCATGTGTAACTCTGTGTTGTTGTATGTGTCGAACTGCTTTGCTTTATCTTGGCCAGGCCGCAATTGTAAATGAGAACTTGTTCTCAACTTGCCTACCTGGTTAAATAAATAAATAAAATACAATTACGTATCACCTAAATCACACTAGAGCAAATATTTGAAGCCTGAAAATGTGATAAATTAGGCAAAGGATCAACCTTATCTCCATACCTTGCTACTAAATTGTGTAACATCTAGTAATTTATCAATTTCTACAATCTGCTACCTGTCTGATTCAGAGGGATTGGGTTAAATGCGGAAGACACATTTCAGTTGAATACTTTCAGAATACTTTCACTTACAACTGACTAGGTATCCCCCTTTCCCTTTCTTTATGATAAGACAAAAGGTTTATAGGGTTATGATTAGGCCTAGGGCCATGTTTGATTTGCATTAGTTGCCAAGTGAACGTGTAATTTGCTCTTTGAATTTAGATGTAATCCATCCCCTAACATATGTCATACATAACCATTGAATTCTTTATGACACCAACTAACGTTACAGAGGCATGGTGTATTCATCAAGCGTAGCTATGTTTGGCTGTGGTGAACGAGTCAACACATCAACTAAGACAGAAGGTAGAACGGCTAGTGAGGTGAGGATTTTGTTTATTTTTGTTACTTAGCCTAATTAAACTGCAAATAAGGTCCAATTTTGCGGACCATTTCTGACTCATGAGCTGCCCTCTACAAAAGTAGTAAGAGTTTAGCACCTTAACCCATAGACTCTTTAGCTACACTAACGTTATCAGTGGTTCTCAAACGTCTTGTGGACCACAGATGTTACATGTTATTGATCTATTCCAGAGCTAGCACACCTAATTCAACTTGTCTACTAAATCACTACTGATATATTTAAAGCCGCAATCAGCAGTTTAGCCTAAAGACCCAAAGTTGAATTGCATTGATTTCTACGTCAGGCAGAAATTGGCATTTGGATCAGGAAAGTTTCCTCTCCTGACCTCTACAAGCTAGAATGTTGAATAAAATAATATTTTTGTTTTTTGTACTTTTACCCCCTTTTTCATGATATCCAATTGGTAGTTACAGTCTTGTCCCATCATTGCAACTCCCCTGCGGACTCCGGAGAGGCGAAGGTTGAGAGCCATGCGTCTTCCGAAACACAACCCTGGCAAGCCGCACTGCTTCTCTGCTCGCTTAACCCGGAAGCCAGCCACACCAATGTGTTGGAGAAAACACCGTCTAACTGACGACCGAAGTCAGCTTGCAGGCACCTGGTTCCTCAACAAGGAGTCACTAGAGCGCGATGGGACAAGGAAATCCAGGCCGGCCAAACCCTCCCCTAACCCGGATGACGCTGGGACAATTGTGCGCCGCCTCATGGGTCTCCTGGTCACGGCCGGCTATGACACAGATAAAATGATATTTTTACTCACTTTCCCGGTTGTCCATGTGGTTGGTCCTTTTGCAGGTAGGAATGTGAGACATATCGACAGGAAGTATAAACACAAACTTTTCAAAGCGCTGGTAGTGCGTTCAGATTTCTATCACTTGAAGTATGCATACTTGCCGAGCTCGTGCATGCGTTTACATGGTTCTGCGCATGCTTCAGGTGAAAAATCTGAACGCACCACCGGCGCCTTGAAAAGTTAATGTAAGTATACTTTCCTGTGAATATATTGTCTCACGTTACAGGTTGTCTGTAGGAATGTAAGTAATTCAACATTCTGGCTTGCGAGAGGAAATTTTCCAAACAAATGTATGGCATTAATAAGAAAGCTTTCCCCGCCCGTTTTGTTAAAAAGCTGAGGGGTGGGGCTGTAGAAATGTAACCCATCTCAAATTCATAGAGCAATGGATATAAGGAATGACCATCCTATGATATCAA
The DNA here is from genome assembly GCF_045679555.1 of Salvelinus alpinus. Taxonomy (NCBI): domain Eukaryota; kingdom Metazoa; phylum Chordata; class Actinopteri; order Salmoniformes; family Salmonidae; genus Salvelinus; species Salvelinus alpinus. The sequence continues at coordinate 64,503,478 of NC_092087.1, forward strand.
AATTATAGTTTTAACCTTGTTTTGAGGCTTTATAGCTAGTATGTGTTAACATTTACATTGTTTGTAAACATTGGAGTAAAACATACTTATATTTTGGGTTCAGATGGGGTACAACAGTTGAACTAAGGTCATGAGGCATTTAAGCTGCAATATGTAACTTTTTGTTATGGAAAATATATTTCACGGCGGGTTAAATGGTACAATGATTCTCTACACAACGACTGTTTGTTTTGTCGCAAACTATTAGAATTTTAGCAACCAGGAAATGGCGGAGAGATTTCCGCATATTGCACCATTCAATTCTTCAACAAACAATGGGCACATTTCATTCATTTATACGTCCACAAATGGATGTAGCAACTGCAGATTGCCCCTTTAAAACATTTTGATAGAAAAATAGCTACATAATCAAGCCATTGATTAGAGAATCGGGTGTGCTTGTTTAGGGCAAGAGCTAGGAAAGCTAAGTAACGTTACGCCTAATGTAGCTAACGTTAGATAGTTAACTAAGCATGCGATTATCTTCACGAATACTGTATTTTGTCTACTATTGAACATGCGTTAGATTATCTTTTTGTGAAGTTAAAATCTGTTTTGCTATTTAGTTTACCTCCTCCGTTTCGACCGTGTCTTGACATGATTCAAGGCCCGCTTTACAATCAACCTGCGCATGCGTGTGTCAAACTGATTCTCCTGAGAGGACTGTCAGAGACATGACGGGTCACTAAATGTACTCGTGCAATGCAATAAATTGCTAAATTACTAAGATTTCATACCATAGTACATACCATGAATCACACAGTAGAGTATTAGGTTGGTGAAGAGGTTAGTAATGTGTAACGAGGTACTTAATTCTTCGGGCTGGAACCTTTGGAATTGTATCACTGTTTTCTACGACACATTTGACCGTCGGACAAATTTAATCACAGGCTCAATCCAGCAGCCAGCTCAATCACATGATTTGGAGATTAAAACCCAGTGTAGCTTATTCTCGGTCAGTATATTGAAATAGTAATGGACACGTGGCGTCAACTGAAGCCACTGGAGTGGTGTAAATATGTCAACAAAGAGGTCAAAGTGACAGCGCACGAGAAACAACAACATCATGGTTGGGTTTTTACCGTTGATCCAGTATCTGCCAGGTAACTTCGTCACCTTCCCAGTACTCTTCCCCAATGGCCATGTGCACAATTTGTTGATGGATAGCTTAAACTATCATATGAAAATAATACACCAATGCACTGATTTGTCAGTTTTTTCTCCCACTTATATAGTGTGGTACCTAGCTACAACAGTGACGAGTGACGACACCACTCTGTTATGAGACCTAAGTTTGAGCATCCTACTTCGTAACTGCTATCCCTAGCTACAGTGTGATATTTTTGATGTGACTCAGTCATAGACAATACCAGGATTGTTGCTTTGAAAGGGGTGTATATCGGCTGAGTTGACACTCAATGCATTACCTATTTTCCCTCCCCCAGTATAGTCCTAGTGACCTTCCAGGAGAAAGGAGGCACGCCGACGGTCCGAGTTGTGACAGGCCATGCAGTGCAGGAAGTAGAGGTCCTCCAGGAGGGCAATGAAGAAACGTCGGGGCGGCTGAGGGTCATTTTCACACCCCCAGGAGCCCACGCCCTTGGCCCGGAAGAAGTGAAGCACAGGAAAGAGAGCCTCCGCCTGTGGCTGGAAAAGAACCGCATCCCCGTGGAAGAGAAGGGCGAGATGCTGTGCGTGGCCAACGTGCTGACAGTGAGCGCCCCCTACGGAGCGGAAGACTGTAGCAGCTCCAACGAGATCATCCTGGCCCGAGTGCAGAGCCTGGTGGAGAGCAACCCTGATTCAACTCCAGATCAGCCTGCCAACTCCTGATGAAGGATTCACTTTGACGTATAGGGATAGTTTCCCAAACACAGATCAGGCTCAGCCGAGTCCTGGAATAAAATACATTGTCTATTTTCTTAATCTCCATTGAAATAGCTTTTTAGTTCAGGACTAAGCTTAATCTGTGTCAGGGAAACCGGCTCATAGTTGATGTCAATAGTCTAAAATGGTCTCGTCTCCTTCATCTGCCTCTATGTGGGGGAAAAAATGGACTGGGAATTGGGTCTTGGCCATGTGTCTTTCACCTATCCCACGTTTTTAGATAAGTGAAGGTCGAGGAGAGGAGGAGGGAAAGCCACTCTAGACTGTTGGGATGAACTGAGAGACACTTAAAATGCTTTGGATTGTTGATGGTTCAAATGTTACTATAATCATATTCAACAATGGACATTGCTATCACAAAGCAAACAGTTGGCAACATTTAGAAATGTGAAGTTTTGGTTCTAAAGATACCTTTTTTGTAATTTTGTAATGCACTTTTGTAATTAAACGTGCACTGTTACTTACAAACCAATAGTTTCATCTGTCCCGCTACACTTAAATATCTATAAAAAAAGACCAATAAAATACCTGTGCCTAGAAAATGTATGTTATGAATCTTTAATCCTAAATCATTTTACTTGATAAAACTTGAATAAATCTCCGATAATTAGGCTTGGGCGGTATACTGTACACCGGTGTATTTGGAAAAAGCCACAGGATGTTTTTTTTTTCAATACATTTTAATACTTGTAGCTACTTTTTAAGTAAATACCTGCAGTCATCTTGTGCAAAATGTTAAGAGATAAAGCAGATCACGTTTTTTCATTTGACCCCTGTTACATTATTTTACATTATGACGCTTACCTTAGTTCCCCAGAACAGTTGACCTAGTCACGGGTTTGTTTGTAAATAGCACAATGGAAGAAAGCGGAAGCAGGTGAGTCCAGGTGGGTATTGACAGGGGTCGCATTTTATATTAAAAGTTTGCATCAATAGAGTGATCAGGGATGTGCAACTACAGTTTTTCTTCACAGAAAATACATTACCGCAACACATTCAGCAGAAAATAGCTTCATTTTCATCAGATGACAAAAGAAGTGCAATGTTATTTGGCTGGCAGAAAATTAAATTACATTGAAAAAGCAAATTCTTTTATGCAAAAACAATGCCCGGCCATCTAATGTTTATCATAGGAAGAACGTAGCCTGCTACATTTTCTAACGTTTTGCTTAAAGTTAATCGTACCAGAGTAAAGTAGGCTGGCTACACCGAGAAAAGTACTGGAGAAATGTATACTGAACGAAGACATAAACACAACCTGTAAAGTGTTGGTCCTGTGTTTCATGAGCTAAAATAAAAGATCCTAGAAATGTTCCATGCGCACACAAAGCTTTTTTTTTTTAATTGAATTTATTTTGGCCAACAGACTTAAACAACAAAATGCACAATGTGGACCCAGAGGATATCACTGGAAAGTATTTAATTAAAACGCTTGTTTCCAAAGTGGCCCTCGATGGTAAAAACAACAACACATATAATGATTAAAAGACAAGACAAAATTACAACCAACCATAAATACATTCATTTATATTGACATCCTAAAATGTGTCACTAATCACTGCACTTCTCCCTAACCTTAAAAATCAACAATATTAATTTCACATTAAAACAATCTATTCATTGCACATCATACCGATCCTTCAAATAATACACCTGACCAGCAGTAAGGGGGTACAAGGGACAGTGGAGTGGTTTCCCTTACTTAGACAACCTTGTCCAAATGAAAACCTTTGCCTGCTTTTCAAAGCTATTTTTACTTTTTCTTTGCTTGATCTCCAAGGGCAGGCTATTCCATAGACAAATGCCTGTTTGGAAAACTGTGCTCCTCGCAGTACTGTTTACTCTTGGGATTGTACATGACATAACACTAGCTCTGGTATTGTGACTGTGTTGGTTATAGACCATATCAATGTGGTTTTTCATGTAACCTGGGGCATGAACATTTAAGATGTCAAACATATGGTTTAGTTCAAGTTGGTCCACTCTGGACTCCAAAGGCAACAAGCTCACCTCCCGGAACTCCTGTACCCCTATGTGGGTTCTAGGGGGGACATTCAGCATATACCTGATAACATTATTTTGCTTGACCTGCATTCTGTTTTTCAGCTTTTTTGAGAACCCACTATACCAAGCAGAGCAGGCGTAATCAAAATTACACTGAATCAAGGTTGAGACGAGCAGTTTCTTAACTTTAATGTTAAAATATCTAGTGTTATGATATAAAAATGTCAATTTGTTTGCCATTTTAGAAATCATTTTAGCAGCAATCAGGTCTGGGGAAAGGGAAAGATCTAGGAACACACCAAGATAAGATACACTTGTTTTAGATTCAATCTCCTTGCCTGCGCAGTTTACCATTATCTTGTCAGCCTTAAGCAATCTACGTTTTGTTCCAAACAAAATCGATTCAGTTTTCCCCAAATGTAGTGACAATTTGTTGTCAGACAACCAATCTCTAACAAAATGCAATTCCTTACTCAGGGTCTCCTCTATGTAAACTGCATCCTTCCCTGATACCAGTATGGCTGAATCATCAGCATGAAGCAGGAATTTGCCCTTTACTGTATCTGGAATATCATTAACGTATATAAGAAATAAGAGAGGCCCTAAAATAGATCCCTGCGGTACTCCACGGGATATTTCTTTGGCCTCTGACTGAACATCACCAACATTACATACTTGTGTTCTGTTGGTCAGATAAGACCTAAACCAATTCACTGCTACATAATTTAGACCCATGTATTTCAGTTTCATCAGGATAATATCATGGTCCACAGTGTCAAAAGCTTTTTGCAAGTCTATCATGACCATACCTGTATAGTTCCCCTTCTCATTTTCCTTCTTAATGTGGTCAATAAGGTGGATAAGCTTATTGCTCTCAAATTTTGTGCACAAATTTGTTTACATCCCTGTAAGTGAGCATTTCTTGTTTGCCAAGATAATCCTTCCACCTGACAGGTGTGGCATATCAATAAGCTGATTAAGCAGCATGATCATTACACAGGTGCACCTTGTGCTGGGGACAATAAAAGGCCACTCTAAAACATGCAGTTTTGTCACACAACACAATGCCACAGATGTCTCAAGTTTTGAGGGAGTGTGCAATTGGCCTGCTGACTGCAGGAATGTCCGCCAGAGCTGTTGCCAGAGAATTTTATGTTCATTTCTCTACCATAAGCAGCCTTCAACTTCGTTTTAGAGAATTTGTCAGTACGTCCAACCAGTCTCACAACCACAGACCACCTGTAACCACGCCAACCCAGGACCTCCACTTCCGGCTTCTTCACCTGCAGGATCGTCTGAGACCAGCCATAAAACTGAGGAGTATTTCTGTCTGTAATAAAGCCCTTTTGTGGGAAAAACTCATTCTGATTGGCTGGGCCTATCTCCCCAGTGGGTGGCCCTATGCCCTCCCAGGCCCACCCATGGCTGCGTCCCTGCCCAGTCATATTAAATCCATATATTAGGGCCTCATTTATTTATTTCAATTGACTGATTTCCTTATATGAACTGTAACTCAGTAAACTCGTTGAAATTTTTGCATGTTGGGTTTATATTTTTGTTCAGTATAGCTACAAATCAGTCAGAGCGCTGTCTGCTCATATAATGCCTGTTTGTGAATTCTCATCTGAGTGGAGAAGTGCAACTGAACCACGAAATTAGTCTGATGCCGAGCATAAATTACAATAACAAGCGTTTTAATTTCTGCGTTTATAAAACGCAGCAAGATATTTCTTATGCGTTTTATAATTTTTTCCTGCTTGAAAAACACAGAATTATGTATTAATGTAACCCTTAAATTTAACTTGCTCTTTAATCTAAGTAAGTGGCTGAATTAATAAGGTGATGGGGCATCATATTGTGTTAGCTAATTGCCATGTTTGAGAAGTCAAAGCCCTTTGGATGAGTTATTTGTATTGCTGCCACTATCTTGAAATCCTTGGGGTTTTTCTCTCTGTTCTTGGCCCTTTTTCCTTCTTCAGTCTTATCTTCTTCTCTCCCCTATTCTCCTATCTTTTTTCCCCTATTCTCAGAGCAGGCAGGCCCATTGCCCTAGCAACTCCAGACTCCACACAGACTCAGCATAGCCTATATATACACAGATAGAGCAACGAGGCAGATATTTCACCAGATGTATAAATGTGAAGCCTTCGCTTGGCTTTTCCACTCACTACCAACTATGGTTATTAATCTCGTCCAATTCGAGGTCAGTAATCGCTGTTCTGATGTCCAGAAGCTCTTTTCGGTCATAAGAGACGGTAGCAGCAACATTAAGTACAAAATAAGTTATCAAACAATACAAAAAAAATAAAGACATTTGCACAATGTCTCTGGTTCACATTCGCTTGTAAATGTCCAAACTCACACAAAAGGACATTCGGTAGCTCCTACCTTTATACAGTACCAGTCAAAAGTTTGGACACACCTACTCATTCAAATGTTTTTATTTACTATTTTCTACATTGTTGAATAATAGTAAGACATCAAAACAATAAAATAACACATATGGAATCATGTAGTAACCAAAGAAGTGTTAAACAAAATCAAAATATATTTTATATTTGAGATTCTTCAAATAACCACCCTTTGCCATGATGACAGCTTTGCACACTCTTGACATTCTCGAAACCAGCTTCATGAGGTAGTCACCTGGAATGCATTTCAATTAACAGGTGTGCCTTGTTAAAAGTTAATTTGTGGAATTTCTTTCTTTCTTAATGCATTTGAGACAAACAGTTTTGTTGTGACAAGGTATGGGGGTATACAGAAGATAGCCCTATTTGGTAAAAGACCAAGTCCATATTATGGCAAGAACAGCTCAAATAAGCAAAGGGAAACGCCAGTCAAGAACTTTAAAAGTTTCTTCAAGAGCAGTCACGAAAACCATCCAGCGCTATGATGAAACTGGTTCTAATGAGGATCGCCACATGAAAGGAAGACAAAGAGTTATCCCTGCTGCAGAGGACAAGTTCATTAGAGTTGCCAGCTTCAGGGCTATTTCACCAAGAAGGAGAGTGATAAAGTGCTGCATCAGATGACCTGGCCTCCACAATCACCCGACCTCAACCCAATTGAGATGGTTTGGGATGAGTTGGACTGCAGAGTGAAGGAAACGCAGCCAACAAGTGCTCAGCATATGTGGGAACTCCTTCAAGACGGTTTCAAAAGCATTCCAGGTGAAGCTGGTTGAGAGAATGCCAAGAGTGTGCAAAGCTGTCATCAAGGCAAAGGGTGGCTACTTTAAAGAATCAAAAATATGAAATATATATTGATTTGTTTAATACTTTTTTGGTTACTACATTATTCCATATGTTTTATTTCATAGTTTTGATGTCTACACTATTATTCTACAATGTAGAAAATAGTAAAAATAAATAAAAACCCTTGAATGAGTAGGTGTGTCCAAACTTTTGACTGGTACTGTATTTTTTACTTTATGAGCTGGATTGCATGTCTTTGCAATTGGTTTATTTTTGTTTGCATATTCAGCGAGCAGCCTCCATTGAAATGCGCTATTACTTGTGCAAATGTTGTTAGCATTCTGGTATAGACGCCCAATGGCGCTTTTTGTTTTGGCGCAATATTGTGTACCAAGCCGGTAATACTATTTATAAACTGGTTGGTTCGAGCCATGAATGCTGATTGGCTGACAACTGTGGTATATCAGACCGCATACCACGGGTTTGACAAACCATTTATTTGTACTGTTCTAATTACATTGATAACCAGTTTATAATAGCAATAAGGCACATCGGGGGTTTGTGGTTTATGGCCATGGGTTGTGTCCATACTCTCCGCAATGCGTCGTGCTGAAGAACAGCCCTTAGCCGTGGTATATTGGCCATATACCGCCGTCAAGACAGACTCTCTTGCTCGCTAGATATCCCACCCATTCCACGTTCCGTAAGTTTTCCAGGCACAAAGTAGTTCACATCCAGACAGGCTTTGGAAAATACATACGAGCTAACTGATTTTGTAGCATTTGAACTATATCTGGCAACATGGTCTTTAAAAAAAAAAGTCAATAAACATGTGTGTAAAGTGTACACTTTTGTTTCACAGTAGATTTGTTTAAGACCACCAATAAACACCTGATTTAGCCCAGTGCATTAATTATTAAGGGGGTAGAAAATGAATCTGTTTACGTCATAAGTAAAAGGCCCAACTTAAAGAGTACAATTACCCTTTCAAAAAGAGGATGGCATGGTTGACTGTGACAGCCACCCCCTGGAGAGCAGCTCTCCTTTGGGTTGTAAGGGGATACACACAGACACACACACACCCTCAAAAAAAACATTGTTTTGAAACACAATTGCATACACACACACACACACACACACACTCCCACGCACACCCCAGGATAGATAAACTGCAACTACCTGCTTTAACATACACAGATGCACTATCTTGTTAAATAAATACTAACTCTAAAGCGTGACAGTTTCAAAGGAATAGATGCACTATATGCATAAATTAACACTCACTCTAAGGTGTGAGAACAGGAACAGGATCCCCATATATGGGCATAACCACGTGATACCTTCCCGCCAGGATGTCCTGACAGGATGCCCATATATGGGCATACACACATCACCCGGACATAGGGTCATAAATCACACGTTTGACGCGTGCCGTCTACTGTATTCTCTCTGAGGCTATATGGTTAACCCAGACACCCGTCCGTCTCTAATTCGCCATCATCCAGACAGGGTCTCTTCCTCGCAAGATATCCCGCACACTCCACGTTCCGTAAGTTTTCTTTACCAGGATAGAGCAAACGTCTTGTCTTTAGACCCTGGGTCTGTCTTAAGGATAGAAGCGCCCAGCGACATAATTGTTTACGATGTTGGAAAAGATTGTCCAGCTGTTTCATCATGGCCAGGAATATATGATAATCTCTCCACTTAAAGCTAAAGACAGGCACATAATAGTTCACAAAAATCACCTGTTATATAATTACAACGAAACAGAGAAGCACTCACTTTTTCATCTCTGTAATCAGTTTAGCTAAATTGTCTTCACTGATCAGAGCATCCACCTTGTCTCCAGCCCAGAGAGAAAGCATAAAGAGAAGGACAACCCCCCTCATAGCTGCAGACATCTGAAACACACAGGAGTATCAACACACACACACACACACACACAGAGTAACACTGTGTCAATACACACTCTGCACACCATTTAACAGATGGTAAAACCATTAGAGTAAACAGATATAAAGGGTATACAGTAAACATATAAACTCAGCAAAAAAAGAAACGTCCCTTTTTCAGGACCCTGTCTTTCAAAGATAATTCGAAAAAATCCAAATAACTTAACAGATCTTCATTGTAAAGGGTTTAAACACTGTTTCCCATGCTTGTTCAATGAACCATAAACAATTAATGGACATGCACCTGTGGAACGGTCGTTAAGACACTAACAGCTTACAGACGGTAGGCAATTAAGGTCACAGGTATGAAAACTTAGGACACTAAAGAGGCCTTTCTCCTGACTCTGAAAAACACCAAAAGAAAGATACCCATGGTCCCTGCTCATCTGCGTGAATGTGCATTAGGCATGCTGCAAGGAGGCATGAGGACTGCAGATGTGGCCAGGGCAATAAATTGCAATGTCTGTACTGTGAGACGCCTAAGACAGCGCTACAGTGAGACAGGAAGGACAGCTTATCGTCCTCACAGTGGCAGAGCACGTGTAACAGCACCTGCACAGGATCGGTACATCCGAACATCACACCTGCGGGACAAGATGGCAGGTACAGGTACAGGATGGCAACAACAACTGCCCGAGTTACACCAGGAATGCACAATCCCTCCATCAGTGCTCAGACTGTCCGCAATAGGCTGAGAGAAGCTGGACAGGGCTTGTAGGCCTGTTGTAAGCCAGGTCCTCACCAGACATCACCGGCAACATCGTCGCCTATGGGCACAAACCCACCGTCGCTGGACCAGACAGGACTGGCAAATTGTGCTCTTCACTGACGAGTCGCGGTTTTGTCTCACCAGGGGTGAAGGTTGGGTTCGAGTTTATCGTCGAAGGAATGAGCATAACACCGGGGCCTGTACTCTGGAGCGGGATCGATTTGGAGGTGGAGGGTTCATCATGATCTGGGGCGGTGTGTCACAGCATCATCGGACTGAGCTTGTTGTCAATCCAGGCAATCAAAACGCTGTGCATTACAGGGAAGACATCCTCATCCCTCATGTGGTACCCTTCCTGCAGGCTCATCCTGACATGACACTCCAGCATGACAATGCCACCAGCCATACTGCTCGTTCTGTGCATGATTTCCTGCAAGACAGGAATGTCAGTGTTCTGTCATGGCCAGCGAAGAGCTCGGATCTCAATCCCGTTGAGCACGCCTGGGACCTGTTGGATCGGAGGGTGAGGGCTAGGGCCATTCCCCCCAGAAATGTCCGGAAACTTGCAGGTATCTTGGTGGAAGAGTGGGGTAACATTTCACAGCAAGAACTGGCAAATCTGGTGCAGTCCATGAGGAGGAGATGCACTGCAGTACTTAAAGCAGCTGGTGGCCACACCAGATACTGACTGTTACCTTTGATTTTGACCCCCCCTTTGTTCAGGGACACATTATTCCATTTCTGTTAGTCACATCTGTGGAACTTGTTCAGTTTATATCTCAGGTTGTTGAATCTTGTTACGTTCATACAAATATTTACACATGTTAAGTTTGCTGAAAATAAACACAGTTGACAGTGAGAGGACGTTTATTTTTTTGCTGAGATTGTAAACTTTAATAAGGAATCAATAATAACACATGTATAGACTCTTAAAATGCAAGAGGGACAGACAGACTAGTGGCGTCCTTCCAGATAAACCAAGGTCACTGTGATGTAATATCATTACGGGAAACCAAATTTCACTAGTTTGGCTTCTCGCCATCTGACAAACATGTTGGAAGGGGTGGTAGTAGATGGAGTATGGTATGAGTGGCAAGCCCCGGCCGTGGACTGAGGATGGTAGCTGGGCTCCCGGCTGGATCAGCCCCCAGTTGATGACTGTGTTGAGTCTGCTGGCAGTGCCTTAGTTGTTGTCGTGACTTTACTTTCATTCATCTGATGATTGTTATTTATCTAATCAACTATGTTTAATTGTTACCCAATTAAATGAATCATCTAACAATTAGCTCATTAGGATTTGGGGCACCATAAGAGAGGTTGTTTAGAGTTACCATCTCCCAAATTAAACTCTAAAGGTCTTTACCTATCACATCCATAAAACAGTTGACGTATTAATCATAACTTCGCATCATATCATCATTCTGAACAGACGTTCTGGTCTCCGAGGTGAGTTTCCTTTCTTCACCTCGTGTTGAGGTTCAAAGTTCCAACCATTTTAAACATGTAGCTCCCACTTCATGCTTTTCTGATCTCGCTGTTTTTTCTTTACCAATCCTTTTATGCACTCTGATCGAAAGGGACGGTTCCGTTAGGCTGACACGCTCTCTGACCTCCCTAGGGGCGTGGCTACTTAATGTGCAAAGTTTATAAGACACAAATGATCTGAGATCATGGCTCCTAAAATCACATTCATATCTGAACTAAAAAACTTGAATTCTTCATATTTCATGCACAACGTAAAGGATGGAGACTTCGTACATGTAGTAGACAAAGCACATTCCTCAGTGAAATTTGGAGAGGGATGTTCTCTCTCCTTTAATTTACAACAGGGTGTGAGCCGTCACCCCCATTGTGCAGGAAGCCTGATTGGGCAAGACGATGGAAGGTTGAGCCCGGAAGTTACTGCTTAGAAAGACTCCAGCTGTGTATGGGATGTGTCGTATGATTAAAAGGTTCCTCCTGAAACGGCGTAATCAATTCCCAATACTATCAGAAACACTCAAATCACACATATTAGCCACAGTCTCTAGGTGACCAGCTGCACCAAGTCAGGAACTTCAGTACAACTCTAACATTAATCAGTCAAACAAATATCCCCTAAGCGCCCCATTTGACTAATGGCTAAATGGGTATTCCTAACCTGAGTGTGTATGTAGTTTAACGTGACAGTGAAATATGAGTGTCTGTTGACATTCTAACTCAACATAGCAGTGAAACAAATTCCTTTACTCATCGTTTATTACCGATGTGGCACAATTATTGTTTCTGACACTGCAGCAATGTGTTGTGGGTTAAAGAGGTCTCTATTGCCAAGGCTTTTTCACAGTATTGCTGGTAAACACCAGAGTCACTGTCAATGAGATGATCACATACATACAGAACACACATACAACCTGGTCGCTAAACTCAAGTAACTTTCCTTAAAAAGGTCATTATTACTTTCCTAGATATTGGTACACTGATATTGCCGTCAGTTGACCCATCGCGGAACGTGACTTGAATGTGAATGCACGTTCTAGTCTTTCGATTTCTATGATTCTCAAACTCCAGCCGTGCATGGGCCAGAAAAATAACATGTTTTTGGAAGCAACTGACAGGATGACCCTATGGCACTTTGTCCGTTGGGAAGAAACCTGGGAGAATAGCCAAGAATGATTACAATGAAGACAACAAACCCAGGTTAACTACTTTAGGCTATTGGGTGTGTCCCAAACGGAATCTATATAGTACACTATTTTTGACCAGGGTACTTAGGGCTCGTCAAAAGTAGTGCACTGTGTCTGGAATGGGGTGCCATTTGGGTGACTCACAGCCCACATTTTGACCCGAGGGAACAAACCATAGTATAACCTGAAGGTGGAACACTTGCACTTCTTCAAATAAACCAAATAGTTTGATACATACATAAACTATTGCCACAGGCTATTGTTCTCTTAATTAAAATGTGTACTCAAGATGTACTGTTAATATATGACCATTCCATAGTGAGTTGGTAACATTTGACTGGAGTGTGGTCTACCTGTGATTAAATGGATTGTATTCATGATCAAGCAAAATAAGGACAAAGACAATTCGTTGTGGCTAGTCATTCATATTTAGCCATCTAGGTAGCACCAGCAATTCAACTGCATTTTGCTATGGCCCTTTTTGGATGCTTTAAAAAGGCATCCCTTCATCCTTCCTTTAAAAATTGGGTTATATGGAACGTTTGCCTCTGGGGTGCACTTGAGTCAAAAGGGGTCCCCTGAATTGACAGAAATATTGCCTGTGTAATTCGAACCGTGCCCAGAAATGACCTCATTGGACAGAAAGGGGCTTATCTCCTGACACCCATGAGCAAAATCATATGGTAGGCTAAAACTAAGGATTGTGTGGTTTCATGAGTTAAGAAATTGTAGCATGTGGCTCATTTGGTAGAGCACGGCGCTTGTAATGCCAAGGTTGTGAGTTCGAGTCCCACGGGGGACCAGTACGAAAAACATATGCACTCACTACGGTAAGTTGCTCTGGATAAGAGCGTCTGCTAAATGACTAAAATGTAAAAACAAAACTGGTCTTGCATGTATGGGGCATATACACAAGCTGAAGTTTGAGGTAAACAATTAGCAACTACATTTCCATACAGACCCTTTATGTCACTGATAGAGCAAGGTCTCCAGTACATAACTCGGATCAGCTTCAGTCAGATCAGTGACCATTTTGAAGGAAGGAAGGAATCATTAAACAAATATATTCTAACTGGGCCTTTTGCATTCAGGACCGTAGCCAGCTCTTCACTAGTTTCATAGCGGACCTACTGCATAGAGTGGTAGAAACACTTTTATTCCCTTGTTTAAAGAAGTCAAATCGTAATTTTCTTTACATACTCATTGGCAGAAATGAATCAGAACATAAAAGTACTAACACGAACTTAAGAACAATCACTTATTGTGTTTCTTGAAAAGTACCTCTTTGGTGTGGATGGGTACCTTGAATCAGGGTTTCCCAAACTCGGTCCTGGGCCCACCACATTTAGTTTTTTTGCCCGAGCACTACACATCTGATTCAATTAGCCAACTCATCATCAAGCTTTGATTATTTGAATCAGCTGTGTAGTGCTAAGGCAAAAAAACAAAACATGCACCCAGGACCAAGGTTGGGAAACCCTGCCTTAAATCATGGTACTCTGGTCGATCTACTGGCATAAAAAAAAACGCTCGCCTCGGACTGAGTCTCTACACAAAGCCTTAAACACCATCTAACAACATGAGTTCCCAAGTTCCTTTTTCCATCTGAGTGAGGTGGATTGAACGACAGACATTTGTTATGGGGGAGTTGAATGGGTTTGCAACACCGTGATAGCTTGAGTCCTCTCTGGTCCGTCTCTGGTCAATATGGGCCACTTTAGTAGATCGTTTAGCCCATACACAGGGAGTTAAAACACTATTAATTTTGTGGATTTCTCCTGGAGCTGGGCTGCAGTCTTTATCGTTCAGTCCTCCAGCGTGCAGTGGACTTGTGTGGTACTTGTTCATGGTTTATTACGGTTCAAGCTGTATGTGCACGGGTAGGCCACCGAGCTCATAGACAAGTAATGCTGCAATCGATTCACTTAAAAAATATGAAATAATGAAATAAACATTAGACAATGACAAACGACATACTGTACATACAAACACACACAACAAAACAAACAGTAAGATACCCCCCCCCCGAAATGATTTTTATAGGGAATCTCCAAATGGTCTGCACGAATGAAAAAGGACAATCATCTTTCGTTTAAGTATTTTTTTTTATAAGGGCACATGATTATTTTTCCAGGTAGCTAAGAACCTACACTGGTATTGTCTTTTTTTTCTTCTCAAAGTCAACATCACAATTAATGTTGTTTTTTGTCCAAGTCTTTAGTGTAATAATTTGCCCCAGATTACATACACAAGTCTTTTTAAAAGGGGTTGGCATTCTCCAGCAGGGGTGGGCCGTCTCGATGCGCTAGGGACGGGTATGACACCGACTCCCTTTTGTACGTTTTGGGGGGGAGCTTGGGGATGGCTTGGGCAGCAGCGCTGCTGGTGCTCTGGCGGGGGGGCACAGGGGGGCCAGCTGCACCCCCCGGAGGGAGGAGGGCTGAGTCGCCGCAGCAGTCTGGGCCGCCGGACCCCGGCAGTGGTAAGGGTGGGGAGGGCAGGTGTTTGCGCGGCCCCAGCGAGGGCGAGGGAGTCGGGGGTGGTGGCGGGGTGAGCGGGCCGAACGGCGAGGGGGGGAAGAAGGTCTGGCTCAGCGTGGGTTCGCTGCTGCGGATGCGGCCCTGCGGGGGTGGCTGCAGGTGCAGGGGGCTGTTGGAGCTGGAGAAGACGTCCGGCGTTCTCACGGGCTCCCGCGGTGGCAGGGTGGGTGGGCTGTCAGGCGGCTCCGACAAGGAGGTGCGCTCGGTCGAGAGCGAGTAGCGCGGCGAGTAGACCTTGGTGGTGGTGGGCTGCCGCGGTGGGATGGCGGGGGGGCTGTCCAAGTGCTTGGACATCATCTGGAATGTGAGAGACGCACAGATGGAAAAGGAGAAAGAAGGAGAAGCACAAACGTTATGAAGAGTGTGGGAGAACGACTCGACAAACTCTCAAAATTGTCATCTAAATCTCTAGCAAATAACTGACAGCGCAACTTAGTTGTGTTTCATTGGATATTTAGCATTCCACATCTACATTCTTGAATAAATCAATCGAGAATCCTCCTAATGGTACAGTCTCAGAACAACATTAGGTAGCAAACATGTCAAAATAGAGTCACCTTCGAAGGGGAAGATTCAGCGGGGGCGGATTCGGGGCGTCTGCGAGGGGGCACAGGCGGGGGGACGGTGGCGTCTTCAGTGCTCCTGTGGAGACTCACCATGGAGGAAACTGAGGAGGACCCTGGAATAGAAGGAAATCAGGAATTCAAATTAAGTCTTACAGGAAGAGAGTAATTACACATATTTAGCCCTAATTCCCCAAATTCATCCCATACAGGACTCTACAACTCAGGGATGGGCAACAGTGTCTGGGGGGTTCTCTCTTTTGCTTGACTGTTTCCTAGGTCTTAAATCAGACAATTTCTCCAGACATTCAGGCCCACGAAGAATGGAGTAAAAAAACAAGCAAAATTAAAACATTTAGAATAGAGGATGAGGAATGGATGGGTAATAGACACTCTCCTTTCGGGAAGGGTATGCAAATGACACCCCTAAAGTATTATGTTCGAGGCAATCACGTCGACCAACTTCAATAACTAACTACACACCACAGAGTGATATTGTACAAGGATGCTTAGAGCAAAACCTCACAGTGACAATGAATTCAGGACAGGAGAACAGAAGGGGGTGACAACTGATCTAGGGTCAGTTTAGCTGGTTAGTAGCCTGGTTAGGGTCGGTATTCAGAGAGAGGTAAACTGATCCTAGAGCTGTACCCGTGGGCAACGTCTACTTGGAGCTACGAAACTCACACACAGATGAGCGTTCGTTGCCATGGAGATGGACAGGCACAACAGTGTGCGGAGATGGGAGCAATGAGGTGGATGTCAGTTGCATGCAGGTAGGGAGAGGCAAGTTGGGCTTGGGAGGGTCAGAATGAGTGAGAGACGGGGGGCGAGTTGATGTAGTTGCTTGGATGGGGTGTGGGGGGGGGGTTCACTGACAACAGGTAGGCTGGCTTTGAGAGGGTCATACTAACGTGGGCCGTGTGGTAAAGAGACCGGGGCAAAGATGCTGTCGCAGTCTGGACGGAGGGAGAGGCAGGAGGAGAGAAAAGAGAGAAAAGGCCCTGAGAGGAGGAGAGACTGATGCAGATGGACCAGTTTCATTTCGGACCACTGGACCTATCACCCATTAACCCGTTTATGTATTCACTGTTCACAATTCTGAAAGACTGCGGGTGTCATCCCCCCCCCCCCCCCACACACACAAGCCTTGTTACAACGGAGTTCTGAAAATGGGAAAGTTACTGGTATAATGCGAGTTACAGGGTAATGTAAAATGGGTTAGTATCTTTAGGGCAAGAGGTTGTGTTCCTTTGGCTGTGCTCAGAACAATATACTGTAAATAAATTGGAATACTGTCATTATCCATGTCGGCGCCAAACATTTCACAGCGATAACACTCAATTGCACTCTGACTGGTCTTGCATGCATTCTTCCTTCCTCCCTTCCTTGGAGTAATCACTGATCTGACATGACTGGATTGGTGAAAGCTAAGAAGTGGAACACTTTGCATTCACCTAGCTAATCACTTACCTTAGCTCAGTGATTACTCCAAGAAGGGGAGGAAGGAAGCATTTTGACCATTTTCTTTAGGTACCACCTTAAATTCAAACTCTCAAACTGTGTTTAACTCTCAAAAACTTTCTCAATAATCTCTAGCTGTGCTCCCACCCACCCAACCTTCCCTCCCTTCCGCCGCGATCCCCACCCAAGCTGCTCCCCCGTCCAGCTCGAAGGACCACCTACTGGAGTGGAAGGGGCTGGAGGGGCCCTGGGGCGAGTCAAACACGCTGCCGATGTCCGTGGAGCTGGAGGCGGCCGAGGCCGGCGGCGGCGTGAGGGGCGTGCGCGGCGAGTTGGGCGCAGAGGCGGCGCTCTCCATCTCGCTGTCAGGGATGCGGCTGTAGCTGATCTTGCGTGGCTCGTTCTGCAGTGGTGTCGGGTGGCGCATGGTGCCCGGGCGCACCGAGGACGGGCGCACGCCGGGCGACTTGAGCGGGCAGTTGTACTTCTTGGGCTGGACGGAGAAAGGGAGAGAGAGAAGAGAGGTGAAGGAGGGGTCAGGGCAACACTATAATGTCAGGGCTACTCAACTGCAGACCCTCAGCCCTCAAGTGCTGCTGATTCTTTTCTATCTGGTAGTTAATTGATAAATTAATGTCGGAAGATTGGGGAACTATCTGGTTAGTGTGTTACCTATAGGTAACTGCCAAAATAAACACAAACAAACATAAACCATAGATTCTACAAGTGTTTAGAACTTTATTGGAGGGATGTGACACCATTCTTCCATGAGAAATTTCATAATTTGCTGTTTTGTTGACAGTGGTGGAAAACGCTGACTCAGGTGACACTTCAGAATCTACCACGTGTTCAATTGGGTGAG
The DNA here is from genome assembly GCF_045679555.1 of Salvelinus alpinus. Classification (NCBI taxonomy): domain Eukaryota; kingdom Metazoa; phylum Chordata; class Actinopteri; order Salmoniformes; family Salmonidae; genus Salvelinus; species Salvelinus alpinus. The sequence goes on from NC_092087.1 coordinate 64,521,361, forward strand.
ATCTGGTGGCTGACACACACACACACACTTTAAACCCTCTATGCACCTTTGAGACACCTCTTTCAAAGTCACCAATCTCTTCTTCTAGCCATGGTAGCCAAAATGGGCAACTGGGCATTTTTATACATGACCCTAAGCATGATGGGATGTTAATTGCTTAATTAGCTCAGGAACACCTGTGCGGAAGAAACTGTTGTCAATATACTTTATATCCTTCATTTACTCAAGTGTTTCCTTTATTTTGGCAGTTACCTGTAATTGTTATAGGTATCAATTCTGCTGACAAATTGTCAGTCTTTTTTCTACCTTAATAGCAGGGGCGTTGCGTCCATAGAGGGCGCTCGGACGCCGCCCCACCTGGCAGCAATGAGATAAAAATGGATTTACAAAAATGTATATAATTATAAAATGTAATATCAAGTTTGTGTATATAAATAGCTGCATTTAGATTACAAATCGAGTTTTCAAAAAGAAAATGTGCTGCTGTAATCGGCAGCGTAGTTCCAGCGTTCAATGCAATTCAATGCAAAGCGATCCCTATACCCCTTGCAGAACCTAAAAAAACGGCGCCAACAGAGGGCTGCCTCGCTACTAATCCTTATTTTTTTAACAAGCATTTCGCTACACCAAGCAATAACATCTGCTAAACACGTGTATGTGACCAATACAATTTGATTATCATAGGATTTTAGCCACTCTTACTGAACCTTTCCAAAGAGCCCCTGGTTTTCAGTTATAACTCTGAACACCAGATGGCGACGATCTACAAAAACGCTGGACTGTTGTCAGGTATGAAGTGAGCTCAGACACAGAAGATGACACTGTCAAACAAGCCATGACGTTAGCTAAAACTAAACTACACAAGTTTTTGTCCCTTACTGTATTCCCATATGCTTGTAAGTCTAGCAAATAAGTTGAACATTTGCAGTAGCCTACTCATTCCGTTTGGAAATGTGGACTTACGTAAGCGTTATTTGTCAGCTACTTATTGCCAGTTTGCAACGTATTGACAACAGCCCCACTTGTTGGATATTTCACGAGACGCCACTGCTTAAGAGTATACATGGAGCCGCACATGCTTAAGTGTGGCCCAGTCTGGTCCCGTGGCTCAGTTGGTAGAGCATGGCACTTGCAACGTCAGGGTTGTGGGTTCGATTCCCACGGGGGGCCACTACTAAAAAGTATGCATTCACTACTGTAAGTCGAGTCTGCTAAATGACTCAAATGTATTTATTTTTATTTTTATAGTTGACAAAAAGTATTTTTCATCTGAACTCGTGAAGATCCAATGTCCTTCCAACACATTTTTGAAATACAATAACTGATCAAACTGCATCGGGAGTCCGAGAGAGGATATTCATGTGAACCGTAAGATCGGAGAGGAACAAGACACTTACAAATCGAGGCAACGACCGGGCATTCCGAGGCTCGATCTCCAGCGACTTGTTGAACAGATAGTCAGCAAACTCCTTCTCTGCCTTGTCCTCCATTGGATTGAGGTTTTCAAAGAACTTCTGTGATACACAAAGGAGAGGGAGTCGTCAGAAAGAAAGATCCATCGTGAAATATACATTGCTGTCCTAATGACGATAGACAAGGGTGTGGGTGATTGGGGACAATTGGATAAATAACCAAATAGTACATGTCAGGAGCTGATTGGCAGTAACTCTCTACTAAGTGGTGAATCCTACCTTCCACTTATGTCGATTTTTCACTTAGTCATGCACTGATGTCAATGAGACTAAAGTTGAAGCTAGGGATCACCACTAAATGTATATCTAATCAAAAACGAATAGGTTGCTATGACTTGGCAAACTGTCAACTGTACATGGTAACTGTAGAGCTGAAATCGTTATATTACTTCCCTGTGTTACTCATATTTACACCCATTCATATTCCACGTAACTAAATGGTATTTGTGAAACGTCGATGGGTCGGACCATGCTGCAAAGCCGGAATTATTACAATTTCTACAAAAATGTTGACTACGCAGGCTGGCCATATAGTGGGAGCCGACTTCAACGGAACTTGTGACATCATTGTTTTCGCTCCTCACCCGGATATCGCTCTCCACCCGTAAGCAGTAGGGCTGGTTCTGGTACTGCTGGATCTCCCCGGTGATCTCGGCCACTTTCCGTCGCTTGCTGAAGTTGATCAGCTCCTTGCCATGCCTCTTCAGGAAGTCAGGGTTGCCTTCCTCTGTCTTCAGGATGTTCGTCAAGTAGATCCCTGAGAAGAGAGAAAGAAAAGACATGAGAGAGCGGAGCGATGATGTCCATGGACTGGCACCGGTCCGTGGAATGTTGCTGGCCGGTCCCCGAGATGGTTAACCAACACTAGTTTTAATGTAAGTGGTCCTCCAAAGAAGAAAAACCCTAGAATAGGACAGGATCAACTTCAATGTTCCCGAGGGGGGAATTGTCTTAGACACACAGTACTGCTGTATACAAAAGAAAAAAAACTGTACATTACTTGTGAGTCCCTGACACAAAAGGGACCATAGCTTCCTGGTCCCTGGTCTCAAAAAGGTTGAGAAACACTGCTCTAGAACATACCAAAGAAGGGGACGCAGGGGGGGTTGATGGAGCGTAGTTTTGCCAGGTACTTCTTGTAGTGGTCCTCGCTCAGTTCGTGGGCCTCCTCCAGAATCTTCCGCTGTCGGCTTGGAATTTGCTGGAGAGGGGGCAGAAGTTCACAGTCAAAACAAGTATATATATTTCGTCCTACAGATGCATCTCTATTGTACACAGAGGCACATTGTGTCATGCTTCTATTGATAAGAAATCCGTCATTTTATGTTACCTCAACGTAGAGACGTACTAATTTCAATACTCATCAACACTAGGCACTTATTTGGTACCGCAATTTTCATTGGATTCATGCAATGCCAGACACTGTGATAACACAGTCTTGGTACTATTTCCTAACACCACCACCAAAGAATCTTGCAGAAAGAACCCCTCCGGCCTTCCTCACCTCGAAGGTGTGGTCTAGCCGGTAGACGGGCGAGGAGTTCATAGCGCTGACCACCTCCAGCACGCCATTGAAGTTGTTGAGCTCCTGGAACACCTGCAGGATCTCGATGATACGCGCCACCACCGCTGCCCGCTCTTCCAGGTTCTCCGTCTCTACGATACACCTGGTGTAGAACATAGTACATAGAAAATAAATGCTATTTAAACCCAGGGGCCAGGGCTGTGTTCATTAGGCACCAAACGGACAACTGATAAACATGGAGGGACTACCTGGATTTGTCCAACAAGAAACACACATTTTTGCTTTGAATTGCAAAACGTTTTCTGCTGCAAGCCCTAATAAACATGACTCAGGTCAGCATAGTTCGGTCAATAACTTCCACAGCTGGCGTAAGGTAAGTGGGAGCAAGAAAATAAGCACTGGTACATTTTAATGCTCCCAAATGTGTTTAATTAGTAACATCATATTGACCTGTTAGTCCTCATTTGTTAACATGGTGAGCTATTAAGTCAGTGTAAGGACACATTTCACTCAACCAATTCAGTAGTCCCTGAAAACGAATCAGGAAGTCTCTGGAGATAACAAGCCTGGTGTAATATCACATGTAAAATCAGACAGGGATTAGCAGCTCATACACAAAGAACAGTCCCAAATGTTTCCTTCCTTTTCACCTTGAGAATCAAGATAGGGAGGATAGGAGTAATCACAGCCTTATTTAGGGTGCAATTCTGCCACCTACATAAAGCATTCATAACATCTGTATGCAAAGGACATGACATAACCATACTGAACAAAAACATAAAAACACAACATGCAACAATTTCAATGATTTTACTGAGTTACAGTTCATATAAGGAAATCAGTCAATTGAAACAAATTCATTAGGCCCTAATCTATGGATATCACATGAGTGGACAGGGGCGCAGCCATGGTTGGGCCTGGGAGGGCAAAGGCCCATCCACTTGGGAGCCAAGCCCACTGTCTGGGGAACCAGGCCCAGCCAATCAGAATTAGTTTTACCCACAAAAGGGCTTTATTACAGACAGAAATACTGCTCAGTTTTATCAGCTGTCCGGATGGCTGGTCTCAGACGATCCCGCAGGTGAAGAAGCCGGATGTGGAGGGCCTGGGCTTTCGTGGTTACACGTGGTCTGCGGTTGTGAGTCCGGTTGGACATACTGACAAATTCTCTAAAATGTCGTTGGACGTGGCTTATGGTCAGCTTGCCAATTGCATGCTCCCTCAAAACTTGAGACATCTGTGGCATTGTGTTGTGTGACAAAACGGCATGTTTTAAAGTGGCCTTCTATTGTCCCCAGCACAAGGTGCACCTGTGTAATGATCATGCTGTTTAATCAGCTTCTTGATATGCCACACCTGTCAGGTGGATGGATTATCTAGGCGAAGGAGAAATGCTCACTAACCGGGATGTAAACTCATTAGTGCACAACATTTGAGAAGAAATAAGCTTTTTGTGCTTATGGAACATTTCTGTCATCTTTTATTTCAGCTTATGATGGGACCAACACTATACTTGTGTTTATAATTTTGTTCAGTATACATTGAGCTACATAACTTACTTTATCATGCCATAAATTAATCATAGAAAATGCTTGGTCAACACTGCAAGTGTAAGGAGTATCATGGGTCACATTTCACATGAGGACCGCTTCTTTGTGCTGCCAAAAAAACAAAATTGGCGCTCTTACTTTTCGAACCACAATGTGAGGTTGGTGGTGTGGCGGATCATGCGCAGAAGGTTGGGCGAGTTCAGCTCCTTGTCCTCCTTCGTCCACACGCTACCCACCAGCTCTGATGGCTGCACCGCCCTGCAGATATAGGTGAGAGAGAGGTCAATAATGCTCCAAACCAAAGATGTAGGAGGAGATTACCATATACCCTAACTATTCTATGCCATTATCCAAAGCGACTTACAAAAAATGTATGCAGGCACTATACTGTATGTTTATGTGATCCCAGCAGGAATTGAAGCCACAACTTTAGTGTGGCTAGCACCATGCATTCACCATGTGAGCCACAGAGTACCACCATTATTAGTTTAATGACAAACAAAAAAAATCTGACTGTCAGTGGTTAGGTGCAAACTTCTACCGACTCCAGTCTTGGCAGCTGCGGGAGCTTTCTGTGCCAGCATTGCGGTAAGACTTTCAGACAATACCGGCGACCATTTTTGGGCCACCGAGCCAGTGTGTTGTGATCTCGTCGTAGGAAATGGAGTAGGGTGAATATGTGAATGTTTTTATTTGAACTTTATTTTAACAGGTAGTCTGCACTGAGACCAAGGGTCTCTTTTCCAGGGGAGCCCTGTGTACACAATACACATCAATATATAATATACACATTTAAAACTACACGTGCATAAATAAGTGTTAATATATATATTTTTTTAAATATGCAAAACGCAAATACACAATCATAAACAGTTACATTTCTCAGCTACTAGGTTTTCAATCAACATCCAAGCAGCACCAGAACATCCAGTTTTAATGAGATCTGTAAATTGTTCCAGCAATGGGACGCATTAAAACTAAAAGCGGATTTACCTAATCGGTGGAGACCCGAGGAACGTTAAGAGTTAACCAACCCTGCGAATGCGTTTTGTAACTCATGTTTTTAATCCTTCAACAACAAAGTTAGGTAAATCAGATGCTTGTATAGTAAACAAATAGGGAGTAATGAAGTGACCTACGGGGCATTAGTGAGGACCAGCTCCTTCATGGACATTTCAATTGATATTCTTACAGTACATACATTGAGTTACCCATAGATGCTGATCTTGGGTCAGTTTAGAATTTCCCCCACTAACGGTTACGGTTAATATTGGGAGAGAGGAAGCTGATCATAGATCTGCACCTAGGGGAAACTTCACCCCGGAGCGTGGGAAAGAGGTGAGGGGATAACCTTGGGTATGGTCCACCCTAGCTGTTCCCACAGGCCCAGCGACGTCAGAGGGGGAAGTGTGTTCCTGCATCCCCTCTCTGGTGCTGCATGTTTGTGTGTGTAAGTATATGTGAGGAAAATTGTGCGTGTGTGCATGTGTCCTCTATTGTACTAAACAACTTTAATCTGGCAAAATGGGAAAACATAGAAACACATTCAGACAAGAGGTGGATCCAAAGTGAAGACTGCATCAAGTGTGACGAATCATGAACTCAATTTTATTCACTGGGGGAAAAAATATCATTTGAAATGTCCATGAAGGAGTATCTTCCAATGTAGGTGACCTCTTAGGAGGATCTGGGTGCAACTGCAAAGATACGAATCCTGAAAGAACATCCCAAACTACAGTTGTTCGTTTTTTAAAGTCCTATTACCACTGAGAACTATTACCTATTACCAACACAATTGGTAACAAATAATTACCAGGTATTTAGGGGACTAAATAAGGTGGTACACCTCAACCCTTCACTCCCCACCTGGTATGAAGGCAACAAATACAGCACATTTGTGCCCCGTTTCAGGAAGCTAGGCGTATGTCGCACGTCACTACTTCACAGGAGAGGCATTTGAACGTCTTTTACTTTTTATCAAAATGTGTTTTTGGGCAGAAATACCTCCTGGAACATGTGAACTTTCATGTGCCTTAATAGAAAATGTGTATTGCATCTGTAAATACGAATTAAATTGTTAAAATTACAAGCCTAGTTGGTTTAGCCACGGAAAAAGACAGGAACCTTCCCGCTAGCCATGATTGGCTGAGATGGGTGGGCTGGACATGCCGGGAGATGAGTTTGGTTTGGTCTGCCATGTAGCAGGCTTCTGCTACATTAGCCATTGAGAACTACAAAAGTTTTGCTACTTTTCTCAACAACACTGATGCCCTGAATTTAGCAGGCGCTATTGACAGATCAGTTGGAAAAAGTTGTGATGGGCTACTTTCTGCACACGCCACGGTTAGTGTGAACCGGAGTGACGTAACACAACGCTGGCCAAACAAGATGTAGCTACAAACAAAACGGAGTTAAATGGTTCCAGTCTGCCGTGAAGATTTCATCCATGTATAAGGGTAAGAGTCTAGCTACATTTTCAGATATTATAAGTTTCTAATTTTGTCAGAAAGTCATTTTTCATTGCAAGTTAAAGCGTACTGTTAGCTAGCTAGCGCATGTTAGCTTGCTGGCTCGCTAGCTGACGTTACGTGTATGATCTGTAGTAATATTATTTGATTTAGAAAACGATTTTCATTACTAGTTATAGCTTAATGTTAGCTAGCTACCTAACATTGGACATTGTTGGTTAGCTTTAGCTACAACAATCAGTTTGTATTAGTACGAGTTGGGATTATGACGGTTCATTGTTTAGATAGCTACATGTCTAAACAAAAAAATCCACTTCGCCAGATCATTACACAACCCATCAAGTTAGCCAGGTGTGTCTGAGGGTGATTACGGCCATCTGTTGTATTTCATGAACACGTGTACGTCTAGACAATAGTGACCCATCCACTTAGCTAGATGTGGCTGGGGGGTGAATATAGCATTTCTTTCACATGGCCTATCAATTTAGGCAAGTGTGTCTGGGTAAGCATCATCTAATAATTGATCAAATATTGACACTATATTATTATCTGGACACTTTCTATTTTTTATATTACTTGCAAATATGCAAGTAACCATTTCACAGTGCCATTTACACCTTCTGTATCCTGTACATGTGACAAATAAACTTTGATTTGATATAGTGTGTGTTTACCAGAGATGGTAAAGTCAAGAAAAACATGACCTGCACCAAAGTCAAATTAGGATATTGGACAAGGACTAGATAAAGTGTATTTTTTCCTGGAGCCTCAACTTATTGTAGGCTACTACTTTTAGCACTTTTAGTCTTGAAATACTTGGTTGTTTACTACACTACTCACTCGGTTTAGCACATGGCCTCAAATGTGAATCCTTAAAGAGATGGGTTGGGCTAAGGCTTAAGAGGGTGTGAACAATGCTGAATGGGTATAGACAAAGAAGAGCGCTCCAAGTTGGTGTACCAAAACTTTCAAGGGCAATTTTCTCAAAAGTGGGGTTACAAGTTTATCAACTTTCTAAGCAGAATTACTTTCTCAATGTTTCTCAACTGGAGTGTATGATATCCACATTTCTAGCTCTGAGTCTGTACTTTTATCCATTGTAAAAGACACCATTTCAAATGTTGCTACATAGGACCGAATCCAGGTGGTGGGTCACATTTTTGCTCTAGGACAAGACTTACACAGCTGATCCAAGTAATCAAGCCAGTGATAAATTGAGGTGCCTTAGTACTGGACAGTAACAAAAAGGAATGGAGTTAAAAAACACTGGCTTGGACGGCCATACGGTACTGTAGGCCTACCTGTAGAAGTCGGACTCGAGCAGTGTGAGCTGCCGGGCGATCTCAATGGGGTGGAGGGTCATGAGGTCAAACTGGTCTGTCTGGCCCGGCTTACTGAGGTGCCACTCGATGGGCGGCGGCGAGCTCTCGAAGGTGATGTTGTGGCTGGGCCCGTTGGCCTGCGCCTGCTTCTTCCTCTGGATGATCTTGGTGATGGACTCCACCCACTTCTTCATGGCCTTGCCTGGGAGGGGTCACAGAGAGGGATATTGTCACTCAGAGAAGAGAAGAGAGGAGAAAAAAATACACAAAATTAGAAGAAAATAGAATACAAGAGACGGGAGAGGAAGAGACAAGAGGAAAAGAAGAAAGAGGAGAAAATACAAGACAAAAAGAGAGGATATGCAACGAGAGGAGAAGAGAAAGTCCTTGCCCCGATTTATCCACACATACCTCGCACCAATGCAATGAACTCCTCCAGACGCTTGAGTAACTGGCAGTCCCGCTCAAAGTCATAGAAGTGGTGCTCCACCCAGTGGCGACATACATTCAGTACTCTGCAGGAAGAGAGAGTAGGTCAAAACCAGTTAGATAGCAGTTACAGACCAGTAAGAGACCGCTAACTACAAATCCTGACCTAAAAACTAAATAAATCTGACCCTGGATTAGCAACTTAAACCAACTCCTAAGAGACTGGGAAAGAGATGAGTTGACTGATAAGAGACCAGAGAGCCACATATGAATTGAGAGCTACAAAGAGTGCATGCTGGAAAAATATATGGCAGCTAGAAATGAAAACTGGATGTTCTTCAGAGATAGATGGGAAGGTTTGAGGGTAGCTGAAAGCTGGGACATAAAAACAAACAAACAAAAAAGATAATTAACGTAAAGTATATTGTCCGTGAAATCTATGTAGTATGTATAACCTGAAGTGAAGCCTGAGTATTGTTGTCCATTAGTTTACTCCAATTAGAGGAGGGGTGGTAGGGTTAGTGGAAAATAATAAAGTAGTAAAATATATGCATTAAAAAATTATATATATTTACAATGCATTCAGAAAGTATTCAAACCCCTTGACTTTGTCCACAATTGTTTTTCACTGCAAAAACAGGTTTCTAGAAGTGTTTGCACATTTATAAAAAATTGTAAACTGAAATATCACATAGGTATTCAGACCCTTTACTCAGTACTTTGTTGAAGCATCTTTGGCAGCAATTACAGCCTTGAGTCTTCTTGGGTAGGATGCTACAAGCTTGGCACACCAGTATTTGGGGAGTTTCTTCCATTCTTCTCTGCAGATCCTCTCAAGCTCTGTCAGGTTGGATGGGGAGCGTCACTGCACAGCTATTTTCAAGTCTCTGGCTGGGCCACTCAAGGACATTCAGAGACTTGTCTGAAGCGAATCATGGGTTGTCTTGGCTGTGTGCTTAGGGTCATTGTCCTGTAAGAAGGTGAAACTTCGCCCCAGTTTGAGGTCCTGAGCGCTCTGGAGCAGGTTTTCATCAAGGATCTCTCTACTTTGCTCCGTTCATCTTTCCCTTGATCCTGGCTAATCTTCCAGTCCCTGCTGCTGAAAATGATCCCCACAGCATGATGCTGCCACCACCATGCTTCACTGTAGGGATGGTGCCAGGTTTCCTCCAGATGTAACGCTTGGCATTCAGGTCAAAGAGTTCAATCTTGGTTTCATCAGACCAGAGAATCTTGTTTCTCATGGTCAGAGTCCTTTAGGTGCCTTTTGGCAAACTCCAAGCAGGCTGTCAAGTGCTTTTTACCGAGGAGTGGCTTCCGTCTGGCCACTCTACCATAAAGGCCTGAATGGTGGAGTGCTGCAGAGAAGATTGTCCTTCTGGAAGGTTCTCCCATCTCCACAGAGGAACTCTGGAGCGCTGTCAGAGTGAACATTGGGTTCTTGGTCACCTCCCTGACCAAGGCCCTTCTCCCCAGATTGATTAGTTTGGCCAGGCAGCCAGCTCTAAGAAGAGAGTCTTGGTGGTTCTAAACTTCCTCCATTTAAGAATGATGGAGGCCACTGTGTTCTTGGGGACCTTCAATGCTGCAGAAATGTTTTAGTACCCTTCCCCAAATCTGTGCCTCGAAACAATCCTGTCTCTGAGTTCTACAGACAATTCTTTTGACCTCATGGCTTGGGTTGTGCTCTGACATTTACTGTCAACTGTGGGACCTTATATAGACAAGTGTGTGCCTTTCAAACTCATGTCCAATCAATTAAATTTACCACAAGTGGACTTAAATCAAGTTGTAGAAACATCTCAAGGATGATCAATGGAAACATGGTGCACCTGAGCTCAATTTCTTGTCTCATAGCAAAGGCTATGAATACTTATGTAAATAAGGTATGTTTTTTATATTTAATATATTAGCAAAAAATGTAAAATAAACTGTTTTCGCTTTGTCATTATGGGGTATTGTGTAAATTGCTGAGGATTAAAAAAAATACATTTTAGAATAAGGCTGTAATGTAACAAAAATGTAGAAAAGGGGAAGGGGTCTGAATACTTTCCAAACGCACTGTATATAAAAAAAAAGAAAAAAAAAAGTGCATGCTTCTGTTTCAACCCAGCATTGAAACAGTTTGAAACCTTTCTCTGCTAATCAGGACAGACTACCCTCCATGTGGCACCATAAGTATCACAAGAAAACCAGGATGTTCTGTTGACCCCTAGGTCATGTTCATTAGGCACCAAAATGAAAGAAAACAGACGGGGGCTACCTCAACTTTTTTCCTGTCAAATGTTTTGTTACAGTTCCTAATGAACACAACCTCTGGAATTAGGTGTGGTAAATTGGGAGGGGTGGAGAGGTACCGGAGTTGGACTGGCTGGACAAACTCCTTGCGAAATCGTTTGAGTTCGGCGCTGAGAGGTTGGTCTCCGTTCTCTATGGCCATCTGGTCTGCCTCTGTGGGCTTTGGCTCTGGGATTTCAAACCTGGAAGGTTCCGGAAAACAAAATCACAACTGAGAAGACACAGCGGTGTGGAATCTGGGAGACACCTTTAACCAGACAGTAGATGGTGATTGCTATACACTAGATGGCAACAATAAAGATTGGTATAATTCGAAATATTTGAACACCTAGGTATGTTTCTACCAGGGCTGACGCCATTTAGTCGACTGTTCGATTGTTTGGTTGATAGGCTGTTGGTCGGCCGAGATTTTTTGAGCGGAGCAGTCGCAAACCTATATATTTTTTTCATTGCATACAAGACACCTGTCTGATTCACGCATGTCTTAGTGGAATATGCGGAGGCCCCGGAGATCCAAGAAGGGGAGTGTGGCTAAGATGCACAATGTCTCTCCCGACATTTCGTGCATAATCCCCCATTACATATATCATCAGCAGAGTAGTACATTTACCGTTAATTCTCATAATTTCTAATTGATAATGTTTGTTTGGTTACAGTAATTTCTGTTAATGCATTCAATATATCATTACAGTTGTTTACCATTCTCATCGTCGGAGTGGACAAGTTGTTTTGTTTGCAGAGCTCACAATCTATCCTACCTTTGTGAGAAAAAATGTCTGATTGCCTTAACTCCCCACCACAAATTTTTTATTTTACCTTTATTTAACTAGGCAAGTCAGTTAAGAACTAATTATTATTTACAATGACGGCCTACCCCAGCCAAACCCGGATGATGCTGGGCCAATTGTGCGCCACCCTATGGGACTCCCAATCACAGCCGGATGTGATGCAGCCTGGATTCGAACCAGGGACTGCAGTGACGCCTCTTGCACTGAGATGCAGTGCCTTAGACCGCTGCGCCTCTAGTTGTGGAGCTTCTCAAAATAATTTATTCTTCACCTCAAACAGCGAGTAAAGGTGTTTTTTATTGATAATGACAACAGTTCCTCAACATATTTGAAAAATATTTCCAGCTCTCTCCCTTTCGATCGAACCACTCAGCATGAAAGGGAAAAGTGTAATGCTCTGATCCAGTGCAAACATCATAAAATCTGGATCCAATGCCGTCGTGGGTACGCCAAATAAAAATGTGATTAACATTTTTTACATTTTTTAAATAAAAATAAATATATTTCTTTCACATTTTCAAACATTCCATTTATATTTTCCAACGGGGCTATACATTTGAGTGAGGTTTTTCTCTCGCCAGTCCACTTACCGATATCTGAACAAGAGAGCCTCATCAAAATTGCAACAAGCGGTTCTGTGACAATTTTATTTAAAATCAGAAGCCACTGCCAGATTTCTGGATTGGGCTGCGCTCAGAGTATCCTGCCTTGGCAAATCGCGCTGTTAAGACACTGACGCCCTTTGCAACCACGTACCTATGTGAGAGTGGATTCTCGGCCCTCACTAGCATGCAATCTAAATACAGGCACAGACTGTGTTTGGAAAATGATTTAAGACAGACTCTCCAATACAACCCAACATTGCAGAGTTATGTGCATCCTTTCAAGCACACCCGACTCATTAACCTGTGGTGAGTTATTCACAATTTTCGATGAACAAATATGGTTTCATATGTAAGATGATTAAATAAAGAGCAGAATTATTGATTATTATTATTATTATATTATTATTTGTGCCCTGGACCTATAAAAGCTCTTTGTCACTTCCCACAAGCCGGGTTGTGACAAAATGTCACACTCATTCTTATGTTTAATACATTGATTGTATAGTGTGTGTGTGTGGCAGGCTTACAATGATGGCAAAAAACAACCTTTGAGAGTGTGCTGACCCTGGTGCTGGAGGGGGTAGGCAGCTGCAGGTTGAATGTTTGAAGGGGTACAGGACTATAACAATTTTGGAAACCACTGGCATAGTTGACACAATGTTTCAAGTTTGATGCAGACAGGCCATTATAGAATATACATATATTTAAAAAAATATATACAGTGGGGAGAACAAGTATTTGATACACTGCCGATTTTGCAGGTTTTCCTACTTACAAAGCATGTAGAGGTCTGTCATTTTTATCATAGGTACACTTCAACTGTGAGAGACGGAATCTAAAACAAAAATCCAGAAAATCACATTGTATGATTTTTAAGTAATTAATTTGCATTTTATTGCATGACATAAGTATTTGATCACCTACCAACCAGTAAGAATTCCGGCTCTCACAGACCTGTTAGTTTTTCTTTAAGAAGCCCTCCTGTTCTCCACTCATTACCTGTATTAACTGCACCTGTTTGAACTCGTTACCTGTATAAAAGACACCTGTCCACACACTCAATCAAACAGACTCCAACCTCTCCACAATGGCCAAGACCAGAGAGCTGTGTAAGGACATCAGGGATAAATTGTAGACCTGTACAAGGCTGGGATGGGCTACAGGACAATAGCCAAGCAGCTTGGTGAGAAGGCAACAACTGTTGGCACAATTATTAGAAAATGGAAGAAGTTCAAGATGACGGTCAATCACCCTCGGTCTGGGGCTCCATGCAAGATCTCACCTCGTGGGGCATCAATGATCATGAGGAATGTGAGGGATCAGCCCAGAACTACACGGCAGGACCTGGTCAATGACCTGAAGAGAGCTGGGACCACAGTCTCAAAGAAAACCATTAGTAACACACTACGCCGTCATGGATTAAAATCCTGCAGCGCACGCAAGGTCCCCCTGCTCAAGCCAGCGCATGTCCAGGCCCGTCTGAAGTTTGCCAATGACCATCTGGATGATCCAGAGGAGGAATGGGAGAAGGTCATGTGGTCTGATGAGACAAAAATAGAGCTTTTTGCTCTAAACTCCACTCGCCGTGTTTGGAGGAATAGAAGGATGAGTACAACCCCAAGAACACCATCCCAACCGTGAAGCATGGAGGTGGAAACATCATTCTTTGGGGATGCTTTTCTGCAAAGGGGACAGGACGACTGCACCGTATTGAAGGGAGGATGGATGGGGCCATGTATCGCGAGATCTTGACCAACAACCTCCTTCCCTCAGTAAGAGCATTGAAGATGGGTCGTGGCTGGGTCTTCCAGCATGACAACGACCCGAAACACACAGCCAGGGCAACTAAGGAGTGGCTCCGTAAGAAGCATCTCAAGGTCCTGGAGTGGCCTAGCCAGTCTCCAGACCTGAACCCAATAGAAAATCTTTGGAGGGAGCCGAAAGTCCGTATTGCCCAGCGACAGCCCCGAAACCTGAAGGATCTGGAGAAGGTCTGTATGGAGGAGTGGGCCAAAATCCCTGCTGCAGTGTGTGCAAACCTGGTCAAGAACTACAGGAAACGTATGATCTCTGTAATTGCAAACTAAGGTTTCTGTACCAAATATTCAGTTCTGCTTTTCTGATGTATCAAATACTTATGTCATGCAATAAAATGCAAATGAATTAATTAAAAATCATACAATGTGATTTTCTGGATTTTTGTTTTAGATTCCTTCTCTCACAGTTGAAGTGTACCTATGATACAAATTACAGACCTCTACATGCTTTGTAAGTAGGAAAACCTGCAAAATTGTCAGTGTATCAAATACTTGTTCTCCCCACTGTATATATATATATATTTTTTTAAAATCAGGATATTTTCTACCTGCAGGCTGCAATGTTAATATTTGTTGGCTTTATGTAGGCTATTTTTTACAGAGTTGGCAATGGCAATAGAAGTTACTTTTAGATTTGTTTTATATTCATTTAGATAGAACTTAGATGAACCACATGGCAAAGATTTTGAGATACGAAGACTATTATAAATTAAATGAAACTGTTAATTGATAATCCTAACTGGCACGCAGAACGGTAGAAATGGTAACATAAATTGGCACTCCAAATGGAAAAGGTTGCCCACCCCTACTGTAGCCTATTATCTGTGAAGGCTAGCAGCAGAGGGAGGAGGGCGGCACATGTTTTTGCCCCTTCCGTCTAGGCCATCTTGATCTCTGGCTCTCTCGAGTGATTTGTGTGTCTCAATTATTTAATCAAACAGTGTACTTAAAGCATCAGACAAGCTACATATAGTTGATTTTATAAAAAATTTAAAAATACAAGTTTAAAAATGTCGACCAATCGATTGGTTGAAAGAACAGACGACTCTCGGTTGACCAAGATTTATTTTAGTCAGGGACAGCCCTAGTTTCTATAAATGTATATAGGAATATCTTGTCCGTGATAAATACATCCCTGTCTTTGTTCTGACAAAGGTCAGAGTCAACGAGCACGGACAAATATCTTGTTGACTGAAAACATTGTCCGAAGTGAAAGGCAATGTATCTGATGTTGAAAAATATGATACAATATTAGACAAAGGCGGTTCTTCAGGGAATAATAACAGTGGAGCCCAAATCGTAGAATCCACATAAATCGTAGAATGGCATCAACATTCTCACCTCTCCATAAGAAGACCCAGCAGCTCCTGAGGTTTGCAGAAGGACCTGTAGGTTGTTAGAAATGTTCGGACAAAATTTGGATCTGCAAGAAGGAAAAACAATGGGATTGTCAGCCATTTTGTTAATCATTCCCAGCATTGTGCAAGTATCTATTTTTCTTTCATGACTTTCAGTATGAAATTTGCTACTGGTTGCCAGCTAGATATCTTATAACTATTAAGTTAACAGTCTAAGATATGCTAACCAATGTCATGTGTATTATTAGGCAACAAACAGAAAAAAGACTGAAACATGGGGGACAACTCGACTTGTCCAATAAGAAAAATGTCAAACATTCCCTAGTGAACATGACCCAGGTCTGTGTGTATATTAGGAGTGCGGATGCTGTGGTTATGCGGGTCTTGGAGTGGGAGCTACAGGGCACCTAGCAAGGGCTAGATCTTCTGCAGTCCGAACAGGATCGTCAGCTAGTGGTTCACATGATGGATCTGTCCAAGCCCTTTCGCCGGGTCTGGCTGGGGTTGGAGGGCAGTGGGTGGGGGGGGGAACAATAGCTGCCTCAGTGTGGATTTACAAACAATCGGCCTGGAACCATTTCAGCCAGGAAACAGACGCTGCTCTGACGCACGCAACTGCCACTCCACCACACACACGCTTAAAAATAGATTACCCGCCTGTCCTTCCCACCACCGACATACACACTGCAGTGTTTCTCCTAGGCTTTGGCCACAAATACAAGTATACTGTGGGACAAGTCAACAACATTACTTGGGGACTCAACAGAATATGAACTTATAAAAAGTTAGATTTTCACTGGGCAGTTACTTTAAAGTTAACTGCCTGCAATTTTACAATTTTTTTGCCTTGGCTTATGTTGTGTTCTTATGCTATCTGAGTGACTCAAACTTTAAAACAAAATTACATTTTAGATTGTCACTGACAGTTTAGTTTTTATTCTGGTGGTTGTTAGTTCTCAAAGATGATCTTATTCAAAACAGCTTTTACCATCCCAAACCTTATTTTGTAACTTATTTAAGTCAAAAGTGTGGACACCTACTCATTCAAGGGTTTCTCTTTATTTTTACTATTTTCTTAATTGTAGAACAATAGTGAAGACATCAAAACTATGAAATAACACACATGGAATCATGTTGTAACCACACAAAAAAAGTTAAACAAATCATTATATATTTTTTTAAATATATGAGATTCTTCAAAGTAGCCACCCTTTGCCTTGACGACAGCTTTGCACACTCTTGGCATTCTCTCAACCAGCTTCATAAGGTAGTCACCTGGAATGCTTTTCAACTAACAGGTGTTCCTTGTTAAAAGTTTACTTGTGGAATTGCTTTCCTTCTTAATGCATTTGAGCCAATCAGTTGTGTTGTGACAAAGTAGGGGTGGTATACAGAAGATAGCCCTATTTGGCAAAATGCAGAATCAAATCAAACTTTATTTGTCACATGCGCCGAATACAACAAGTGTAGACTTTATCGCAAAATGTGAAAAGTACCAACCCTTAACCAACAGTGCAGTTCAAGAAGAGTTCAGTTGATTTGGTAAATATTTTCTTAAGTAAAAAATAAATAAAACACAATAACCAGAATATATATACAGGGGGTACCGGTACCGAGTCAGTGTGCGGGGGTACAAGTTAGTTGAGGTAATTTGTACATGTACAGTTGAAGTCGGAAGTTTACATACACCTTAATCAAATACATTTAAACTCAGTTTCACAATTCCTGACATTTCATCCTAGTAAAAATTCCCTGTCTTAGGTCAAGTTAGGATCACCACTTTATTTTAAGAATGTGAAATGTCAGAATAATAGAGAGAATAATTTTTCAGTTTGTATTTCTTTCATCACATTCCCAGTGGGTCAGAAGTTTACATTACACTCAATTAGTATTTGGTAGCATTGCCATTCAATTGTTTAACTTGGGTCAAACGTGTTGGATAGCCTTCCACAAGCTTCTCACAATAAGTTGGGTGAATTTTGGCCCATTCCTCCTGACAGAGCTGGTGTAACTGAGTCAGGTTTGTAGGCCTCCTTGCTCGCACACACTTTTTCAGTTCTGCCCACAAATGTTCTATAGGATTGAGCTCAGGGCTTTGTGAAGGTCACTCCAATACTTGGACTTTGTTGTCCTTAAGCCATTTTGCCACAACTTTGGAAGTATGCTTAGGGTCATTGTCCATTTGGAAGACCGATTTGCGACCAAGCTTTAACTTCCTGACTGATGTCTTGAGATGTTGCTTCAATATATCCACATACATTTCCTCCCTCATGATGCCATCTATTTTTTGAAGTGCACCAGTCCCTCCTGCAGCAAAGCACCCCCACAACATGATGCTTCCACCCCCGTGCTTCACGGTTGGGATTGTGTTCTTCGGCTTGCAAGCCTCCCCCCTTTTCCTCCAAACATAACGATGGACATTATGGTCAAACAGTTCTATTTTTGTTTCATCAGACCAGAGGACATTTCTCAAAAAAGTACGATCTTTGTCCCCATGTGCAGTTGCAAACCGTAGTCTGGCTTTTTTATGGCGGTTTTGGAGCAGTGGCTTCTTCCTTGCCGAGCGACCTTTCAGGTTATGTCGATATAGGTCTCGTTTTACTGTGGATATAGATACTTTTGTACCCGTTTTCTCCAGCATCTTCACAAGCTCCTTTGCTGTTGTTCTGGGATTCATTTGCACTTTTTGCACAAAAGTACGTTCATCTCTAGGAGACTGAGCGGTACGACGGCTGTGTGGTTCCATGGTGTTTACTATTGTTTGTACAAATGAACGTGGTACCTTCAGGTGTTTGGAAATTGCTCCCAAGAATGAACCAGATTTGTGGAGGTCTACACAAGACTTGTGGGGCTGTAGAGGACCCACGCTCCACTACAGCCCTGTTGATGTTAAATGGGGGCCTGTTCAGCCCGCCTTTTCCTGTAGTCCACGATCAGCTCCATTGTCTTGCTCACATTGAGGGAGCGGTTGTTGTCCTGGTACCTCACTGCCAGGTCTCTGACCTCCTAAACCTCCCTATAGGCTGTGTCATCGTTGTCGGTGATCAGGCCTACCACTGTTGTGTCGTTAGCAAACTTGATGGTTTTGGAGTTGTGTTTGGCCACACAGTCGTGGGTGAACAGGGAGTGCAGGAGGGGACTAAGTACACACCCCTGAGGGGCCCCAGTGTTGAGGATCAGCGTGGCAGATGTATTGTTGACACCCTTACCACCTGAGGGCGGCCCGTCAGAAAGTCCAGGATCCAGTTGTAGAGGGAGGTGTTTAGTCCCAGAGTCCTTAGCTTAGTGATGAGCTTCGTGGGCATTATGGTGTTGAATGCTGAGGTGTAGACAACGAACAGCATTCTGACATAGGCGTTCCTTATGTCCAGGTGGGAAAGGGCAGTGTGGAGTGCGATTGAGATTGCGTCATCTGTGGATCTGTCGGCTGCCGAGAGCATTATCTTATCACACAGATACAGAACAGCTGATGCTCTCGTGCATGCTTCAGTGTTGCTTGCCTCGAAGCAAGCATAAAAAGGTATTTAGCTCGTCTGGTAGGCTCACGTCACTGGGCAGCTTGTGTCTGGGTTTCCCTTTGTTGGCCGAAATAGTTTTCAAGCCCTGCCACATCTGACGAGCGTCAGAGCCCGTGTAGTAGGATTCAATGGTAATCCTGTATTGACGCTTTGCCTGTTTGATGGGTTGTCTGAGGGCATAGCGGGATTTCTTGTAAGTGTCCGGATTAGCATCCCGCTCCTTGAAAGTGGCAGCTCTAGCCTTTAGCTCGATGCTTCTGGTTGGTATATGTACGTACGGTCACTGGGGGGGGGACGTCGTCGATGCACTTATTGATGAAGCCGATGACTGAGGTGGTATATACTCCTCAATGCCATTGGATGAATCCCGAAACATATTCCAGTCTGTGCTAGCAAAACAACCCTGTAGCGTAGCATCCGCGTCATCTGACCACTTCCGTATTGAGCGAGTCACTGGTACTCCTGGTACTACTTACTTGCTTGTAAGCAGGAATCAGGAGGATAGAATTATGGTCAGATTTGCCAAATGGAGGGCGGTGGAGAGCTTTGTTTGCATCTCTGTGTATGGCGTAAAGGTGGTCCAGAGTTTTTTTCCCTCTGGTATCACGTGACATGCTGGTGAAAATCTGGTGAAACTGATTTACGTTTGCCTGCATTAAAGTTCCTGGCTACTAGGAGCGCCGCTTCTGGATGAGCATTTTCTTGTTTGCTTATGGCCTTATAGAGTTGGATGAGTGCGGTCTTAGTGCCAGCATCGGTCTGTGGTGGTAAATAGACGGCTACAAATAATATAGATGAGAACTCTCTTGGTAGATAGTGTGGTCTATAGCTTATAAGGTACTCTACCTCAGGCGAGCAATACGTTGAGACTTCTTTAATATTAGACATAGCGCACCAAGTCCATACTATGGCAAGAACAGCTCAAATAAGCAAAGAGAAACAACAGTCCATCATTACTTTAAGACATGAAGGTCAGTCAATACGGAATATTTCAAGAACTTTGGAAGTTTCTTCAAGTGCAGTCGCAAAAACCAAGTGCTATGATGAAACCGGCTCTCATGAGGACCGCCACAGGAAAGGAAGACCAAGAGTTACCTCTACTGCAGAGGATAAGTTCATTGAAGTTAACTGCACCTCAGATTGCAGCACAAATAAATGCTTCAGAGTTTAAGTAACAGACTGAACAATTAATGTTTGAGGAGACTACGTGAAATTAGGCATTCATGGTCAAATTGCTGCAAAGAAACCACTACTAAAAGGACAAATAATAAGAAGAGACTTGCTTAGGCCAAGAAACATGAGCAATGGACATTAGACTGGTGGAAATTTGTCCTTTGGTCTGGTGAGTCCAAATTTTATATTTTTGGTTCCAACTGCCGTGTCTTTGTGGAACGCAGAGTAGGTGAACGGATGATCTCCGCATGTGTGGTTCCCACCGTGAAGCATGGAGGTGATGATGCTTTGCTGGTGACATGGTCTGTGATTTATTTAGAGGCACACTTAACCAGCATGGCTACCACAGCATTCTGCAGCATTACGCCATCCCATCTGGTTTTGCGCTTAGTGGGACTATCATTTGTTTTTCAACAGGACAATGACCCAAAACACCTCCAGGTTGTGTAAGGGATATTTGACCAAGGAGTGATGGAGTGCTGCATCAGATGACCTGGCCTCCACAATCCCCCAACCTCAACCCAATTGAGATGGTTTGGGATGAGTTGGACCGCAGAGTGAAGGAAACGCAGCCAACAAGTGCTCAGCATATGTGGGAGCTCCTTCAAGACTGTTGGAAAAGCATTCCAGGTGAAGCTCGTTGAGAGAAAGCCAAGTGGGGGCGCAAAACTATCATAAATGCAAAGGGTGGCTACTTTGAAGAATCTCAAATATATTTTGTTTAAGCCTTTCTTGTTTAAGCCTTTTTTGGTTACTAAATGATTCCATATATGTTATTTCATAGTTGATGTTTTCACTATTCAATGTAGAAAATATAAAAAATAAAGAAAAACCCTTGAATGAGTAGGTGTGTCCAAACTTTTGACTCATACTGTAAATATGTATAGGGGTAAGGTGACGAGGCATCAGGATATAATAAACAGAGTAGCAGCCTACATGATGATTGTATGTGTGTGTGTGTGTGTGTGTGTGTGTGTGTGTGTGTGTGTGTGTAGAGTCAGTATAAATGTGTGCATGTGTGTGTGAGCAAATGGTCCCTCTCACACTCACAAAAAAGTATTCAGACCCCTTGACTTTTCCACATTTTGTTACATTACACGCTTATTCTAAAATTGATTAAATAAAAATTGCTGATCAATCTACACACAATAACCTATAATGACAAAACGAAAACAGGTTTTTAGAAATGTTAGCAAATGTATGACAAACAAATACCTTATTTACATAAGTATTCAGACCCTTTGCAATGAGACTCGAATTGGGCTCAGGTGCATCCTGTTTCCATTGATCATCCTTGAGATGTTTCTACAACTTGATTGGAGTCAACCTGTGGTAAATTCAATTGATTGGACATGATTTGGAAAGGCACACAACTGTCTATACAAGGTCTCACAGTTGACTATGCATGTCAGAGCAAAACCAAGCCATGAGGTCAAAGGAATTGTTTGTAGAGCTCAGAGACAGGATGGTGTCAAGGCACAGATCTGGGGAAGGGTACCAAAACCCTTCTGCAGCATTGAAGGTCCACAAGAACACACTGCCCGCAATCATTCTTAAATGGAAGAGTTGGCTGCACGGCCAAACTGAGCAATCGGGGAAGAAGGGCCGTGGTCAGGGAGGTGATCAAGAACCCGATGGTCACTCTGACAGCTCTCCAGAGTTCCTCTGTGAAGATGGGAGAACCTTCCAGAAGGACAACCATATCTGCAGCACTCCACCAACCAGGCCTTTATGGTAGAGTGGCCAGGCGAAAGCCACTCATCAGTAAAAAGGCACATGACAGCCCGCTTGGAGTTTGACAAAAGGCACCTAAAGGACTCTCAGACCATGAAGGACTCAGACCATCCTTGATGAAAACCTGCTCCAGAGTGCTCAGGACCTCAGACTAGGGTGAAGGTTCACCTTCCAACAGGACAACGACCCAAAGCACACAGCCTAGACAACACAGGAGTGGCTTTGGGACAAGTCTCCGAATGTGCTTGAGTGGCCCAGACAGAGCCCTGACTTGAACCCGATCGAACATCTCTGGAGAGACCTGAAAATAGCTGTGCAGCGACACTCCCCATCCAACCTGACAGAGCTTGAGAGGATCTGCAGAGAAGTATGGGAGAAACTCCCCAAATACAGGTGTGCCAAGCTTTTAGCGTCCTACCCAAGAGGACTCGAGGCTGTAATCGCTGCCAAAAGTGATTCAACAAAGTACTGAGTAAAGGGTCTGAATACTTACGTAAATGTAATATTTTTAAATGTATTTTTATATATATTTGCAAACACTTCTAAAAAACTTTTTTTTGCTTTGTCATTATGGGGTATTGTGTGTAGATTGATGAGGCGAAAAAAACGATTTAATCAATTTTAGAATAAGGCTGTAACGTAACAAAATGTGGAAAAAGTCAAGCGGTCTGAATACTTTTCAAATGCACTGTATTATAGATCATTTGAAAGGTCATGAAAGAACCACTTGTCAAACAAAGTTTAAAATGTATCAGGATTTCCTTTTTAATGCTTACAGGTCATTTGGATATGCAGTGGTGTAAAGTACTGAAGTAATTTTTTAAAGTATTTATACTTAAGTAGTACTTTAGTGCATCTGTACTTTACTATTTACTCCATACATTTTCCCTGACACCCATAAGTACTCGTTACATTTTGACAGGAAAATGGTCCAACTCACACACATCAAAAGAACATCCCTGGTCATCCCTACTGGCGCTGATCTGGCGGACTCACTAAACACAAATGCGTAATTTGTAAATTATGTCTGAGTGTTGGAGTGTGCCCCTGGCTATCCGTCAATAAAAAAATATTTTTTTTTTAATTGTGCCGTCTGGTTTGCTTAATAAAATGATTTTTTTATGGTTGGTTTATACTTCTCCTTTTGATACTTAAATACATTTTAGCAGTTCCGTTTACTTTTGATACTTAAGTACATTTAAAACCAAATACTTTTACTCAAGTAGTATTTCACTGGGTGACTTTCACTTACTTGAGTCATTTTCTATTAAGGTATCTTTACTTTTACTCAAGACAATTGAGTACTTTTTCCACCACTGCTGTTGTGTACCAGAGGGGTCAATGGTCAACGTTCTGTTGACCTGAACATTCCGAAAATGTGTCTGAATCTCTAAGCTTTCCAATCATATAAGATTAAAGGGTACAAGTGAGCAATAACTTGTTGTATAGTGATATTGTTTGTCATAGGGCAAAATCCCTATGGGAAAAATAGATGGGACGGAGGGATGAAAGACAACACGCAGAAAGCTATCATTGCTGCACTGATATCACACATTTTCCAACTCTAGGGACATTGACCTTCAAAAAAATCACTTAGAGACATCATTGTCCCAAGTCAGCCCGACCGACCCTCCTGGCTCATGGACTATATTGATTCTTGACTACAATTTATGGCAAAAGAGAAGCATAGTTCCATGCAAATTGTAATGCAGATAGTCAGGACAGAGAGATAAGAGAGAAAGCGTGTGTTGTCCCTGCCCTGCTGTCTCCTGGGTGGGAGTAGGGTGTGTGTCCAGGCATGAGGTGCATCGCACAGGAAGCACCTTTTTCCCCTTTTCAAATTACCCTGGCCGCACAGACACACTTTTCCTCAAAAGGCTTGTTTCCCTTGGCTTATTTGAAATCAGTGGCACACAGACTGTTGGAAACTAAAAAGGAAAATAGTGGCCTATATTTACACCCTACTTTTTATTCGTGGGAGGAAGTTTACACAGGGGTGTGAGCTGGACAGTCCACCCATAAGAGGAATGTTCTCTCCTGGCTTTGTATTGTGCTGGAATAACCTTGGGCCAGTGTTTTTTAACTCCAGTCCTTCAATACTCCCCACAGCACACAGGTTTGGTGTAGCCCAGAACAAGCACACCTTAATCAACTAGTCAACTAATCATCAAGCACTTGGGTGAGTTGAATCAGGTGTGCTTCAACAAAAGTGTACAGTTTGGGGGGTACTCATGGACCACAGTTGAGAAACACTGCTCTAGACTTGCAGAGACAAAACCCAAACGTATGTGTAAGAGTTCAGAAAGGATTCCGTGCTATAAACAAAGGAAAACGTGTGTCTTTAAGAAGATTTTATACAACACCTGTATGGTTGCATGACATTGAATAACACATAGAAACAGACCAAATTCAGAAGCGCTTGGCCTAAATGTTTTGCTCCCCGGATTACCAGAGCACACATCCACTTGGACTTTGAGCGATTGAATTTGGCGATTTATTTCCCCAAAACGACGTCATTACTTTTAATTAATGAAGAGCTTATTGGTCCAATCGCAGCCTTGTATCTGGTTAGGTACAATGGCACCCGTCAGTAGAGAAGAATACAGACCCCATGGTCTAACTACTACTATGCATGATGGGTCATTCAGCATTTCTAAAGAGTGACTTCTCACAAAACCCAGACAAAGAATGACCATGATTTTCTGAATTTTCACAAAATATAATCCATAGAACAGTCCTTAGGTTGAAGGATTGTTGACATATATATCTAAAAGCATAATTGAGAAAGAATTAATACAAGTTGGCATATTTCTGACATTTTAGCCTTATCCAGGCCGCCTTTAAAACTCCATAGTGTTTCATCTGTAGGTGCTACTAAGCAAACATTGGTGTCATATGAATTTTTATTGCTTGCTCTGAAATAGGAGTAGTAATTTGGTTTCAAATCACATTTTTACATTAATTTATGAATATAGAAAAATAAACATGAATAGACATTTTTGATTTGGCATTTAAAAAAATATATATATTTTTGAACATGATATATGCCTACTCTACAGGCATATCAAAGTTCCAGATGGGATCTCTGCTACTCTTAGTCATGATCCAATTTGTAAGTATTACCAACAGTGAACGTGAAAATGTATTCAAAATTGTCGCTCTCTGCTGGTGATATGCAAGTAAAAGGAGGGCTGTGATTGGTTACATTGCCTACTATGCCAATTTCTCTGTATAAAATGGGCCATAACTTTAAAACTAGCAGAGATCCCACTCTGGAACTTTGATATGCAACTTCAATAATCTTTTTTATTTTTTTATCAAAAAACTCTTCATATTACAGAACAAGTGGTAAAGCTTCATACGACAATTTCTGCTTTGTAGCACCTACAGATTAAGCATTGTGGAGTCTTAAAGGAGGCCTGGGTAAGCCCAAAATGTCATAAATATGCCAACTTTTAGATAAATACAGTTGAAGTCGAAAGGTTACATACACCTTAGCCAAATACATTTAAACTCAGTTTCACAATTCCTGACACTTCATCCTAGTAAAAATTCCCTGTCTTAGGTCAGTTAGGATCACCACTTTATTTTAAGAATGTGAAATGTCAGAATAATAGTAGAGAGAATGATTTATTTCAGCTTTTATTTCTTTCATCACATTCCCAGTGGGTCAGAAGTTTACATACACTCAATTAGTATTTGGTAGCATTGTATAAATTGTATAACTTGGGTCAAACGTTTTGGGTAGCCTTCCACAAACTTCTCACAATAAGTTGGGTGAATTTTGGCCCATTCCTCCTGACAGAGCTGGTGTAACTTAGTCAGGTTTGTAGGCCTCCTTGCTCGTTACACACTTTCTCAGTTCTGCCCACAAATGTTCTATAGGACTAAGGTCAGGGCTTTGTGATGGCCACTCCAATACCTTGACTTTGATGTTTTTAAGCCATTTTGCCACAACTTTGGAAGTATGCTTGGGGTCATTGTCCATTTGGAAGACCCATTTGCGACCAAGCTTTAACTTCCTGACTGATGTCTTGAGATGTTGCTTAAATATATCCACATAATTTTCCTCGTCCATGATGCCATCTATTTTGTGAAGTGCACCAGTCCCTCCTGCAGCAAAGCACCCCCACAACATGATGCTGCCACCCCCGTGCTTCACGGTTGAGATGGTGTTCTTCCGCTTGCAAGCCTCCCCCTTTTTCCGCCAAACATAACAATGGTCATTATGGCCAAACAGTTCTATTTTTGTTTCATCAGACCAGAGGAAATTTCTCCAAAAGGTACGATCTTTGTCCCCATGTGCAGTTGCAAACCGTAGTCTGTTTTTTTAAATGGCAGATTTGGAGCAGTGGCTTCTTCCTTGCTGAGCGGCTTTTCAGGTTGTCGATATAGGACTCGTTTTACTGTGGATATAGATACTTTTGTACCCGTTTCCTCCAGCATCTTCACAAGGTCCTTTGCTGTTGTTCTGGTATTGTGAAATAATCTGTCTGTAAACAATTGTTGGAAAAATTACTTGTGTCATGCACAAAGTAGATGTCCTAACCGACTTGCCAAAACTATAGCTTGTGAACAAGAAATGTGTGGAGTGGTTGAAAAACAAGTCTTAATGACTCCAACCTAAGTATGTAAACTTCCGACTTCAACTGTGTATGTCAACAACCCTGTCTCCAAAGGACTATTTTATGGATTACATTTCGTGACCATCCTGAAAATCATGGCATCTTTTTGTTTGGCTTTAGTGAGGAATCACTAAAGGAGTTCAGGTGTCACTGAAGTCTGCAAAGTGATTACCTCAACAACACTGTAATGGCTAGCTCACCAACATTCCACAAAGGGCTGTGTTTAAATTTTATTTTTATTTAACCTTTATTTAACTAGGCAAGTCAGTTAAGAACAAATTATAATTTACAATCACGGCCTACCAAATGGCAAAAGGCCTCCTGCGGGGACAGGGGCCTGGGATTAAAAATAAAAAAAATAAATACAATATAAAAATAGGACAAAACACACATCACAACAAGAGAGACAACACTACATAAAGAGAGACCTAAGACAACAACATAGCAAGGCAGCAACACATGACAACAACAACATGGTAGAAACAACATTGTAGCAGCGCAAAACATGGTACAAACATTATTGGGCACAGACAACAGCACAAAGGTCAAGGTAGAGACAACAATACATCACACAAAGCAGCCACAACTGTCAGTAAGAGTGTCCATGATTGAGTCTTTGAATGAAGAGATTGAGATAAGACTGTCCTGTTTGAGTAATTGTTGCAGCTCGCTCCAGTCGCCAGCTGCGGCAAACTGAAAAGAGGAGCGACCCAGGGATGTGTGTGCTTTGGGGACCTTTAACAGAATGTGACTGGCAGAACGGGTGCTGTATGTGGAGGATGAGGGCTGCAGTAGATATCTCAGATAGCCCTCTTAGGTCTCACTCCCCACTATGTAAATAAGCATCAACCAGTGGAAGGGGAAGTTCAGTATTTTATAACATGATGCTAGAGGGTTCCTAACCCTGAAAGTAGTCTATGGGCCGGAAAAAACTGTAATCTGTGGTTTGATTTTCTTTAAACAGCTACGCACAAGGTGAGGATACTGAACTTCCCTTTTAAACACCAAACAGATAGGCAAATTACAGGCAGGAAAGATCTGCTACTACCGGTCGCTTACTAAATGGCGACGTGAAGATGAATAGGCTTCATCCACTTGTTTTTTGTTCTTTATCAGTTCTCGTTGTGTTATCTGGGGCTAAAATGACACTGAAACAAAGCAGGTCATCGCATATGTGCGTTCTGACGTCAACTGTGGCCAAATATTTACGAGCAGTGTGAAAACAGCTATAAATGGATGCGGGGATGACGAAAGTGGGGGGAAGAAATAGGCCTTCCACTATCTTGTCTTTTATGTTTAGCATAAACTGCGTTTGCGCCAAGTTCAAGGTTTTGTGTGTAGAACAACAAGGTGATAACAGGAACATGCACGCCAGGCACTGGGCAAGTGAATAATTGCATAAACACAAACATGGTGTGGACACATGAGTAAAAAAAAAGAAGGTCAGGACAAAATTAACAAGATACAGAAAATATCTAGGTTTCTAGGAATTCACTTTCACCTGTCCAGTTCTCTCACATTCAGGAAAAGAAATGTGGAGAGGGAGCCATAAAAGATGCGACCCATGTCTACTTCCTGCTCCTCGTAGCCCTTTACACTCGTACCTGTATACAGGTTGAAAATAGCATATGTGGCAGTACAATAACATGCAGTGTTAACGTTTATGATCACTATGTATGATGTACAGTTACAAGATGACATGGCGTCATACCCTGGGTGGTTCTGAACAGAATGAGCCTGTTTGTCTAAAGCATGACTCTTTTCTATCCGCACCAAAATCACGACCCGTTTCTCTGAATTGCCCTGTGAAAGCCTAACACTGTAAGATAGTATTTTATAACTTAGCTAGTCATCATGTTGGCAATAGAACAAGCTTTCATGATGCCCAGCTGACACAGATTGCGATTTATAATGGTCAGTTTTTGGATTGCATGAACAACAGTAGTTGTGTGACGGCGGTGATGCAGGTCCGTGTTACAAACAAACCAAATACAAGTGTGCTTGCTCTAGTTCCTTAACGGCTCAGCTAGGAGAACACAAAACAAAAAAACTTATAGTTGAAGACTGAGTCATTAAAGTGCATTGAAATTACTTAGGAACTCTGCGCACCAGTTAGTCCTCTCACTCAAACTATTTTTTATCCGAGGTTGCACCTACCCCACATTTTCCAGGAATATTGTTATCATGTTACTGAATGTATCCAGAGTATTTTCAGATTTCATTATCAACAAACGCGGTGAGAAGTACAGTAAACGTCAAATGCACATAAAATCAACAGTGTAATGTTTGGATTCAGTCTTGTGAAAGGTGGACTATCGTGTCCTCAACTTTGGTCTAATAATGTTCCCATAATCTCATATTTCTTTCAAATTGACTCCTACCGACCACTTTTTAACCCCAAAACCCTGCCCCTTCCCCCCTTTTCTACGATGGGAAAGGGTCTGCAAGATGTTCTCTTTCAGGATTTAGCAACTACTGTCACTCCACACATCTGAGGGAGGTATTTGTATAGCCCGCTGTATGAAAAAGGCACGCATTTCAAAAGGTCATAACAGGTCATACACAGGAAACCCTTTCTGTGTCGTGTGCTTTTTCTCACCTGCATACATGTGGAAGGTGAGCCTTTCGATGAGCTTGAGCACTGTCCCCGCCTTGATGATAGGGATGCCCGACTTGGACTGCACGTTCTCCTCGAACACCACGTTCTCCTCAGAGTCGGGCGTGGCGAACCGGTAAAGCTCCGCCCCGGGCAGCCTCATTTGCTCCTCCTTCTCCTCCTGCAGCATGGCCGAGTCCAGCATGCGCTCCAGCGTCGAGCGGTACTGCAGCGAGATGAGCGCCGCCATCCAGCCATTCTTGTCCTCGGCCGACTTGGCGGCAAACACCACGCTGTTGCCGTCTTTGAGGATGATCTCAAAGGCGTGCCGGTACTCGCCCTCCTTGTCGTCCTTGTCGTTGATCTGCACCTTGCGCATGAAGAACTTCTCCTTGAGGCGGTACTCGGCGGTGGACGAAGCACCAGGCAAGCGCGGCTGGCCGTGGTTGGACTTGCAGCAGATCATCAGACCGTCGAAGAGGAAGATGTGCCGTTCGTGTTTGGCGCCCACGCGTGTCAGCGTCCCCTCCATGATGAACTCGTTGCAGCACTGGCCGATGTCCTTGCCCTCCCAGCCGTCAATGTTCTTCTGGATCTCGTTCATCTTCTTGATGGCCAGGTGCTTGCCCTTCATCTGCTGGCTGTAGAAGCGGCAGGCCGACTCGCTGGCGCCACCGAAGAGTTTGAGGGGAAAAGTTGAATGTAAGAGAAAGAATGTGAGAGAAAAAAAAGGGAGAGGGGGGGGAGAGAGGTAGGGAAATGTGGGTCTGATGTTCACAGAACATTGACAATGGAAAACAAATCAACAAAGCCAGCGAGACTGAGATGGAGTGTAGGGTCAAGTGTGGGTGGCTGAGTTTCTAAAGCAGCGGTATAACTAAAACTGGTCCAGGAGGGGGTTCCTACAAACAACATCTCATTAACAAAACACTGGGTGCGACTGAAGAGACGTGACTGGCATCCCCACCCATAACTATAATCCTGACCCTAACCTTAAAGGAAAATTCCACCCAAAAACAATCTTGTGGTATTTGTTTCATCAGATTTTCAAGATATATAACTTTCAAATACAGATATACAGCCAATACGATGCATTTTGCATATATCTTGAAAACTGGATTGCTGACATGTAAAACATTTTGTAACTTTATCAACAGTGGCCTAAAGAAACAAATACCAAAAGATAGTTTTTGGGTAGAGTTTTCCTTTAACCACACCAATAATCCTAAACTTAACCCAACCAGAACCAATTAGGTAACTAATTTAATATCGGTTTGCTGGTCAGTCATGTCCCTTCAGTTTCCACCCAACACTGGTGGACCAGCAGGCCGATTGACTAGACGTCCTCACCATTCCAGCAGTTGAACAAAACGGTAGTCTACCGAGGAAGGGCCCACACCCATGGTTAACAGGGTGCCTCGGATGACCAACTGAGAAAGTGCATAAGAATAGAATGAGTCTAAAAGAATAAAGAGCATCTGATTATATTTCTTTGAGCCAGACACTATTTAAATATTGTTTTGGTTCATCATACCTTTAATATGGTCTATGGTATGACTATCATATTCAAAAATGAGGTATGAGTATCTCTCATTCCAGTTCTTTTAGGAGCACAATGTAGACTAGTCTTTGTTTTAATCAATCTCTTTATTCTCATATTACACCAATGTCTATTTTCAGTCTTTACTCATTATTAAGGGCCATGCCCCCTGTAATAGTTAGGTCATGTGAGTAGTAAGTTCAAAACCCTTTCAGAAATTCACTACGAAAAGACTGGTTTGAGTGAAAACCAGCACATGCGGTGGTCTTTCAAAAGCAGAATGACAAAACGTAAGTAAACAGAAGACGAGAAAGCTCTGCGGCCCACCAGAACCAGAATCTCACCTCTATTGCACATGACAAATCAGCTGAGCAATAATTCCAATGATCACTTCTAAAACCACCTACTTAGAATAATAGAA
This sequence comes from Salvelinus alpinus, assembly GCF_045679555.1. Taxonomy (NCBI): domain Eukaryota; kingdom Metazoa; phylum Chordata; class Actinopteri; order Salmoniformes; family Salmonidae; genus Salvelinus; species Salvelinus alpinus. Next base: position 64,552,600 of record NC_092087.1, read on the forward strand.
CAGCATTGAGCCACTGGGGGGGGGGTTAAAGATTTATTGGGGGTTCTACAATCGATTGAGTGAGAGGGGATGGAGAAAAAAAATCAACAAGGATTTTACACCCGCTCGTACAGTGCATCTGAACTAGACCTAGTAGTAAACAATCGCAGGGGGGAGCTTACTTTGTTTTTCACGGACGCACAACGACTTGCATCAGCACTCCCGAGAGGCAGGGGAGGCAGGCAAAGCCAACTTGTGCGCGCCTGTCTTCATACCAGCACCTCAAAGTACAGGATGACTGTCAACCGGCCAGAATTAGCTTCCCCGAGAGACGAGGGGCACCTCTGAAGGGCAAGGGATAGACTACACTCAAAACTTCACCCCAAAATCTTTCATTCCCATTTCCCAGTCCCGTTAAGTGTGAAACTCTAAAAACTATATACAGAAAGAAAGTCAAAACTTTGCCTACTCTCAAGTCTGATCAGAGGTTATATTTGAAGTGCATTTACATTCATCTTTAAACTAGCAGTCTTATGATGAAATGAAGTAGTTAATTATAGCAAAAATATATATATAACGAGCATCATTATCAAATGATCATTTATTCCAGGCAGCGATGGACCTCGCCAGAGCATTAGCGACTAAGAGGTTATTACGTTTTCCTAATGAACAGCAAGCTTGCGAAAGAGCAAGCATAATTCAAATGGCTGTGACAATAGAACTCTTGGGTTGTTCTTTGTTCTGGCTCTCGAAATACAAAGACCCCTAGAGACAGGAAAGGTGTTGCGAAAAACAGCCAAAGTCAACAAAGGTAACCCTTGTCGGGTACCCCAACTCAGTGTGTCCTCTCGAACTGTCCATTTTAGCCTCCTGTTTGTGTCACCATCCCCATGTTCCCGCCAAAGTATGGGGTGCAAAGACATACCGTAAGATAAGCCATCCTTTCCCCATGAAAAATAAAACCAAAACCAAAAAGAACAGCAACAAAGGGGTAATTTTGGGGGGTTTATACCCTACGTCCTCATACTCAACGCTCTTCGCCTCCACGCAGGTAAAGAACGAGCAACAACCGCATGTAACCAAAAAAACACCCCGTTTTCTTCACCAATACAAAAGGAGGGATGGAGAGAAAAATGGTCTGCAAGGTTGGGATGCTAAAGTCCACTGCTGAAAGCAAGGGGATTCTTTTTTTCCCCCTTTCAAACTCTCTCACCTTTTTTTTCTTTTCTCAAAGCCTGGAACAATAATACCAGAACAGGACAGCCCAATTCCTGTCACAACTTCCCTCCGACAACACTGGCGAGCCCCCTCCAACCCTTTCCCTCCCCCCACAGGTCTATTTTAGGTCCAGAGGGAAACTCAGAACTGAGCTTAGGGTGGGGGGTGTGCAGAGGATGGGAGGAGTACACCAATGAGTAGTAAGAATTGCTGTGTGTGTCTATCGTGATGTGTGTGTTGTGTAAGTGTTAACACCTCTTTGAGCATACATAGTGCACATTCAAGACATATCCACCTACTGATGCACATGTGGTACATATGTGCATCTCTGGTCTGTGCCATTATGTGTGTGTCTGAGTTAGCTTTCCATATTTTGCTTGTGGATTTCTATTATTGCATCAGTCAGTGTGTGTGCAAAATGTATTGTGTGTGTCAGAGCTAGCTTTGTATCTTCTTGGGTAAAGAGAACCAGGTGTGGACGGACCGGGAGGGGTTGTAAGTTGGCGCTCCCCTGCCTACCTCAGCCTCCTCTTGGCCATGTTCTTGGAGCAGATCCTCTCCATGCTACTCTGCAGATTGAGCAGCGCCGTGATGGCCTGCTTCAGACACTCCTTGTCCTCCTCGTCCTCACTTTTCTCCTCCAGTTGCTGTGGAAAAAAGGGAGGGAGGGCAGAGAAAGAGTGGGTAGAGAATAAAATGTTGGGTCAGGTGGTTTCGCTGGTAGGGGGAGTCCGGTGAAGGATCATGATGCGGTCGGTATAAGGCCAAACTCATGAGCAAGATTAGGGCTGAGTAAAGAATAAATTCTTCATCGCTCGCCCTCTCCATCATTCTCGCATTCCCAACCCCCTCAACTCCAGTGTTTTCCCCTTAATTCTTACTTTCTTTAGCGACGACCTAGGAACAAAATGGCTACCAACATTCAACTGACACCACATGACCCTTTGTGAAATACAACGAAAGTCTTACCCTCCTTTATATATACAGTGCATTCGGAAAGTATTCAGACCCCTTGATTTTTTCCCACATTGTTAACGTTACAGCCTTATTAAAAAAAAAAAAGTTTCCTCATCAATCTACACACAATACCCCATAATGACAAAGTGAAAACAGGTTTTTTGAAATTTTACCAAATTTATTTTTAAAAACTAAAACACCTCCTTTACATAAGTATTCAGACCCTTTGCTATGAGACTCAAAATTGAGCTCAGGTGTATCCTGTTTCCATTGATCATCCTTGAGATGTTTCTACAACTTGATTGGAGTCCACCTGTGGTAAATTCAATTGATTGGACATGATTTGGAAAGGCACACACCTGTCTATATAAGGTCCCACAGTTGACAGTGCATGTCAAAGCAAAATCAAGCCATGAGGTCAAAGAAATTGTCCGTAGAGCTCTGAGACAGGATTGTGTCGAGGCACAGATCTGGGGAAGGATACCCAAAAATTACTGCAGCATTGAAGGTCCCAAAGAACACAGTGGCCTCCATCATTCTTAAATGGAAGAAGTTTAGAACCACCAAGACTCTTCTTAGAGCTGGCCGCCCGGCCAAACTGAGCAATCAGGGGGAAAATGGCCTGACCAACAACACAATGTTTACTCTGACAGAGCTCCGGAGTTCCTCTGTGGAGATGGGAGAACCTTCCAGAAGGACAACCATATCTGCAGCCCTCCACCAATCTGGCCTTTATGGTAGAGTGGCCAGACGGAGGCCACTCCTCAGTAAAAGGCACATGACAGCCCGCTTGGAGTTTGCCAAAAGGCACCTAAAGCACTCAGACCATGAGAAACAAGATTCTCTGGTCTGATGAAACCAAGATTGAACTCTTTGGCCTGAATGCCAAGCGTCACGTTTGGCGGAAACCTGGCACAGTCCCTAAGGTGAAAAATGGTGGTGGCAGTATCATGCTGTGGGAATGTTTTTCAGCGGCAGGGACTGTTTTTCAGCGGCAGGGACTGTGAGACTAGTCAGGATTGAGGGAAAGATGAACGGAACAGAGTACAGAGAGATCCTTGATGAAAACCTGCTCCAGAGCGCTCAGGACCTCAGACTGGGGTGAAAGTTCACCTTCTAACAGGACAACGACCCTAAGCACACAGCCAAGACAACGTAGGAGTGGCTTCAAACAAGTCTCTGAATGTCCTTGAACAGCCCAGCCAGAGCCTGGACTTGAACCCAATCGAACATCTCTGGAGAGACCTGTAAATAGCTGTGCAGTGAGGCTCCTTATCCAACCTGACAGAGTTTGAGTGGATCTACAGAGAAGAATGGGAGAAACTCCCCAAATACAGGTGTGCCATGCGTGTAGCCTCATACCCAAGAAGACTCAAGGCTGTAATTGCTGGCAAAGGTGCTTCAAAGTACTGAGTAAAGGGTCTGAATACTTATGTGATATCAGTTTAATATTTTTAATACAGTTGCAAAAAAAACTAAACACCTGTTTTTTTGGTCATTATGGGGTATTGTGTGTAGATTGATGAGGGAAAAAACGATTTAATCAATTTTAGAATAAGGCTGTTGCTAGCATGCTGTGGTTAAAGTACAGAAAGCCCTACCTTTTGCATCTGTAGTGACAGTGTCTATATTATAGTTTGATATAAGCTTGTATATACCTGTACAAACACATGACATGTAAGGGCTAATCAATGAGGGGCTATGCGTTCTATGGAAAATAATGAACGACGTGGAAGGAGTGTTCTACGATGTGCTAGCGGAGTGGAACTAACCTCCCACGGAGTTGCATTATTTTCCAGAGAACGCATAGAGCCCTGAGTTGATTATCCCTTTTATACCATGGCTATAATTAAACACATTTGCAACTAAAAATGTGTTAATTTGCAGGTAGAAATGTACTCAACATCCACTGAAGTAGCTAGCAAGTTTACTAGTTTCCTTGGTAACCAAACAACCAGACGTGGTACTATGAAAATCTAATTCAACAATGGCAAATGTTTTCAATTTGACTTTTGCTTTCAAAAGCAGCTCAAACATAGAACATGTAAGGATTAAATATAGCCTTTGAATTCTACCGTGCACTGTAGGGAAATAATGCACACTCTAGAATTCCCTTCAAGCCAATCAGAAACAAGTATTTTACAATGCCATGGTATAAGTCTACATACTGTATTTGCACAACGATAGAAGATAACTATCTCCCCAAAAACCAGGATAATCATGTTTTTACATCTTGGAATTGGCTTGAGACACCATAAGTTTGCCACCTTGTGAGAAAATTGAGAAACCACGCACCTCCAGGAGTGGATGGAGAAACCGAGGTCATATTCATTAGAACATGCAACACAAAAGGTTTTAAAAGCATTTTGCACAAAAAAAGGTAGTCCCTCCCGGTTTGTCTGTTGTCTTCCGTTTGGTGCCTAATGAACATAACCCATGTGTTTGCATCCTAAGTCTGTCCCTTTGGCTATGCCATCTGAAGACAAGGAAAGAAACTACTTCTCTCCACACCCGCTTTTCCTTTACCCTGGACTCGCAGTAAGTAAGCTGGGGGTATAAAAAAAAATTAAGATGAGGGATTTCAGCGATTTAGCCCTCTGCAGAGCAGCCGCCACCTCCATGGCTTGCTGGAAAGAGGCTCACTGGAGAATAGGGACTGTGGGGGGCAAATCTAGGCCTAAGGGTGAACAAGGAGCCCAAACACTAAGGCTCTCTCGGAGGGGGCACATGGTTCGGGTAGCAGATATTCCACACTAGTACAGATCATGTGGTCCAGCAGTAACACTTTCTGCTCTAAACACATGCATGACTACCCACCAGAGACCAATCTTCATATCCTCCCTTTCTATTATCTGTCCCTCCCACCTACTCTCCCTTCTCTGATTTCAAACCTGTCTGAATAAGTTAAAGAATACGAGGAGAGTGGAACCTCACTCTCCTTCTAAGGGGCAATTTCAATCTGCAACTGATACATCCATAAAAATAAAAAAAATAAAAAAAACTTAAATTAATGATATATAGCCATTAATTCATGAAAAATATAACCCCAAAAATGCCTCATGAGCTTAGTTCAACTGTCGTACCCTATCAGAAACCGAAATATAAGCTTGTTGTACTCCATTGTTTGTAAACAAGAACTATATAGCCTCAAAACACGGTTAAAACTATCATTTTGATCTCATGGATGGTCAAGTCCTTGAATTCATGGATCGGTCTATGAATTTGAGAGCGGTTACATTTCTCCTGCCCCATCCCTTAGCTGGGACCCCTTTGTTGTTGTTTGGAACTGGAGATATTAAGAGAAAAAACATTGAGCCCATCAAATGTGGGCTGGTGGATCATCGTTTGGGGAGAAACCAAGGCTTTCTGATCCATATGCAGTACCTTTCAGTAATAGATACACAAGCTATTTATAAACTTTATTATTAAACATAATATATGCCATTTAGTAGATGCTTTTAACCAAAGCGATACATTTTACGTATGGGTAGTCCTGGGAATCGAACCCACAATCCTGGCAATGCAAGTGCCATGTTCTACCAATTGAGCTACAGAGGAACAATCACATTATGAATGCTCATATATGCCTACCTTTAAGATCTCAAAATAGTGGAGACAATGATAGACAGGTGTCAGGAGTAACCGGGGCAGGACGTACTGGACCGCTTCCTTAAAGCCTTCGCATATAGACTGGGGGTTCAGAGACAGACAGAAATGAGTGTTAACTTGGGCAGGTAATACAGTGTCAAATCTTATCAAGGTATATTGACCAGGGATATGCAAACAGTGGTCTGGGGGGGGGGGGGGGGGGGGTTTATAAAGTTCTTACCTTAGGGAAAATCCACCCAGAAATGGCCGATAACATTTCTAGTATCTCAGATTATTCTGGCAATTCTCACAGGGACTTCGTTGGGAGGAATGTTTGACATGCATTTTTACATTTTAGTCACTTTTTATTTTATTTATTAAAGTGGCCTTTTTTCCTTTTTAGACCTAAAATGCCTCCTGTAAGACCTTATGATCCATGAACCGTACATGATACAGACACCATCTTGATGCAATTATACTCATTGTAGTGTGCTCTGAAATATGGAGTATGTCTAGATTCTGAAATACAATTGTTCACAATTCTAATTCATATTTTGGAGCACAATGACACCAAGATGTTGTCTGTATCATGTATGGTTCACAAATCAAAGGCTTTTACACGAGGCATGTACAGGTCTAAAAAGGGCTTAAAATGGCCACTTTCATCTAGATGAAAAAAAAGTGTTTGCGATACAAATGTAAAAAGCATATCAAACATCCTTCCACACAGTGAAGTTCCTATGTGAGAATTTCCAGAACAATCAGATACCAGAAATATTTCTGGGCCTTCCTGGCGTGGACCTTGCCTGGTTGCCCTAACAGTCAGAATTTAAACGCCAAACTCTGTTAGATGCACATCCAAGAATGGCCACAAGCAAATGCTTCACATGCAAATAGCGCGTGATTAACATTTGTAGTACACGATTAATTACATTCCATCAGAGCAACTCATAACTTTGTAAAAACATAATTTAAATACATCAGTCGACAACAAAAACATAAACATTGGAGTAATCAAGACTGACTTTTGGGCTTATGATAAGGAGTGGTCAGCGGGGGGCGGTCAGCAGGGGGCTGGTGAGTGTGGTCAGCGGGGGGCTGGTGAGTGTGGTCAGCGGGGGGCTGGTGAGTGTGGCTTCTGACCTGGAGGTATGAGGCAGCTCCCGGTTTAGACAGCTGGCTGAGGAAGTGATCGTGGAAGCCAGTCCGCAGGATGTCTTGAGCATACGTCTCATAGGGGTCGAAGGCCAGCTCCTGGATATAAAAAAGATGTATCAAATATGAAATGTCATGTTTTATGACAATGGCCACAGGGTGTAAGTGGGGTCTGTGAATGACAAGGAACCTTGCCTGGGACCTGAAGACTTGCGTTAGCTCCCTGAGCTAATGTCTAGGTCCTAAGCTTAAGCTCGGCGGACTAACAGCATTGTGGTGCACAAGAGCAATGTATTTTCAGACACAGGTGTAAGTGTAACAGAAGTGGTTTGTGTAATGAGCAACCTTCACTGGTACCTGAAGACTCCTGTTAGCTCCCCAAGCTAATGCCTAAGCTTTAGCTCAGTCTTTGGGTGCCCAGGAGCAATTTATTTGCAGAAACAGCACACACACCAACACAATATATATGCGCGTAAACACACATCCCCACAAAAACACACTTTTTTGCAGACAGCAATTTCTTAACACAGACAGCTTCACACACACATGCATAACAATCCCCCCCAACCACACACCTACCTTGGCCAGGTCTTTGAAGCAGCTGCCCACCACAAACAAGCTGGGCTCCCACAAACACCACATAAACATACACACGCACCATCCCTCCCATCCCCCCACAAACACACTCACCTCGGCCAGGTCTTCGAAGCAGCTGCCCACCAGCGGGTGTGGGCTCCCCTCGTCTGTCATCTCCACCGTGTCTTCAATGAGGCCCAGCAGCTTGAGGGTGACCTCGTGGATGTCCACGATGCGGCTGAAGATGTTCTCCACGTCCTGCAGGGGGTAGTAGAGAGAGGGGGAGAGAGCGAGAGAGGATGGGAGACAGGGAATTAAGGAAGGGGAAGGAGGCAGGGAGAGAGTTGGGGGAAGAGAGAGAGTCGTGTGGGAATAGGGAGAGGGTGATGGAAAGATGGGTGGAATGGGGAGATGGGGAGCAGAGTAATGCAGGAAGGTGGCAGGAGAGAAGTGAGAGTGGTGGTAGAGGGGAGAAAAGGAGTGGAAAAAGACGAGTCAAACAAAGTCCTGATGGAAGACCATAGATGTGCAAGTGTGTGCGAGGGTACCTCCATCACTACTCACATGGTGGGAGAAGAGTCCGGCGTCGGAGGCAATTGGCTCGCGGAACACCTTGATGATGAGGTTGAGGTCGCGCAGGTACTGTCGGACCTCGGCCATGAAGGTCTTGACCAGGTCGTAGTAGGTCTGCTCCTCGCTGGTGGACGGCTCCTCGTCCATCAGGGGAAAACCGCTGATGTCCTCCTCATCCTGGTGGAACATGTCCATCAGAACCTGGAGAGGGGGGAATAGAAGCGGCCAGACATATTCTTACCAATTACTCAGTGTTACGGACCACTTTTTGCTCCCGAGTGGCGCAGCGGTCTAAGGCACTGCATCTCAGTGCAAGAGGCGTCACTACAGTCCCTGGTTCGAATCCAGGCGGATCACATCCGGCTGTGATTGGGAGTCCCATAGCGCAGCACACAATTGGCCCAGCATCATCCGGGTTTGGCCGGGGAAAGCAGTAATTGTAAATAATAAATTTATTTTTAACTGACTTGCCTAGTTAAATAAAGGTTCAATAGAACCTTTATAAAAATAAAATTCATAGATTGAATAATCACACAGAGGGACATCAGCATAGATACCAGGTTGGAGTCAATTCCATTTAGTTCAGTCAATTAGGAAGTAAACTGAAATTCCCATTTTCTTCAGTCATTCTCTGTAAAGAAGATGTGGAATTGGAATTTCAGTTTACTTCCTGAATTGAAATGGATCCCGAGAGACCCAAGCTTAGAAACATGCATGCGCACGCACAGGCGAACAAAAGCGGGCACACATTCTCGCTCATTCAGCTGGCATTCTTCATCAGCGTACGTTCAGAAATGACCCTACGGACTCCAGATTTAGTTGTATATTGGCCAGTCGGTATGGTTCCTGAGACTTCTCACCATCACACGCCACCAGCCATACTTAGGCCAACAACAACAACAATAGCATTTATTTCATAGTCTAATTTCATAGTCATAGCAACATAAAAGGGGCAATCTGGGATTGGTACAGTCAATCTTGAAGACGACTAGAAATGGTTTAGTGGCACATACGGCCAGTGATGTCCTGCTGGGGGATCTCACAGTAGCTGATGTTGAAGATCCTCTTCATAATGCATTACAACACACTGTGAAGCACAACACAGGTGTTAACACTCACCTTATCGGCACACATGGCCACGGTGATGTCCTGCTGGGAGATTTCGTAGTGGCGGATGTTCCTCACGTAATTCCCTGCCAGCTTCAGGATGTCTGCTGAGATGTACTCCAACACGGCCACGATGTACACCGACACCTGGTGGTCAATCTTGTACCCTAGTACCTCCTGAACAAGGGAGAGGGATTATGGGAAAATGAGTCCACTACGTAAACCTACTGTGTACTGGCGGTCTTGTACCCTAGTGCCTCCTGAACATGACCCAGGAAGAGAGGAATCATGGGTAAAAAGCAGGGTCCGTGTGGTTTGACTACTGTACAATCTGACCCTGCCGTACTTTCAAACTAATGTAAACGGTGCAGAACTGAATGGTACACAGAACACAGAAAGTGCAGGGTAAGAATTCCTTTATGCGTTTTGGTTACCGGTACACATCATTGAACAGTAATTGGGCACTATAGGTACTTTAAATACTAATTAAGTCATGTAATATGGTCATGCAAGGCTCAGAATTGTATAACCGGTGTTCTTAAAATGATGTTAATCAAGTAATTCTGTTGTTGCTGTACATCAGTATGTGTATTTCTAAAACAAAGAGCACTAACAGCTCATAGCAAAAAAGGTCTAAAGAATATAGTTGGAATGTTCTTATCAAGTATCCAATAAGAGTCATGTTTTTTTTAAAGGTTGCTTGGTCACGAATAAAGCATCTATATGGTTAGGTGTTAGTTACCATTCTAAAATGTAAATCCTATCATTCCTTATTTAAAAGGGGCAATAGGTAAAAGAATACAACAAAAAGTGTAAAAAAGTTTAGGTCTTTCAGAACCTTTTGTATTCTTGGAAGCATGGTCTAAATTAAGTAAATCTTTGCATCTCGGCCTCCTTGGAATTTTCCTTTTCATGGTTTGAGTGCGAGTACCCTTTGAACTCTACAGCCACCATTCATTCTAGCCTGAGCGCAAACCCTCATACTGGCTTTCGACATTTCTTCATACCCATCCCACAGCTTTTTACCAAAATGTGTTATTGTTTCAACTGCATATTGCCCCTTTAATATCATCTCAATTAAAGTATTTGGCATGGGTGAATACATTTTGTTAAGCATGACAGGTTCATCATGGATTTTCAGTAAGTGACCAATTCCACAAAACAGTTAAATGTCTCCCTCTATTGGTCAGTATAGGTACTGTGAGAAAAGTGGCCAATACCGCTCCTCGAGCTGTGTTCAGTAGGCACTGAAACAGAAAACATTTTGGACAAAGAAAAAACAAAATGTCTATTTTGTTTATTGAGTCACGTTAAAAGCGGTTCAATCAATCCTTTGTCTGTTTCATAAAAATGTTTCTGAAGTGTAGAGCACAATTCCCCCTTTGGACGCCTTTCCTTCCAGTTCTCTACTGCCAATGACTGGAACGAATTGAAAAAAATAATTGAAGCAGGAGATGCATATCTCCCTCACAAAATTTAAGTATCAGCTGTCAGAGCAGCTTACAGATCATTGCACCTGTACATAGCCCACCTGTAAATAGCCCACCCAACTACCTCATCCACATATTGATATTTATTTATTTTTAAAATAAAAATGTGCTTAACAAGTCACATAATAAGTTGCATGGACTTACTGTGTGCAATAATAGTGTTTAATATGATTTTTAAATTACTACCCCATCTCTGTCCCCACACATACAATTAGTAAGGTACCCCAGTCGAGCAGTGAATTTCAACCACAGATTCAACCACAAAGACCAACAAGGTTTTCCAATGGTTCGCAAAGTGCACCTATTGGTAGATGGTTAAAATAAAAATATAAAGCAGACATAGAATATCCCTATGAGCATGGTGCAGTTATTAATTACACTTAGGATGGTGTATCAATACACACAGTCACTACAAAGATAGAGGCATCCTTCCTAACTCAGTTGCCGGAGAGGAAGGAAACCGCTCAGGGATTTCACCATGAGGCCAACGGTGATTTTAAAACAGTTAGAGTTTAATGGCTGTGATAGGAGATAACTGAGGATGGATCAACATTGTAGTTACTCCACAATACTAACCTAAATGACAGAGCGAAAAGGAAGCCTGTACAGAATAGAAATGTTCAAAAACATGCATTCGGTTTGCAGTAAGGCACTAAAGTAATACTGCACACAATGTTGCAAAGAAATGAACTTTATATCCTGAACACAAAGCGTGGGCAAATCCAACACATCACTAAGTACCACTCTCCATATTTTCAAGCACGGTGGTGGCTGCATCATGTTACGGGTATGCTCATCTCCGGCAAGGACTTGGGAGATTTTTGGGGATAGAAAGAGTATTGGAATATAGCTAAGCACAGACAAAATCCTAGAGGAAAACTTGATTTCGGTCTGCTTTCCAACAGACACTGGGAGACACATTCACCTTTCATAAGGCCAAATATACACTGAAGCTGCTTAGCAAGACGACATTGCATGTTCCTGAGTGGCCTAGTTACGGACCGATTTTCAAGGCGATTTTGACAAGACTTGAAAATGTCTAGCAATGATCAACAATCAACTTGACAGAGCTTGGATAATTTTTTTGAATAATGGGCAAATATTGTACAATCCAGATGTGCAAAGCTCTTAGAGACTTACCCAGAAAGACTCACCGCTGTAATCGCTGCCAAAGGTCTAACAAGTATTGACTCAGGGGGTTGAACACTTATCTAATCAAGATATGATTATATTTTTTTTTTACTTTGACATGAGTATTTTGTGTAGATCCTTGACAACAAATGAAAAATGTTTTGGGCAAAAAAGTCAAGTAGTGTGAATACTTTCGGAAGGCACTGTACATCACTGAATACACCCAGCCGTTTCCTCAGGGTGGTTCACAGCCTGACTAACGTACTTGGCGTTGAAGACCTAGGCTACATCCTGACCTTACAGGTCCCTTCATTATGATTGGTCTAGCCACCAGGGTCATGTTCAGTAGGTACAAAAAGTTTTGAAACAGTAACGAACTACCTGAAATCAGGGTCCAACGTTAACCTTTTCTTTGTAAATGCATTAGGGTCATGCAGGGGCCTAGGTTGATATCCTTGGTCTGTATATATATTCAACTTGTAATAGGCTACATTTGGTTATTATGGTATTACTGTATTAAAAAAAACAAATATAATTTAGCAATGTAGACATTGTATTATTTTTGCTAGTATGTTCACTATTGAAGTTTTACTTTTGTAAACCACTTTCCCTAAAAGAAATAAGCTTGGCGAGTAGATTGATGAGCCCTTCTTTCTACTCTGGACAGCTCGTGTGTGCCGTGTGAAGGCATCAACTCATGTAGTGCGAGTGCTCAAGAAGTTCTGACTTGCGAGGAGCGTGGTTGAATTAACGGCCAATCATTTTGCTCAAATACAAATAACATTACTTTTCAGTGTGTAGTTTTCAATGGTTTTCAATAGCAGACTGTGACACAGCAGGTAAACTGGAACAACAAAATGAGCTGAGAAGATACTGCCCCAACATGTTTTTACTGGCCAGCATCAATGTCTGATCCTGCTGAAAGTGTCCAGTAAGAAACATTCATTTTCGCTTTCCATTTCAAAATGCTTTGCCCTACTGAACATGACCCAGAGACATTTGGGATTATGGGTTACCTTGAGCAGCGGGTGGATCTTATCCACTGGCAGGGCCAAAGGATTCCTCCTCTTCCTCTTTTCGATGGCTGCCTGGGCGTCGGCGATAGCCCACTTATCGATAGGGTGAGGGAAACTCTTCTGCACTCGCTCCTGAGGGGAGGAAAGGAGGGAAGGAGTGAGGGAGATTGAGAGCCCTTCAATAGTGCAATACTTTTGACCAGAGCTCTATGGGCCCTTGTCAAACGTAGTGGACTACATAGGGAATAGGGTGCCATTTGGGCTGCAGTCAGGCCTTACTTATCTCTTATTTACTTTAATTACATATTTCCTGGTCCTCTGTTGATGCTGCATCCATAGGCAAAGCAAACATGTCTTCGTTCACTGGGGGCAAACATGACTCCTCCTCCTTCAAACTGCCCTATGACACTTGACATAAGCATTTCCATGCGTTCACCATTGTTTTATTGTCGCAGACGTTTCACATGGGACTTTTCCCTTAAAAAAGGGACATCTAACAGGTTATGTTAATGAGGGGGCGGGTACATGACATGTACATGTCAAGTGTCATGTCACACTTCTGCTGCAGGCACTACCAGGATGTCCCTCCCTTGACGTATGAGTTAGGCTAAGAGTTTCTGTAACCATTTAAAAAAAGGGTGAGAACTACAAAATACATCCACAGTTAACGGAGGACATCTTCATAAGCACTACATAAAAAGTCATAAGAGCTTATGTCAACAACTTCAAGTTGACATAGGCTTTCTGAGGCCTAGGCATTTACAAAATGTTTGTGTTGTATATTTGAGGGAATCAAACATTTATGTTGTGCTTACAAAAGGTATTAAGGAGCTCTTTATGAATGCGTTATGTAGTTCTTATGTAGAGTACATGCATAGTACACAAACAATACAAATTTCCAGCAATCCATTGGATTCAATGGGTCACAAACTACAATATACACAAGCATAAATGAGAGTGGTCAGTCACCAACCCAGGCAGGTCAAGGGTTAAAGTTCATACAGACAGGGTCACAGGGAGAGGTCAACAGAAAGAGAGAGCACAGAACTAAGGGAGGAGTAAACATGGTAAAAAGAGACCACATATCCATGGTTTGACTTTACCATGCCCCATGGCTAGGGTCACGGACCGTAAAAAGCACCTGCGGATTTCACGTGAACCTTCTGCTCGCAATAAATGAGTCAAGGTAGACAAAACAAAAACAAGAGGTGAAAACAGGTTGGCCATCTAAAACATGGACTGAACAAAGCAAGATTTCAGATGTTTTCTGCATTAGCTCATGTCAGTTATCATTGTAGAATAGCAAAAAGCAACAGTGTGATGATGCGCAAGAAAACGTTCTACTGTTCAATGACATCCAATCAATCAAGATATGAGAATGTTGTGAGTTCTGTTCAAATGATTGTCAAAGCAATATCAGTCAAAATACATGTCCGTAAATAGCTTAACTTTTCTACCTGTCACTTTGGGTAAATGGATTGGATTCGTAAGAATACAAATGAATGAAAACTGAGTTTTATCTCAGTGCAAATCAAACCATCTAAAGTACACCGTGACCCGAGTTTAAAATAAATTTACTTCACGAACACTGATAATTTCCCCTTTTGGGTGGGCACATAAAATCAACATCCTCTTTTACTGCAACCCTGACTTCACCAGCTGTCAATAAAAAGTGTGTCTGCTACAGAATGAAATTAAGTGGAATGCTATGCTGTGACAGACATTTAAAGCGGCAATCAGCAGTAGAAACAATAACAAAGTGGACTCCCCGCCCCGGTTCGGAAAAAAGCTGAGGGATGGGGCTAGAGAAATGGAACCAACCAAATTCATAGACAGTGCTATGGATGCAAGGACTGGCCATCCATGATATCAACATTATACTTTTAACCATGTTTTGAGGCTATATAGTGTTTGTTTACAAACATTGGAGTAAAACAAGCTTATATTTTGGCTTCTGATGGGGTACGACAGTTGAACTAAGCTCATGAAGCATTTATAAATTATATTCTTCAAGAATCAATACGTACAAATCATTAATTTAAGTCCCAAAATTGATGTATACTGAAACAAAATATTTAAAAAAACATAACTTTCAACAATTTATACGATTTTACTGAGTCACAGTTAATAAAAGGAAATCAGTCAATTGAAATAAATTAGGCCCTAATCTATAGAGTTCACATGACTGGGAATACAGATATGCATCTGTTGGTCAAAGATGCATTAAAAAAAAGGTAGGGGCGTGGATCAGAAAACCTGTCAGTATCTGGTGTGACCACCATTTGTCTCTTGCAGCGCGACACATCTCCTTCGCATAGAGATGATCAGGCTGTTGATTGTGGCCTGTGGAATGTTCAACGGCTGTGCAAAGTTGTTGGATATTTTGCTGGAACTGGAACACACTGTCGTACACGTTAATCCAGAGCATCCCAAACGTGCTCAATGGGTGACATGTCTTATATTCAGGCCATGGAAAAACTGGGACATGTTCAGCTTCCAGGAATTGTGTTCAGATCCTTACGACATGGGGCCGTGGATTATCATGTTGAAAACACTCCACACTGCCCTTTCCCACCTGGACAAACGGAACACCTATGTGAGAATGCTGTTCATTGACTATAACTCAGCGCTCAATACCATAATGCCCATAAAGCTCATCACCAAGCTATGGACCCTGGGACTAAACACCCTCTTGCAACTGGATCCTGGACTTCCCGACGGGCCACCCTCAGGTGGTAAGGGTAGGCAACAAAACATCTGCCACGCTGATCCTCAACACGGGGGCCCCTCAGCAGTGCGTGCTTAGTCCTCTCCTGTACTCCCTGTTCACCCACGAATGCGTGGCCAGGCACGACTCAAACACCATCATTAAGTTTGCTGATGACACAACAGTGGTAGGCCTCCCTATAGGCTGTCTCATCTCATCTGCCACTGCCTGGTATATAGGTCCTGGATGGCAGGAAGCTTGGCCCCTGTGATGTACTGGGCCCGTACACACTACCCTCTGTAGCGCTTTACGGTCGGATGCCGAGCAGTTGCCATACCAGGCGGTGATGCAACCAGTCAGGATGCTCTCGATGGTGCAGCTGTAGAACCTTTTGAGGTTCTGAGGACCCATGCCAAATCTTTTCAATCTCCTGAGGGGGAATAGGTGTTGTCGTGCCCTCTCCCTCCTATAGGGAGGAGGTCAGAGACCTGGCAGTGTGATGCCAGGACAACAACAACCTCTCCCTCAATGTGAGCAATACAAAGGAGCTGATCGTTGACTACATCAACGGGGCTGTAATGGAGCAGGTCGAGAGTGAGTTCCTTGGTGTCCACATCCAACAAACTATCCTGGTCCAAACACACCAAGACAGTCGTGAAGAGGGCACGACAACACC
This sequence comes from Salvelinus alpinus, assembly GCF_045679555.1. Taxonomy (NCBI): domain Eukaryota; kingdom Metazoa; phylum Chordata; class Actinopteri; order Salmoniformes; family Salmonidae; genus Salvelinus; species Salvelinus alpinus. Next base: position 64,568,773 of record NC_092087.1, read on the forward strand.
TATTCCCCCTCAGGAGATTGAAAAGATTTGGCATGGGTCCTCAGAACCTCAAAAGGTTCTACAGCTGCACCATCGAGAGCATCCTGACTGGTTGCATCACCGCCTGGTATGGCAACTGCTCGGCATCCGACCGTAAAGCGCTACAGAGGGTAGTGTGTACGGGCCCAGTACATCACAGGGGCCAAGCTTCCTGCCATCCAGGACCTATATACCAGGCAGTGTCAGAGGAAAGCCCAAAAAATTGTCAAAGACTCCAGTCACCCAAGTCATAGACTGTGCTCTCTGCTACCGCACGGCAAGTGGTAACGGAACGCCAAGTCTAGGTCCAAAAGGCTCCTTAACAGCTTCTAGTCCCAAGCCATCAGACTGCTGAAAAATTAATCAAATGGCCACCCGGAATATTCACTTTACCCCTACCTACATGTACAAATTACCTCACCTAACCTGTAGCCCCGCACATTGACCTGGTACCGGTACCCCCTGTATATAGCCTTGTTATTATTTTATTTGGTAATTTATTTTATATATATATTTTCTTAACTCTATTTCTTGAACTGCATTGTTGGTTAAGGGCTTGTAAGTAAGAATATCACAATAAGGTCTACTACACCTGTTGTATTTGGCGCATGTGACAAATATAGGATCTCGTCACGCTATCGATAAAATGCAATTGTGTTTGTTGCAATTGTGTCACCCTGGTGAAGACAGCGACCATACAGATGAGCTTCCCTGAGACGTTTTCTGACAGTTTGTGCAGAAATTCGCCGGTTGTGCAAACCCAAAGTTTCATCAGCTGTGCGGGTGGCTGGTCTCAGACCATCCCGCAGCTGAAGAAGCCGGATGTGGAGGACCTGGGCTGGCGTGGTTACACGTGGTCTGCGGTTGTGAGGCCGGTTGGACGTACTGCCAAAGACTCTAAAACGAACATTAAAATCTCTGGCAAAAGCTCTGGTGGACATTCCTGCAGTTAGAATGCCAATTGTACACTCCCTCAATTTGAAACATCTATGGCATTGTGTTGTGACAAAAGTGCACATTTTAGAGTGGCTTTCTATTGTCCCCAGCACAAGATACACCTGTGTAATGATCATGCGGTTTAATCAAGCTTCTTGATATCCCTGACCTGTCAGGTGGATGGATTATCTTGACAAAGGAGAAATGCTCACTAACAGGGATGTAAACAAATTGCTGCACAGGATTTGAGAGAAATACGCTTTTTGTGCATATGGAAAATGTCAGGGATCTTTTATTTCAGCTCATGAAACATGGGACCAACACTTTACATGTTGCGTTTATATTTAAGTTCAGTGTAGCAAATGCTGATTGCCCCTTTAAGTAGAAGTAGCCCCCATCACCGGTCAAGGGTCAGTTTATTTCCCAGACGATTGGTTAAATGAGAGGATCAGGGGAACAGTCGTCTGATCCTAGACCTGTGATTTAGAGGCAACTTCTACCTCGCCACAGTTCGTTGTTGTTTCCATGAGGGACTCCAAAAGGGAAGGTCTGCTCACTCTTTTTCTGCTTCCAAACGGGATCTTTTAATAATACAGCTTAGACAACACAATCACAACGATTCAACTTAATTGTGATTGAAATGTTGTGATATTATCACCTGGAACTACGCTTCAGTAAAAGATCACATTTGAGGGCAAAACAACACTGAGCACACACATTCCTTTTTCTCTATGTGAAGGACCTTTTTGTCCAAAGTTCCTGTTATTGCTTTGGAAGTGTGTAAAACCCCCTCTGTTTACACCCTGTAAAAAAGGGGTCAACAAGGTTTTTGGTCCAGACACTGTTGCGCTATTGACGGAGATCCTCACCTCCACATCCTGCACGCTGCGTGGCTGTGCCTGGCAGAGCATGCTGAGCAGCAGCAGGATCAGCTCCTCGATGTACTGCAGCGCATCCTCCTGGGACGACAGTTTGGGATGTACCTGGCTCAGCACCTTCACAGAGAGAGACGTGTATTAATTCAGTGTGAGTTTATTTTTTTTATTTTTTAAATCAGCTGTTAAAAAGGTTGGATCGGCAGAATACGTGGTAAACATGTATTAGTTCAGTATAGGTTGAGTTGATTATCATTACACTTTTTTTTGGATCAACTGTTAAAAAGCTTGAGGTGCATCTGGCTCAGCACCTTCACACAGAAACTAAGAGAGATGAGGCTAGGCTATTAGTTCAGTATGGATTCCAGCTGGGCCCAAACTGGTTGAATAAATGGTGTTTCCACGGAATAGAATCAACGTGGAAAAAGTAATCAACGTAAGGGAATTTAGAGACATTTTATAATTTTTTCACCCAACTAAAAAAAGAGAGAAGATGAGGTAACCCTTTACTTGACCCGCAGAGTCATAACACGGTCATAACCATGTCATGTCCTAACAGCTGACATAACACTGTCATGACGCATATTAAGACCTGTTGTGACAGTGTTATTTCCTTGCTATTATGAAACCTACATAAGAATGGAAAGGAAACTTCTTGGCAGAGAAAAAACTTATTTGAATAAATGTGGGTTCTGACACTTCAGGCTAGGGTCCTTTTTTCTCAATTTCCGCCTGACTGACGTGCCCAAAGTAAACTGCCTGTTGCTCAGGCCCTGAAGCCAGATATGCATATAATTGGTACCATTGGAAAGAAAAAACTTTGAAGTTTGTAGAAATGTTAAAATAATGTAGGAGACTATAACACAGAAGATATGGTAGGAGAAAATCCATAGAAAAACCAACCAGAATTTTATTTTTGAGAGAGCCCATACTATTACAATGGAAAGTATAGGGAAAAAATGTAATCTAGCTCCCAGAATGCAATTCCTATGGCTTCCACAGGGTGTCAGCACACTGTGTTCAAGGTTTCAGGCGTGTTTCTTCCAAAACGAGTAAGAAATATGAGTTTTAGTATTGAGACACACTATTGGAAATTCGTGTTTGGTCGCACGAGGAACATACTACTGTCCGTATGAAAAATTATAGTTTGATTACATTTTAGGGTATCTGAAGAGTCAATAGAAACGTATTTTGAATTGTTTTAACAAAGTTATATATACACACACACTTGAGGTCGGAAGTTTACATACAGTGGGGCAAAAAAGTATTTAGTCAGCCACCAATTGTGCAAGTTCTCCCACTTAAAAAGATGAGAGAGGCTTGTAATTTTCATCATAGGTACACTTCAACTATGACAGACAAAATTAGATTTTTTTTCTCCAGAAAATCACATTGTAGGATTTTTAATGAATTTATTTGCAAATTATGGTGGAAAATAAGTATTTGGTCAATAACAAAAGTTTGTCTCAATACTTTGTTATATACCCTTTGTTGGCAATGACAGAGGTCAAACGTTTTCTGTAAGTCTTCAAGGTTTTCACACACTGTTGCTGGTATTTTGGCCCATTCCTCCATGCAGATCTCCTCAAGAGCAGTGATGTTTTGGGGCTGTTGCTGGGCAACACGGACTTTCAACTCCCTCCAAAGATTTTCTATGAGGTTGAGATCTGGAGACTGGCTAGGCCACTCAAAGACCTTGAAATGCTTCTTACGAAGCCACTCCTTCGTTGCCCAGGCGGTGTGTTTGGGATCATTGTCATGCTGAAAGACCCAGCCACGTTTCATCTTCAATGCCCTTGCTGATGTAAGGAGGTTTTCACTCAAAATCTCACGATACATGGCCCCATTCATTCTTTCCTTTACACGGATCAGTCGTCCTGGTCCCTTTGCAGAAAAACAGCCCCAAAGCATGATGTTTCCACCCCCATGCTTCACAGTAGGTATGGTGTTCTTTGGATGCAACTCAGCATTCTTTGTCCTCCAAACACGACGAGTTGAGTTTTTACCAAAAAAGTTATATTTTGGTTTCATCTGACCATATGACATTCTCCAAATCTTCTTCTGGATCATCCAAATGCTCTCTAGCAAACTTCAGACGGGCCTGGACATGTACTGGTTTAAGCAGGGGGACACGTCTGGCACTGCAGGATTTGAGTCCCTGGCGGCGTAGTGTGTTACTGATGGTAGGCTTTGTTACTTTGGTCCCAGCTCTCTGCAGGTCATTCACTAGGTCCCCCCGTGTGGTTCTGGGATTTTTGCTCACCATGCACATTTGTGGCCTGCTGGAGGTCATTTTGCAGGGCTCTGGCAGTGCACCTCCTTGCACAAAGGCGGAGGTAGCGGTCCTGCTGCTGGGTTGTTGCCCTCCTACGGCCTCCTCCACGTCTCCTGATGTACTGGCCTGTCTCCTGGTAGCGCCTCCATGCTCTGGACACTACGCTGACAGACACAGCAAACCTTTTTGCCACAGCTCGCATTGATGTGCCATCCTGGATGAACTGCACTACCTGAGCCACTTGTGTGGGTTGTAGACTCCGTCTCATGCTACCACTAGAGTGAGAGCACCGCCAGCATTCAAAAGTGACCAAAACATCAGCCAGGAAGCATAGGAACTGAGAAGTGGTCTGTGGTCACCACCTGCAGAATCACTCCTTTTTTGGGGGTGTCTTGCTAATTGCCTATCATTTCCACCTTTTGTCTATTCCATTTGCACAACAGCATGTGAAATTTATTGTCAATCAGTGTTGCTTCCTAAGTGGACAGTTTGATTTCACAGAAGTGTGATTGACTTGGAGTTACATTGTGTTGTTTAAGTGTTCCCTTTATTTTTTTGAGCAGTGTATATATATAAAAAAAAATTTACCCCAGAGTTCGCGTTAAGAGGACTATGAGAAAATACCCTTCGTAAAAATTCAAAATAAATGGGGATTTCTCATTTGGACCACTCGAAAACAGACAGAATACAATAATAGTCAACTTTTTACTGAAAGTAGGCTAGACTTCACACTCTCAGAGATACTTTTGGTTGGATAGGATGCGGTGGAATATAATGTAATGAACAAAAAAGACAAATAGGCTTGTAGTGTGGCTCCCCTTTAGAAATGCCCTCTAGATATGCATTTGCAAATTGCAATACAGCCGACTAGTATTAAGCCTACCTGATGAAATGCAAATTCAGAGCGCTGTGTTCACCAGTACCTAGCCTACTCAAATACATTCTTACTCTGGATAGGCCCATCTGCATTCCAGTCAAGTGCACTCCATCATAACAGTCACAAGTCACTGTATAGAAAAAGCTACATGAGTTCTTGCAGAACATGCACATCATAACATAGACCTAAACTCCTTGAACACAGCCCATGGTTGGCTTTAAATCAAACACTAGACGTAGGCTACATGATTATTGATGAAAGCTATTTTCCAAGTCAATTCATATATTTGCTATTATAAATTGCTATTTAAGAACACATTGTCCCAAACTCATTTTGTGTTGACTACTGCCGAACTTGTGCCCACTTTCATGCAGTCATGAATTTGTCAAACAGTGACAAACATGGCTAGAAAAAGAGATGACTAGCGATGAAGGGTTGTCGCTACAAACATAACTATAAAGACACATTACTCTAACGTTGAGGTCTACCTTTTGGTCCTGCATCTCCTAACCATCATCCATTGAGTTGGTACAAGACAAAACATCAATCTTAACTTTATGGCTGGTAATGGGTCAAATACGTTAGGGAAAAAGTACACAATTAGGCTACTTGAGTTTAGATTGGAATAAGCATACGTTTGCGGTTGTAGCTCGTGGAGTGGGACTACTGCCTCTAACGCTGTGTCCCTTGGTAACTGACTGAGCCCAGTGACGAGAGCACAGCATAGACACTCCGGTCTCCTCAGTTCGCATCGCCAGCCGAGGCCTCCTATCAGAGCATGACTAAGCAAGCTCTGAGAGTCTCTACTCCACCCCCCCCCCCCCCCATCTTAGAGAGGGCACGGTCTCTACTCAACTTGGCAGCTCTTCAGAGGCAGAGAGGGAGGGAGAGTTACAAAGGGAGAGAGTGTGAGCGAGAGAGGGTGTTTTGGAACTGAGGTCAGATGGTATTAAGATGGAGACCTTAGAAATAGAAAGTAAAACTATTTCTATGAATATGCCATTTCATTTTGAGGGAGAGACTGCATAAAATAGTAAACTGATCGCTAAAAATGGTGCAGAGTGAATAAAAGCAAAAAGGCACAGATGGCGTGAAAAGCAAAATGAAAGCGAGGTAAGTAAAGAGGGGACTATAAACTACAGCAGGGATCATTTAGATTTTTTCAACATAATTACTAATTATTTGGAGACTGCAAATTGACCGCAAGAAGCCCAAATAGATGTATTTGACTAAAACAATACATTTCAAACCTTGCTTACATTTGTATGCAATTACACGCATCTCTCTATTAGGCACGGGAATACTTTGGAGCAGTTACCTAAATTAAAATCACTTGGAGCTGATTTCCTGCTGTTAACAGTCATTTATGTCCAACAATTAAAATAAAATACTAAATACAAACTCCAAAATACATACAGTACCAGTAAAGTTTACACACCTACTCATTCAAGGGTTTTTCTTTGTTTTGACTATTTTCTACATTGTAGAATAACAGTGAAGACATCAAAACTATGAAATAACGCATATGGAATCATGTAGTAACCAAAAAAGGTGTTAAACAAATCTAAATATATTTGAGATTCATCAAAGTAGCCACCCTTTGCCTTGATGACAGCTTTGCACACGCTTGACACTTCACTGGAGCAAGACATACGGTGGAAACCAATTCGAGCCCATGACAAACACCAATTCAACAAGGTAGTGAGCAAGTGACAAAACTTCAGATAGAAAGGCAGAGAATCGGAACGTGGCGAAAATCATACTGCAGCTTAAGTGCAATCTTCTCCCATCACAAGGCAAAGGAAACACCCATCTTCTATGGAAATACAGAGGTTGCTGTACTGGGTCTATAAAGCCTGAATGTTCTCTAATGCCTCCATTTTACACACACACACAGCTCCTCAGAGGAGGACCATCCTCAATGAATTTAATAGAAATAAAACTATACTAAATATATTCACCTCACCAAATAATTAATTAAAACAAACCGTCTTGCAGTGAAGGTCTACAGTAGCCTCAACAGTAATCTGTAGTGTAGCACCGTGGTGTAGCTGGAGGACAGATAGCTTCCATCCTCCTCTTGGTACAATGACTTCAATACAAAACCTAGGAGACTCATGGTTCTCACAACTTCCATAGACTTACACAGTCATTATGACAACTTCCTGAGGACGTCCTCCAAACTATCAGAGCTCTTGCAGCATGAACTGACATGTTGTCCTCCCAATGAAAGGATCAGAAAATGACTCTAGTACTGAAAAAATAAGCTACAGCTAGCTAGCACTGAAGTGCATAAAATGTGGTGAGTAGTTGACTCAGAGCGAGAAAGACAGTTGAACAGTTTTGAACATCAATTTCTTCCTAAATTAAGGAGAAGCAAGAGTGAGATATAAGGTTGTATGTTTTTTTTTTAAACTTTCACTTAGCTATTGAATGTAGCTAGCTAGTTTAGCCTACTCAAACAGAGGGATGCCATGTTAGCTAGCTGGCTATCCAACACTGGAACTCTTCCAAGTCAAGCTTTTGGTTTTATTAATTTATTGCCACCGGGGCCCGCCGTTGTAACTGCTAAACTGCTTTCTGACTGTACATTGTACTGCATGATTGTAGCCGGTTTACTAACACGTTAGTTCTCGTAGCTGTGTTGACTATGACGGGACAACGATGTAGGCTGTGTATAGCGGCCAGTGGTCCTGATATGAAGGTTTGGCTTGGAAATGTTTTTTCGCCTGGTCCAGACAGCTGATGTGTTGTGCAATGAAGTCCACACGCGACGGGAAAAGGTGATAGGAGGAAAGCGCATCGATAGTTGCGAGAAGGAATTATATATACAACGAGCAAAGTGAGCATGCTATTTTTCTGGTGGCTGCTATGAATGTGAACTGTGTCTGATCAGGGGTGTATTGAACCCGCCGAGTCGGTTGAAAAACATTCCTTAAAACGGAAGCGGGATGAACATACCTGAATTTGTACAATAGAAACTAATTTATAACTGTTGGACTAATGATTACACCCTATATCAGCTAGATGCAGGCAAGAGTGTGCAAGGCGGTATTGAGTCACTGTCTCGCACCTTGATTACTCAAAATTCTCTCGACCGGTGCACCTACAATGTAAACTTTCAAACATAGGCTAGGTTGAAGCAATCTCATGATTGGTACAGGGAAAATGTGAGTAGCATATGAGCCTAAAACTATCGACGTTAGATTGAGCTGGGTGTTACATTGAGCTGGGCGTTACATTGAGCTGGGTGAATGGAACATGAACGAGTCATCCACTATGCTGTAATTGAAAGAAGACAATGCTCATAAACAAAGATCATCCTCCCTCATCTTAAACTGTAACGACCGTGACTAACACACACCTACCTACCTTTCCTCGCGTCGTAACGCACAGAGGTATTCATCTGTCGTGGGCATATACAGTGGGGAGAACAAGTATTTGATACACTGCCGATTTTGCAGGTTTTCCTACTTACAAAGCGTGTAGAGGTCTGTAATTTGTATCATAGGTAATGAGTGGAGAACAGGAGGGCTTCTTAAAGAAAAACTAACAGGTCTGTGAGAGACGGAATTCTTACTGGTTGGTAGGTGATCAAATACTTATGGCATGCAATAAAATGCTAATTAATGACTTAAAAATCATACCATGTGATTTTCTGGACTTTTGTTTTAGATTCCGTCTCTCACAGTTGAAGTGTACCTATGATAAAAATTACAGACCTCTACATGCTTTGTAAGTAGGAAAACCTGCAAAACCTGCAAAATCGGCAGTGTATCAAATACTTGTTCTCCCCACTGTACGTAGGTGCTTTCAGAAGTGTGTTTTGAGTGGGGAACGATCAAGGTCTAACAGGAGGTCCTGAGATAATGTAAAAGATGTAGCCTAGCCTGACACAAGGCTCGTGGTTAGGCTACATCATGATTGCCAATGGGGGAAAAAACTGGAAGATTGACTAGAAAGCTCTGCTTGTAGATGGAAAATTGCATGCTGCAATTCTTTAGACCGTTTGATCAGACTTCTTCCTTTGCTCTGCCTCCTTGTGAAGGCAAATGATGAATAAACCAAAAAATGAAAACAAGTCTTAAAACCCATTATAATAAGGTAATAATCTGAATAAATGAGTTGCAAATAAAATCTGCACACACAAGATAATATATGGAGTATAGGTTTATGGGAAACTCCCAGAAAAATTGGAAGAAAGGCTCATTATTCCAACTGAAAATTGGGGGCCAACTCAATGCTCCCCCACAGAAACAATGCCTAAGGTGGACTTCAACTCAAAGTGTTGTGTTTTAAATGTTCTTCAAGCCTTGTTCTTCAAGCAGTGTCCTCACCTCCAGATATGTGTAGTAGAGCAGTGTGGTCCTCTGATAGACAACATCAAGTAAAGAGTAGAATGAAATACTTGGTTGCAAATCCAAGGTCACTCTCCAACCCCAGGTTATGAGTGGACTGAGTGTCATTCTAAAAGGAAGCATGGGAGTCTCAAATCCAGAGTAAGCTGCTGATCATGTGAATCAAGTTTGTTGATGACGATTCAAGCTCAAGTTAATTGGCTCCAGATGTGCAAGGTGGCCTTGTGAGCCCTAGCCCCACATGACCTCTTCACCTGATCCTGTGTCCCTCTTGGCCCAGAGGTTGCCGATGACAACTAAACTGGTGTACCCAGGTGCTCCTCCCTCAATCCCAGCTCAAATCCAGTCCCCAACCCTTGCCCATAGCCCTTTCGTCAAGAGTCTTAACAGAACTGAAGGGACCAGACAGATCTCCTAATCTGCAACCTAGCTCTCCAATAGCACTTCCACCATATTGCTTTCACCTGTCCAGGTCCTGTCAGGTCTGTGCGAATTATGTGAGAAGGGGCTAAGGGTTTATGAAAAGGGGTTAAAGAGCAGAAGGAATCTGGGCCGGAGCTGCACGTCCCAGGCAGGTAGGTGTGGTGGAGAGAAGGCCCTGGTTCCTGCATGCCAGACTAACCCAAAGCAATGCCAGGAATTTCATTCCCAGGAACCCCAGCCAGTGCGGGCCTGCACGGCACGACATGCAAATAGTAGGGATGTGCATCTTTCCCATACGGGAACGATACTTTTTAGTTTGAAACGATTCAGTTTGATTGGACAACGAATCAATGCAATTCGGTTTGACGCACTAACATTTGTTGTATAAACACATTCATTTTCAATTCTAAATAAAAATCTGCTGATGGAACTCATGAGCTGGGCCTCCCTGAGCTGGATCTGTCTGAGCTGATTTATGGGTGTGTGTGTCCTTGTGTAAATGATGTATGTCTATGGTGTACTATGTAGGCACCTGAGCTGAGCCATAAGGGAGACTAGGCATCTACCACCCCACTACCACTATCATATTTGGGGGGGGGGGGGGGGGGCAATGGAGCCTGTTTTCTGTCAACCCCACTACTAAAATCACCACCTGCTAAAATGACAAGTTAATTAGTGGATTAATTGTTTGAGCTAGTATTGTATCAATATTTATTGTTTACAAATTAGCTATGACATAGCAATACTTTGGATTTCACCCCATCTCAAAATCTAATGGTTTTGACCATTTTGAAGTTTTTACAGAGTGACATTTTCTTCTCTCGCTTCAACCATGCAGTGCACCTCGCAAAAAAGGATTGTGGTCCTCATTATGAAATGATCAACTTTACCCTTTATATATAAAAATGACCATATACAGACAAAACTATTGCTGATGGTGAACCTGAACAATCAAAATCAAATCTATTTTAAGCACTGTTCGGCAGGTAAATCCAGATGAGTTGTCTCCGGTAGCTTACTTGTATTCCCCTAAAACACAATTTTCAACCGTGCATAGACAACAATATCCAGCAAACACAGATTTTTACTCAACTAATAAAGCCTAATATCATGCAAGCCATTTTACTATTTGAATGCTGAAGGTGCCGAGCAGATGTGCAATATCAGGAACTTACCGCCTACCCCATGTTGGTCAGCGCCCAAAGCTGAGCACAGTTCGCCTAGGCTACTGATGATGTCTGGGGTTGTTCAGCATGCAAAATGACTTGTAGATCAATGACTGTCAACAGTCACACGCAGTTCGACACTGAAGGAGAGGACACATCAGTTGTCACAAAAGATGAGGTAGTTTCGGAAGGTAGAAAGAATTTAATACAACTCCCCAAAAATTGTGAATGGGTGATTCGTGAAGTTTTAATTGATTTTATGACCAGATGCAAGCTACATTTGGATCGGTTTGAAAATTGTTATTACTGCAGCTAAACTGATTAATTTGATTGATTATCGCCGAAGAGTAGAGGCAAGATGCAGTATGTTTGGATGTTAATGCCATTGTAATGTGAAAAGTCTTTGTAAGTACATATGGAAGAATCAGTGTGACATTTTCCATCCCCAATTTAAGATTATGTCCATTGATGTTTAGCAGGGCTGGGAGAATATTAAGGGCTATTCTACAGACTACAGCTGTTTAAAAAAAAAAAAACCTGACCACAACTTCTCCCCACAAAATTAACACATTTCTCTGTGAATAAAGTTCAAAAATTCCAGCAGAGAACTTCAAAGACTTTGCCAACTCACTCCATTGGAAATGTGTGGGGAGGCTAAAATGAGGCCTTGCTCTTGACAAAGCTTTTCCTGGCAGGGCTGGCAAACCTGGCATTTTGGCTTTGGCAAAGCAGGCCAAAATGTCTTGAGCAGTGAACCATGGAGAAAATATATATTTTAAAATGGCATGACAAAACAAACCGATTTCCCCATTTCATTCCACAGCAGAAACCTGAACAATGCTCATCCACTGGAGCGCATGCACGTTTTCAAATCCTCTCAGTTCCCTGTGCCAGCACATTCCAGACAAATGTAACAATTATTTTGAAGCCAATAGGCCAATGGCTAAATCAATAGGGTGAACAGAGGGTGTCAACTTTGAACGGCTCAATGAGGAGAAGCTGGTCTTGCCATGGGGCTCTTTTGAAGTCTTCCATAACCTCTCCTAGACTTGTTGACACAGCTTGAGCGGGGAAAGCAACACTTGAGGGATCCAATGGGGGTGGTTTGGAGGAGAAGGGGGTAAAAGCTTGTCACAAAAATGTCCTTAAGGTGACCCACTGGGGCTATAACCTCCCCTTCGTTGTCTCTCACTCCTGTTTTCTGCGAGGGCTGACTTGCTCTGACCTCATGCATTGGGCTACATTCCTGCCATGCCTGTGGCGTTGCATTGCTACGGCATCATCGCACTTTGGCATTTGCCGGCCCTTGCCAGTCTACACACAACAGGAATGCAGAGGCCATCCCCCCTCGTTGGGATTCCACATGTGCCAGTCATCCAAAAGTGAGAACTCGAGCAAAGACTTCTGCGGCATTCCTCCACAGTTCATTCAATCTCCCACATAAAACCAACTCCTCAACATAATTCACAGTGTACCGTTTCTGCAGCGTTAGCTAAAAGATTAACCGAGGCATGTCAAAGGTCATTTTCATTTCCAGATTCATATCAAGCGGCACACTATCATTACATAATTCAGTTCTAGCTGGCCCATTAGGATGTTTTACTTTCAGTAGGCTAGAATTCAGTTTCGGTATTATTAACCTACTGTTTAAGTATTGTTCTGATTCTTCCAGTTCTTCTTAGCAATCTCTTCTCCTGATCACTACCTCTGGTCTAACGTGACACAGAGGGGCTTAGGCTGAGCCTGCCCCTTCATGTCAAACCCCCATTGTAAATTGGGATAGCTATTGTGTTTGTTATTCAGGTGTCCTTTCACCTTGACTACTACCATTATATAGGCCTAATAGTTTTTCTGTTTAGGCCTAAATTGGTTGGTCTGGAGTGGTTTTAATTAAGAATGTTACAGTGCCCAAAATTGGGCAAGGCCTAGGCTGCCGTGAACTAAATATATGCTAGTCATTGACAACATTCATCTTAAAAATGCACTGGGATGATTTTTTTTTTTTTTTTTTTTTTTTTTAAATACGTTTTTTTTTAAATAAACAATTTGCTCAACTGTCATTGTAACATCTCACTCGAGAGCTGTGACTGAAGTTCACTGACTCTGCATTCCCCTGCTTGCAGCATCTTGCTGAAAAACCCCACCCTAATCGCCTCACGCCAGCTATAGGCCTCTATTTACCAACACACACAGGCAAACCAGGGGCCTGTTGCACAAAAGTAGAATTAAGACATCCGGGATAAATGACTCAGCTGAGCTCAATGAAGCCAAAACATGTGCGTCCAGGCTTAATTGGTTGCACAAAGACCAAGCCAGGATGAGCAGACACGGATTCATTAAGCCAGGTGAAACCAATCCTGGATAGGTGCGCGCTCACGGCTCACTCAAATAGACCCCGCCACAGATCACAGATTAACTGATTTACCATGGCAACTAGAGCCGCGTACTTTTCCCCGTCGGAAGCACAAATCCTCATGGAGGCATACGAGGAGGTAAAAGATATAATTAAGAAGAAAGGCAACACCGCCACAGTGATAAAGCAAAGAGAAAAAGCGTGGCAAAGTATTGCAGACCGCCTGAATGCGTAAGTAGTGCACAATTACACACTCACCGCTCCGCTGAAACATCACAATTACAATTCAAATATTTAATTCACATCTCCAAAAATGCAGTTGTACTGTAATTATGAAACGGTTAAATTTTTAATTGAAATGCACTGCAGATATGAGTGAAATTGTGTAAAGTAACTCCATCACACTGTATAAAGCTATGATACATTTTTTGATATTTTTACTGAAAACAAGACAAAAATACCAAGTAATTTTTTGCAGTGTGACTCCATTAAATGTGTGTGTGTGTGTGTGTGTGTGTAGATTAAACATGAACGGGCCAAAACGGACATGGCAGCAGGTCAAAATCAAATACAAGAACATTCTGCAGAATGGTATGGTCCCTGACTAATATTTAACAAAGCACAAGCATATATTGTACCCAGAAGGTGCCTGCTCACACATTGTCTGTACTGTTTTATCAGTGAAAAAGAATACCCACAGACAAGGAACGGGTGGTGGGTCACCAAAGGCTGACCTTACCCCAGCAGAGGACATGGCCTTGGAGCTAAATAAAGGCAGGCCCGTCTTAGAGGGGATCCCTGGGGGGAAAGAGACGAGCATAGGTTCCTCCCAAGATGCCACCCGCTTCATTCAAGGTATGTCCTTCCATCTCTACATGGGATACAACCACATTCATATTGAATCAATTTGGACTGTCTGACTTTGGTTTACCTATTGCCTTGCAGTGTCTGGCAGCACTGTGTTCCTGTTAGAGCCACCAGCACAAGCACCAGACGATGCTGATCCAGTGAGTACTCCATCAAAGGCATACTGTAGGCCTGGCATGTCTTGTCTACTAGCTTCAATATGAATCCGATTAAATGTGATAGGGTGAAGGCCCCAGTGCAGCAGCAACAGCACATGATGGAGACGATGATGAGGAGGAGACCATCTCTCTGGATTCCAGAAGGCATGAGGTATCATGTTAAGACTGTGAAAGTACTATTTACTCTACAATGGTGAGGAGTCCTCATCAAAATCAAAAAATCTAATTTCTTTTACAGGACCCAGATGCTATACAGTGGGAAAACCAGCCTGGCAACATAGTGCGTATTAATAAAAGGACACCACATCCTGCCAAATTCCAGCTGCGCTAATTGTATTGTGTTCACAGAGCTCACAAGCTATCAGAAAGTTGTATGGCAACCACCTCCGGCGCCAAATAGAACTGGCAGACATAGACATTCAGTACAAGAAGAAAAATATGGAAAATCTTGCACTGGAGTCCGAAATAAAAAAGAGGACAATTAGGAAACTGGACCTTGAAATAAAAAAACTTGAGAGGGAGGTGAGATATGCCTTCAATGTACACTGTATGCTAACTGTAACACAAATGTATTAATCATTATTTTTCTTTCCTCCCCCAGCTCCAAGAAGATGACACAGCTCAAAATAAAAATTAGGTATATTCTCGTAAAGTCAAGTGAGCCATGACATATGAGCTCTTATTGTGAGCACACAGGACGGTGGCATCTTTCTAAGGTTTTTTTTATTTTCCCAGCAATCAGTACAACCAAGTCATCGTTATAAGGCATCGCCCTCTTTTGCCCACCCCCCCAGCACCAGGTGTGGCCACTAACCTATATGAAGGCCCAAAATTGTGTGTTCCTTTCTGCTCTGACAATGGCATGCCCATTCGTGCGAGATGTGGTGGATGAAGAAGCACTTGTGCTGAGGAGAGCCTTCAGGCGAGAAAGGGTCTTCAGGGACCGGTTGGACCCACTGGCCTTCCCTGATGACCATCTATATGAAAGATACAGGTTTTCTGCAGATGGCATCAGGTATCTATGCAGACTACTGGGTCCCAGGATTAAGCACCGCACTGCACGGAGCCATGCACTGAGTGTGGAGCAAATGGTTTGTGTGGCCTTGCGCTTTTTTGCTAGTGGAGCCTTCCTGTACTCAGTGGGGGATGCAGAACAGCTGAACAAGGCCACAATTTGCCGCACAATAAGGAGTGTGTGTCTGGCTATCAAAGCATTAGCAGATGTCTTCATCTCCTTCCCTGGCCACAGAAGACTCTGTGACATCAAAGAGGAGTTCTATAGGATTGCAGGTAAGAGGATCTACAAATTACAGGACAACTGTTAACACATAGTAGGATACTCATTACTTTGTGTGACAGGTTTCCCCAATGTCATTGGTGCAGTGGACTGCACACACATAAGGATAAAAGCCCCCTCAGGTGCCCATGAGGCCGATTTTGTGAATAGGAAATCCTTTCACAGCATTAATGTTCAGGTGAACATAACTTTTTGATATTGTCCATTGACGAACACTCTGCATTGCCAGTGATGTGCATTGATTGGTGTAATATTCCTCATCTTATGATTTCAGATGGTCTGCAATGCTGACTGTGTGATCAGCAATGTTGTGGCAAAATGGCCTGGCTCAGTCCATGACTCCAGAATCTTTCGGGCCTCTGAAATCTATCAGTGCCTATCACAAGGTAAGCCACACAACCCCTATTTATAACCATCATGGCTGTGTCAAGAATATCACTGTGTTTATGAGGTAGTAATGATGAGATTTTGTGTTGACAGGTGAATTCTCTGGTGTGTTGCTGGGAGACAGGGGGTATGGCTGCCAGCCTTTTCTCCTGACACCTTTCACAGACCCCCAGGAAGCACAGCAGGCCTACAACCATGCCCATGCCAGGACCAGGGCCAGAGTTGAAATGACCTTTGGCCTCCTGAAGGCACGCTTTCACTGCCTTCACAAATTAAGGGTCAGCCCTGTTAGGGCATGTGATATTACTGTGGCTTGTGCTGTCCTCCACAATGTGGCCTGCCTGAGGAAGGAGAGGGCCCCCAGAGTGCCACCAGCCATGGACTGGGACAATCCGGCAATCTTCCCTGATGACGACAGTGGTCGGCTGCTGAGGGACCAATATGTGTTGAATTATTTTAGTTAGTATGTGTGCTTTCAATTTTGGTTAAATATGTCCTGCGGTGGCAGAGGAATTTGGGTTTTTTTGGGTTCGTTTTTTGACGAATTTGGCCTCTTATGATGTTTGTGCGGTATACTGTGTGTAATACAAGGCTGCAGGGAGGCTACTGCATCCATTCATTTGTCTGTTCAGTTGATGTGTATGGATTTGTCCTGCATTTATTTTAGTGTGCAGACATGCAGGGTGTGTTATATACAGACCTTTGAATGTGTATGTATCATTTTGTATAATATGCTTGGATTCTGTGCTTTCCATCTTGTAGAGTCACTGTGACTTCAGTTTCGAAAGGAGCTGATGGTTTACCTGCTTTGTTTTGTCCTTATTCAATAAAGGAACATAATGTTACACATTGTGTTTTTATATTCATATGGAATGTGTATTTGTTTATATGACAGAGTACTAGGGCCACACTGAAGAAAAAGGATAAAGTCATAAATTTATGAGGCTGGTTCTTTCTGCAGAAAAGCTACATATTGTTTTTACAGTTTTGATACTTATGACAATGTGATACTTAATATTCTGGCACATCAGCATGTCTTTGTTTATGAAACCATACTGAAGTACAATTTCACGAAATGCCCCACATCTGTCATTTTAACAACTGTCCTCCTTTAAAACAACTGGTTACAATATTATGACTTGTGTTTTTTTCCCCTCTGTGGCCCTAATATTCTATCATTTTATATATAGCCTTATAGTCTATGGGAAACTGTAAATTATCTAATGATAGCAACATCATCTAAAAATCATTTTTTATCCAAAATCATTGAAATTAATGATCACAAACGTTTAAATAATAACAGTGGGTCTAGTTATATGTGATAACAATGTATAGTGAGCAGTGAAATAACTATTGGTTTCCATTTGTGGTGACTGCTGACTGACATTAGGGATGAGATTAAATAGATCCTGGAATTTAGCCTGGTCTGGAGCAGGCTAGCTCCACAGAATAAATCTCCATGGTAATTTATACCATAACATATCCTCCTGCACCCTATCCATCTTTAGTGCAACCGGATTACGGATCAATTGAGCCAGGATCACCAAGATATCCTGGCTTAATCCCTTATCCTAGTTTTGTGCAACAGGCCCCAGAGAGGCGCTAGTCAGTGTACACTCTGTGTAGACCAAGGTAACGTGTGTGGTGTCACAAAAATTTGCCCACATCAGACATGTTATTTCAAACCACCCCAAAGGCTGATATGCGTTTGTTTGATCAACAACAACAAGTTCACTCAGCAGCGAGTCTGTAAATCCCTAAAAACATGGCCACCACCTTCATGAGACTATATGAGGGTGTCCCAAAATATCGAGACTGAGTCAGAACCTACTTGAAAAAAGGTGCCCGAGTCAATCTTGATGAGCTGTGACCCATGTAATGTTTCAAAACCTAATTTCTCTTCAAATACCTGGCAAGTCTAGGTGTGCAATTTGATGTTCTTATTTTCTTTGGTAGGAGGTAGAGTAAAGCAGAGTATCACAACAACAATATAAAAAGATACATATGACTAATCTAGCAACAACTTCTGTAGTGTTAATGATGTTGTCCATGTAAATGGTCAAATAGTCATTGATTGGTCATGGATAAGCTATGACAGTCCACCATCACTTCCACCAACATAGAATTTCCAAAACTGCCTTCGGGGACAAGAACAAACAAATGACTCGTTTCATGATGATGATTAGTACTACAATATTCAGGGTTGCTGCTAGCAAGTACTTTATTTATTCTATGTCTGAAATTGAGGGCCCAGTTTCAACGTTACTATGGACCCCTTAGCTTAGGAAAAAGTGATGCAGTTTTGTCGAGGGGGGACGACGTTCCGTGAGCGTGACAGCGTCCTCCCCCACAGAAGCTTCCAGTTCCGTCACACTCAAACTGACACTGTGGACAAGATGTGCATACAGTGACGCTGAGATAGCAGATACAGATAAAATGTGACATTTTTAGGAATGGTGTAATGGATGGGGAACTAGTGACGTTCGAGTTTAGGTGTGGGAATCAAACAAAACCATTTGAGTCAAACATAGGGCTGTGTCATATAGAAGCATCGCGTCCCCACGGGTGCACCCCAATAATGAGCAGGGGGCAGCTAACAGTAGTCGAAATACAATGTCATCTTGGTACTATTAGCACACACAATCATCTCGCTACACCCGCAATAACATATGCTAAATACATGTCGCACCCAATAAAATGTGATTTGACCAACCAAACCATGTGTCACTGGCAACATGGTGTGTTTTGACGTGGCACCATTAAATGTGGCAAAAATCAATTCCTACAAGACAACACAGTTTAAGGTAGCTAATTAACGTTAGCTGACTAGCTAATAATAGCCACTTTGCTTGTAATGCATACCTTCGCCGTCTAACGTTAATTTGTTCGCTTGGCACCTGCCAACTTCCTAGCTTACCTTGTTCAGGGAGGGTACCAATAACCCCCGCCATTTCGGTGCGTTCTCCTCGCTGAAAAAGTCGTACTGAACCTGGGCCGCTTGCATGGCTTCAGCTGCCGGTCTTCGTGCGCTATCTTGCAGCCAGTGAGCGATGTGTGTTCACGGCCACTTTTCACATCAAAACAGTATATAGTGTGGCCTGTGGTTGGAACTGAGAGGTGCAATATTCTGTGCGGCCCGCTGCCTCAGAATATCCACCAAATGAGCATTCCTCTACCAAAACAGTTAACAATGCGACCATTGCATCGGCAGTGTACAGATGTTGATAGCTGCTAGCTAGCCGTCTCCAGCTGCCGAAGCAAGTAGCTATCGTTAGCTAGCAGGCTTGCTCTTTCGGACACCGAGAGTTTAAAAGAGCTAAAATTCACGAAACCAAAGATACTTCAAACGCTAACTAGCAAGCTTGCGTTGCGTTGGCAGATGGAAATTATTCCAAGTTCCGAACTTACGTTGTTGGTGGCAACAAACGTTAGCCTAACTAATTTAGCAAGCTAGTAGTAGCTAGCTAGCAGCCGAGCTGGTGATGTTACTAGCCGTAGCCGATCGATCCGAATCGGAAGATGGTTGGCAGTCGTGATGAACTAACTAGCAATATGTGGACAGTGGCGTAGCTGACTAGCTAGTATCCAACTTGGGAGTGAATGTGTCACTTCACGTTTCGGGAAATGCGATACTGTTCGTCCTTTTCGGCCAGTTGAATCATTCCCTATATTTTGGGCATAAAAAACCTCTTCGGTACATTAATCGCCCATTTTCACCGAATCTTCGGCAGGGTGGATATTGATAACCGTGTTATCCTCCATGAATTTATCATTTCCAAAACATGTCTCCAGAATATTTATCTTTTTGTTTGGTTATCGCGAAAACCAAAGAATCCACGCAAAGCCTGGCTTTAATTACCAGTTTACCTTTGGTCAAAATTATTTATTTAGACGATTGTTATGACTCGGGTCGGGTGCAGTTGCTAGTTGAAGAATTGCACAGGCGCAGATGATAGCTAATGACGTCGTTAGGGCTTGTTTTCGATAATCATCGCGCCTGCCCACATTCGCACATCTGTATACAATCTGGATAAACCGAGATTAATAATTGATTAAACGATAGCATGAAAAATATCGTTTGATGAGAAAGATCAATTGAAACCATTGCAAACTCAATGTGCCTAGTCACATTACCTCCAAACATATCTACCTCCGTCACTCCAGTATCCCTGCACATGTACATATAGTATTGGAACTGATTTTTTTTTAAATCCGTATTTAGTATGCTTACTTAATTACATGGTGTATTTTTTTTTATTATTTCTCTTGTGCTTTTTACTAGTAATACATTGTTCTGGATTATTGCGTTGTTGGGTTGAGTTTGCAAGAAAGGCATTTCACTGTACTTGTGCATGTGATGTTAAAACATGAAATTTACAACATACCAACGATGCATGTGAACTAGTGCTAGTTTTGTGCGCACGCGGTGAGGTCGCAGACTTGACTAACAGAGCCCAGAGAAAACATAATGGAAAGCATTCATCTTTTTGTGGAGACTTCCCAAAGCAGACACCTCCACTAACTAACTGGGTGGAGCAGTTCATGGTATAGTAAGTATTCCCAATGTTCAAAATACACATCTACATCTTGGCAGAAATTATTCCATAGGTTTAATAGGCTTAAAAATACATATAACCACTAAAATATCAGACAGAAAAACATTAGGCTTTCTTATTTTATATTTTTTAATATAATTTTTTATTTTATTTCTATAGCTCATCAGTCAATCAATGTATCCCTTTACGAGTTAAAATGTTTAATATGTAACATGTCCAAATATAGCAGTTGTACAGGCGAAATTAAGCAATTTTATTTTACAGTATTTACATGAAACAAAAGCAATATGGAAAGAAACCAAGTGAGAAGATCCTTATACTTCATCATACCGTCTAAAATTTTGGAGAAAAAAAAACAGGCTTCCTATGGCTCATCAGTCAATCAATTTAGCCCATCGTGAGTTAAAATGTTTAATATGTAACATGTTCGAATATTAGCAGTTGTACAGGCACAATGAAGCAATTTTATTTTACTGTATTTACATGACACAAAAGCAATATGGAAAGAAACCAAGTCAGAAAATCCTTGTACTTCATCATACCCTCCTTTAGTTGTATAAGCTACATGGAGTCAGCAAGGGACATTTAGTGTTACGTGTTCAATTTGGCCCCACACTATGAACAATGCAATTTAGCAAACATTCAACATTCAACTCATTGGCCACCATAAGGAAAAGGATTCTAAGATGGTACAACTGCCCAGTCTCTTCAGTTTGAATGCAGTTTTAACAATAGCTTGGCGTGTATGTAAAAAATAAACCTTATATTGCCTGGTTAAATGTCTGAGTTTACATCTAAAGTGTGTAGTATGATGTATTCTAATGCACTCGTGCAGATACTTTGTTATAAGCACAACTTAACCATACCTTAAATGTAAGAATAAAGTGTTTTACTGTGTACACCTATGTGCAAATTTCACAACCAGTGCATATCTGAGTATTGACAACTTTCTATGGGGTTTGAATTAAAGTGTGGGAAAATAAAATGACATTGCATATGGCTTCATATCAAAATGAGTCTAACATATTAAAAAAAGGCAACGCATGATCAAAATGAACAGACACTTTGCTCTTTGACATCCTACCACTGTTTTGTAAAATTACATTAGTTGACAAGCCCTTAAAAGTAGTACCCCACATTGATTAGGCAACAACTCTTTATATCTCTCAAGTTGGGGGGCAACTGTACAAAATATATGCAGCATGGTTATCTACATGACATACTTATAGTGTACAACCTCAATATTCTATTTACATTAATTACAAACACATCGGTCAAGCACTTGTTAGGTAAGGATGCATGCTCTCAGAAGTTGGTCAATACTGAAATAGTGTGATATCCAGGAATGTGGGTTTGTGTTACTATAAATGTCGACTTTCAATTCAAATCATAAGGTTCAATTAAAAACCGGACACATCCAAGGTCGCTTGCTCGATGAATGGTCCGATTGCAACTCCTTGGTCTCAGATGCAGAGTTAGACATGTCCTCCTCATCATAGTCTGTTCCCATCAGGGATGGGGTCAGTTCCATAGTTTAATTTCAGGACATGAATTCCAATTTATGAATAGAAAAATAAACCTAATTGCAATTTTCAATGAATGAATTTCATTCAGATTTATAACCTCTTAAAATGTAACTGAAACCAATCCTGGGCCATGTTCATTAAGGCATACAATGGAAAAATGTTTTGCAACTGACAATGAAACTAAGGTTTCTTATTGGACAGGTTCAGACTGTACATCCCTGTATCACTCCGTTTCAGAAAGTGTTATGCCTACTGAACCATACCCTGGTTCCCAGAGTGCAGGGTGGTTAGTAACTGTTCTCGTGTCCAGCCAGGATGTATAGGTTGCTGTGTGCTGTAGGGTTGTCTGTAGGTCTGCTCTCCAGCACCACAACCCTGCAATCAAAGGTACAACAGGGGTATATTCAGTGATGTGAAATGTTCTGAATGTTGCAGATAGAAATAAAATGAACTGCATGAATACGATATAGCAATCTTCTGAGATGCGACTGCAAAAAATAAGATCTGGAACACCACCATAGCTATTACAGGCAATAATCGAGGCACTTAAAAATATATTTACCTTGCATATTTTTATTTATTAATTTGACAGCACATTCAGAAATGAGGGAGATATGTGTAGAGGAACAGATAGATGAAAAGGACAGAGGGGATTCGTACCCATGTTAGCAGAGGTCTCAAAACGAATTTGTATCCACAACACTAAACACAGAGTTCCCCAAATGGTGGTGATTTTATTTACAAGTTTTCTGAGCAAAAATAAAATATTTATTTTATTTAAAATGTGTTATTATTTTATTGTCGGACATAAAATACTGTAAAAACACCAGCAAATCAGCTCCAAGTGATTTTAATTTTGGAAATCTGTTCCAAAGTATTCCCACGCATAATAGAGAGACATACAGTATGTGATCGTATACAAATGTAGGCAAGGTTTGACATGATTATGTTTTAGTCACATATTCTATCCGTTTGGGCTTCTTGCGGTCAATTTGCAGTTCACAAATTCTTTCTGATTATGTTCTGGGCCCCCTGACCATCCAACACCCCCCCCCCCCCCCCCCCCCCCTGTCCTGAGGCTGAATCTAGTTGATGATCCCTGCTAAACGGATTTAGCCTCAATCTAAAAATGGATTTCTCACCTGTCTGATCCTAGGAGTCGGAATATCCTGGTGTTGTCGGAAATCTCCTGTGTAATCTGGTGGGAATATGGACAGGATCTAATATTCACGTCATCGCAGTCATTATCATAGTCATCATATTACAACAACAATAAACAGTTCAAATACTATTGTTATATACAGTTATTGCATCAGCCGGGGCATTGACACAACTTGCCTCATTAGATTTGAAACTCCGTCCTTGCATGCCATGTCTCCAGAAAGCCAGAACACTGTCTTGAAGGCAGACTGTGGAAAAGATGGATGTTTAACATACCATATGAAAATTGTTATTATTTTACCAGAACGTCATTCATCATAACATGACTGTGATACTCTGCTCTCCATTCTATAGCTGTTGATACATGTGTGTGTGTGTGTGTGTGTGTGTGTGTGTGTGTGTGTGTGTGTGTGTGTGTGTGTGTGTGTGTGTGTGTGTGTGTGTGTGTGTGTGTGTGTGTGTGTGTGTTGGCTAAACTCTAGCAAAGGGGTCAAGGGCGATTACCTATCGACTCAATCTGGAAATTAAATGTCAGCTCAGCTGAAAGCTTTCTACTGGACTTCAGCCTCCCCTGCAGATTCACAATCTTAATGGACCCTGAGGAGTTAAACAATGATGCTATTACAAGAAACTGAAGACATCCAGGCACAAAATGGCTGCCGTTCACCCAGGCAGGGTGCAACACATTGGTGGCTATTGAGGTGAGTTTCCCTCCATCTCATTTAAAGGACTGCTCAGTGATAAAACATGATACACTGTTAATATGTCATAATGTTATTAGAAATGCATACAATGAACGTACAATTCATGTATAATCTACATAGATAATATTACAATGCAAATCAGATTTTTGGATAGCCAAGACATGCTGCTAGACTCACGATCCAGGCAGACAAGAATAGTGTCTCTTTCCAGTTGAGTCACATGGATAACACAGGTCTGTGGAGTGTCTAGGAGGAGATAAAACATAAAAACGTCAACTAACCATTTAATCTGTTGCTTTATTAGCGTCAAACATTTTCCATTATGAATGGAATCAAATAGAACTATATTTTCTCTAGAGTTGTGTCAAGGCTATCTATGTCAATGAGGAGTCAAGGTCAGTCTTTGAATGAGACCTTACCGGACTCTTTGAGCCAGGGGCAAGCGGTGTTGGGATCCAGCGTCTCAAAGCGTACCACCTGGTTGAGCTCCGTGCCCTTGCTGACGCCCATACAGATGAGGGGGTACTGGTGCTCGGGCACCACAAGCATCTCAAACACCTCCATCGGGCAGGGCAGGGGAAAGTCAATGTTCTTAGGAAGACAGGGTTAGCATTAGCTATGTCAATGTTAGAAAGAGGGTTAGCATTATCACCATGCTACATTGGTCTAGACTCTAGCATGTTAGCATGCTAATCTCATATTCAATGTTCTTGGGAGTAGAGGAGAGTTAGCATTAGGCATGTAGACGGGTGGGGTGTTTACCAACAAAACCGATGCGTGCGTACGCAAACACAAAGTAAAAACAGACGGGGTTGGTTTAAAATCAAAGTATTATTAACAACATGTACAATATACAGTTGAAGTCAGAAGGTTAAATACACTTAGGTT
Source organism: Salvelinus alpinus (assembly GCF_045679555.1). Taxonomy (NCBI): domain Eukaryota; kingdom Metazoa; phylum Chordata; class Actinopteri; order Salmoniformes; family Salmonidae; genus Salvelinus; species Salvelinus alpinus. The sequence goes on from NC_092087.1 coordinate 64,593,598, forward strand.
GGAGTCATTAAAACTCGTTTTTCAAACACTCCACAAATGTCTTGTTAACAAACTAAAGGTTTGGCAAGTCGGTTAGGACATCTACTTTGTGCATGACACAAGTCATTTTTCTAACAATTGTTTACAGACAGATTATTTCACTTATAATTCATTGTATCACAATTCCAGTGGGTCAGAAGTTTACATACACTAAGTTGACTGTGTCTTTAAACAGCTGGGAAAATTCCAGAAAATGATGTCATGGCTTTAGAAGCTTCTGATAGGCTAATTGACATCAAAACACCTGAGTGACCCCCTTCTGTCAAGAGATTTTTAAAAAGTTTTAGAGTTAATTTCGTGGTGCAGTTTTAATGCAAGTTTGCTGCAATTCTATACATTTGCAATGGCGTGGAAAGAAGATTTTGCAGTTTTAAAACAAATTTCCTACAATTCTACTAATTTTGTCATGGGGTGGAGAAGAAAATTGGTTGTTTTACAGTTAATTTCCTGCAATTCTACACATTTTTCAATATGGTGGAGAGAAATGTTTGCAGTTTTTAATATGATTAAGTGAGACTTACAAAATCAATGGGTCCCCCGACCGGTATTTCGATCACGATAACAAGTTTAGTAGCTTGCTGCTAAACTAACTTTAGCAATCGAAAAATGTGTTTGCTGACATGGGCTAATTGACTGACTATCAGTGACTGACATAAGAGGAGAAACTGCTGATGCACAATCAAATTTAGAAATTGCACCTGGTCAATTCTACAATCCTGACTGACCTAAAAACTCCCTGGTCTAGACTCTAGCATGCTAATCTAAAATTGTGTTCTTGGGAGGAGACGGCTAGAGTTAGCATTAGCTTGTAGATTACAAAGTAAGGGTAGCCCAGTCTATGTTGGCATGATTATCTCAAACCCGAACACCTCCATGGGCATGGCAGAGGAAAGTTAATGTTCTTAGGAGAGGACAGGGTAAGCGTTAGCTCGTCGGTTACAAAGCAAGGGTAGCTTAGTTTATGTTGGCGGGTTAGCATGCTTATCTGAAACACAAATACCTCCAGTGCCAGTGGGCAGGGGGAAGTCAGTGTGTTTAGGAAGAGGGAAGTGTGTTGCCATTAGCATGTAGGCTACAAAGTAAAGGGATGTCTCTTAGTATATCTCAAACACTTCCATTTGACAGGAGAGTTAGCGGAAGGTTGTGGATTATCTTCCCCGGAGGCTCTTAGCATAGCTACCATCAATGCTTTATTGTTTTGGTTGAAACCTCATATAGCTATGACATGGGCTGTCAGCACTCCTCAAAGGTTTGGAGAGTCAACCGTGAGCCTGGCAAACACAAAGAGATGGCTAAATAAATGCACACAGATGCAAAAATTCTTACCTTGATAAGCATGAACTTCTGCATGGGCTCCACCCATTCCAACATGACCACACTGGATTGGAAGGCCCCACACAAGTACTTGTGGCCTGTGTAAGGGTTTCTCACTAAGGGGGAATAGTTGGTAGTCAGCCGGTTTTGTCAATCATACTAAGCTGTGACCACAATAATGTATTTCAAAGACCTTTCTACTATTGGTACTCAGATGAAGAGGTTGTTGTCATAATTGGTTATAAGGGGAATGGAGAAGTATTGTGTTTATTACATGTAGTGAAGTGATGCATCTAAGAAACACAGTAGTGTAGCAACTACTCTCAATCTTGTAGCAAGATGACGTAGCAACTTGTGGGAAAGTAAGGGGTTGGATGTGGAAAGAGGGGAAAACTGAGGGGGAGAGAAAAAGAGAATGTCCATGTCTACTCACCCACACAACACTTCTGACATCCCTTGGTGTCGGGAATCTTATTGGAGATGGAAAATTTCCTAAAAACCACAATAACAAGGAATTTAGTCAGAAAAGTGGGACTCTTCCCACAGAAAACTCCTACACACAGAGACATCGCCATCTTCTTACCTTGGAATGATTTTGTCTGGGAGCCGGTGGGTGGGGATGGCCATTGGCAGCTTCTGCATCTGTCGAGCATGCTCGTACAGACCCGCCAGATTGTGACAGTATAGCTGCGAAGCTTTTCCTGCCAAAACACACAACGAACACACCTTTTGAATGCTTTGAATGCAATTATATCTTTGATTTTCACGCAAACAGTACAGTGTCTAACTGCTTGTATATCTGAAGCAAGTATTGACAAGTACTATTTACGATTTATATTTACGAGTGCATATTTAATGATAAAATAAGACTAATGCGCTTGATGACATATTGCTGCTTATGGTTTATGTTTTTAATGTCTGTCACTGTCATTGGGGAGGCAGGAAGCCTAGCGGTTAGAGCGTTGGGCCAGTAACCGAAAGGTTGCTGGATCGAATCCCCGAGCTGACAAGGTAAAAATCTGTTGTTCTGCCCCTGAACAAGGCAGTTAACCCACTGTTCCCTGGTAGGCCGTCATTGTAAATAAGAATTTGTTCTTAACTGACTTGCCTAGTTAAATAAAGGTTAAATAAAAAAAACTATTTTAAAAAATGTGTGCGGCTAAAGGTACATTTTATATGATGTGTCTGGAGAATCTATTCTATTAACTACAAATAAAACAAACAACGTAAAACTTTGAGTGTGCACTACAGTTATTTGTTGAGGTATATTAGCAATGTTTGGCAATACAGGTTTCTATGATGAATCCTTACCAGATATGGAGAGCAGACTATTACTCATGACATAAAGCCATGTACACCTCCGGGGAAAGAGCTAGGGGAAAAAAACATGTTTAAGTTTTTAATGGGTGGTACAATGAATCATAATCCGTGTCTTATTGACCAGTTGTGGATCAAACCTCAAATCCTTTACTTGCGTCACAAAGAAGGAACCATTCAAATTGAACTATAACCTGTAGTATGATGCGATAAGAGAATATTTTCCTCCTTCACATAAATACATTGATTATGTTTTACACATTACACTGTAAAAACATTGGAAGCAGTTAGAACAATTTTAATTTACTGACAAAAAGATAATACAAATGAAATAATGAGACACTGACCTGTTCCATGGAGGAGTCATGTAGTTCGTTGAGATTTAGAGTGTAAATGCCCTCTTCGGCGCCGAATAGCAGGTATTGGTCTAAAACAGAGAATGAAACGATTAAGTATTATAGCAGAGAGAGACTGGCAAACTTGGATAATACACACATTGCTTAGCACACTGCCTAAGAAGGAAACTACTAATAGTAGCACACGCAAACTGCAAATAAGACATGGGGTAAGACTAAAATCAAGTTAGCTTCGACTCCTGCTCTAGGCTTCTCCAAGCCTTTCTCGAACAAGAATACGGTGGGACGACTGGTAGCGTGAGACTGAAAAATAAAGTTATCAAATGCTTCAATTCAATCAATTGCAGATAAAGGTAAATCGCACAGCGGGTTCGGTCAAAATATGAACCGCACTCTGTCTGTCACACCCTGCACACCCTTTGCGGACATTGTCATTGAACACTGACACGAAACCACATCTGTCCTTAAAACACAGCATAAATACAGTTTCCTGTTATCTGCAATTGATGGAATCAGGGTCCATGGCAGTTAGACAGAAATGAATTGGCACGAGGCCCACCTCTCGTGTCGGGGTTGATCCAAGACGCCGCACAGTGGATCTTTAGAGGGCAGCCATTGAAGACTTTGGAGAAACAGGCTCCCATCTGTCCAGCGAAAATAGAAAACAAAATGTAGAGGATTGTAGGTGTTTAGTTATAGTTGATCAATATAGAGCATATCACAATGTAGAGTACCTGGAAAAGCCCTTTATAAAATTCAGTACAATATAATAAATCGCTTATTTTGAAACAAAGTTGTGGCAGGATCTCTAGCTCGAGAGTCGCGGTAATTACAAATGTGTTATGAACTCAACACTACTACTTTTAGGTTGCTAATGACTGAATTACAATTCACATAAATTATTTAGATAATGAATGTGTAATCAACACATTTGTGCTTTTGTTTCTATATCTTAGTGCTCATTTGCTTTTTCCTACAGTGCAGAGTTATAGTTTTCTACTTGACAATGCGTGTGTGTAAGAGCAGGTAAGGGGTGTTAAGACTTACGTGGACTTTTGGCGTAGGGGGAAGGCCATTACTGATTGGTTTCTGAGGAAACAGGAAATTACATCATCATACCAAGGTCAGCGTAGAATGATTAACAATCATAGTTCAAATATACTGTATATTATACTGTAATATTGTGAAATATAAAAATGATATGTGGATCTTATAGAGTTCCATTTAACTATGCGTTAACAATGTTATCATTCTGTCTTTATCAGTGCTGTAATAACTTGGGAATGACACGGTAACACTTTGAACGCACTGTAAGTGATCTTTAATTCATGAGTCGTTGCTTATTAATGAGTAACTAATGAGGTAAACATAGAATAAATGCTATTTTTTCAGAGCTCTGGGTGCGAATAAAAATCCACTTCTAAGAAGAACGAGAAGATGTATGTTTAGTCATAATGTAAAATTGCATAATTATATATGTTGCAATGAAAATGTAAGCCTGTTATCAAAGCTGTTCGAACATGTTAATGAATTAATCACCATTTACATAAATTATTCTCCAAATAACTTACTTTCAGGTAACACGTAGTCAAATTAGTGTGTAAAAATGTGAAAAGGTCAGAAACTGTCTAAATAACACTTTCTATGAACCAGCACTGTGTGTAATTCATTATGCAAAAATGCATTATGTATATAATGAACACCTCACTATAGGTATTAATGAATTAATGACAGCCATGACCACTTATCAATATAATGCACTTTACTACCTGTATGTTTAAAACAATGCTTACAGGAAGTCTTATAACGCACTATGGATTTGACAAAATCCACTTTAAGTGCATTATACACAAGTTATTCACAGAAAGATTTGCCACCAATTTTTACGCACAGCTTCTGACCAAGGCTACATTACTATGGTGTTACCGGAATCTCTTTCCTGTCCTTCCTCGTGGTGACGCTAGGTGGCATAGTAGACTGCTTCTCGGCACCACCAGCATCCCCGCTCACTTCTGACGAGCTGAACCCATTGCCTGTTGGGAGGGAAATTAATTATGGATTCATTTTTAAATATTACATGATTTATTTAAACGATTCCCTGATAGCCACAATCTGAATGGTGCTGTGGAGAGTGAAAAGGAAGCAAGAGAAAAATGTGGCTCTGTGGGAACTGAGCAATTCCAACAATTGTGCTGAAACAAGACACTGATACGACTAAGATCGCCACGGTGACTAAACTAAGACTTTGTCTCAATAGTCTAAAGTGGCGTCCTCGTCTCTTCTCCTTGACATATCTGAAAACATCAGGACAGGCGAATGCAATAGGATGGAATAGCCCAGGTACTAGTCCAGTTCTTTCACGTCAAGTGCAAACGAAGGAAAGCTGATGAGGGGAGGAAAACTAGTGCGATGCACACGTGAGGGACAGTGAGCTTCGTTTGAACGTTTGCCCCTGCCACCAGACTATTCGAAGCAGACAGGATGTGGAAACTGAGGAAGTTTGTGTGAGTGTGTGTGTACTGGAAGGTGACTCATGTGGCAGAGTGGGTGTGTGACATTATCGCAACACCAGTCACACCACTGCTCCTAATTAAACGGGCTATAAATAATAGCTGGGGCACACACATACACACAGGGTCCACTTTGGAAAAGCTGACTGGCTAAGAGAGGGAGGAAGTGGGGTGGAGCTTCTTGAGTTTAGTAGAGTGGGTGGATAGATGTTGGCAGGGTTGGAAGGAGAGATCCCTGAAAACAGTGGTAGCTTTTATCTCAGCATCATCAGACGTATTGTCTAAGTGGTCCAGGTTGGGTATTGTGGTTGGTATTGTGATGAGTTGAATTGAAGTGACTGACTGATTCATTAATTTATTAATTGACTCATTCACCCACCGACCCATTCATTCATTCATTCAAGGGGACCACAGCTTTGGTTCTCCAATTAAGTGCAGGGGAGATAAGAAAACGAGCATTAATGCATTTCTGACATAGGGGATACCACCACTCCCAGAATGCACCCATTCAGTTTGTGAGCATGCCTGAAGACTACGTTACCTACCTAAGCTAAGCTGCCTGTGTGGGGGGTGTCTGGGGGGCGGCGGCCTGGGCGGAACATGGGTGGCAGAGCGGGCGGGGCTCTCGGCGGCCGGACACCGCTTTATGGTCCCCCCAATGTCGTCATGGTCACCGGGGGAGCCGTAGAGACCGGGGGAGCCATGGTGAGCAGGGGAGCCATGGTGAGCGTGGGAGTTGGCACTATCCTGTGGAATGGGGATGGGCTGAGAGCAAAAGACAAAACAGAGTTCTGGAAAATTCCCATTTAATGGAGGAAGTCAACTGAATTTAAACAAATTACGTTTGTAAAAAAAATTAAAAATCATAAGTTGAAATTGATGTGACCCACAACGCTACATGATCGGCATAAAAGCACACACGTCAACATGTAATCATCATCATTGTATGTAAAGTATTATGCTCTACTGCACACAATAGGGCTATAGGATATATGAACAAGTGTTGTGCTATGTTCAATTTAAAGCGGTGCCAAAAAAATGATTCCTGTGTGTACACTGTAGAAAAGAGATCATCTTACAGGTTGATCTGTGAGGAAACACTACGCTCTCAGTCTCATACGTTGGACAAGGAGTCATTTGAAGAACACATACCTTGACGTTGGGAGGCGGTGGTGGAGGCTCTTTGGGCCGCAATGTGGAGCCCTTGGCACTAAGAGAGAGAGAGGGCATAACTATTAGAACAAATTATTCTACTAACAGTTATACCTTTGTGTACAGTGTATAAGAACACCTTCCTAATATTGAGTTGCACCACCCCTCTTTTTGCCCTCAGAACAGCCTCAATTCGTCAGGGCATGGACTCTACAAGGCGTCAAAAGCATTCCACAAGGATGCTGGCCCATGTTGACTACAATGCATCCCACAGGAGTCAAGGTGGGTGGATGTCCTTTGGGTGGTGGACCATTCTTGATACACATGGGAAACTGTTGAGCGTTGCAGATCTTGACACACACCGGTTGGCCTGGCACCTACTACCATACCCCGTTCACAGGCACTTCAATATTTTGTCTTGCCCATTCACCCTCTGAATGGCACACATACACAATGTCTCAAGGCTTAAAAATCCTTCTTTAACCTGTCTCCTCCCCTTCATCTACACCGATTGAAGTGGATTTAACAAGTGACATCAATAAGGGATCATAGCTTTCACCTGGATTCAGTCTGTCATGGAGAAAGCAGGTGTTCATACACTCAGTGTATATCCTGGGTCACGTTCATTAGGCACTATTAGGCATTATTAAGCATCAAATGGAAGAAAACAGAGTAAATAAAAGATGGACTATCTGGACTTGTCCAATAAGAAACGCTTAATGGACATGAACCTGGCCCCTAGCAGAGTAGACAGTTCCAATCATTTGCATAACGAAACATTCATAACAACAGTTTACAGATGAAATGTTAAGAGGCCAGTTAATAAGTTGAAAGGGGTTGAAGACAGTGGGACTTACTGTTGCATTTCATCATCATGGTCACCACCATCATCATCATCTAAATGAGTCTCGTGTCCCCTAAGGGAGAAGAAGAGGGATGTACATTTCAATTCAATACAACTTTATTAATGCCTTTGTAATTGCCCCTCTGGGATTAATACAATACAATTATTTGTAGTTGTATTGAATAGGTACAGAGAGGCATTTCTCAATCGTGGCCAGAATCAGCTGAGCGCTCCCTTCTAAGGGCTTTGGAGAGACGAGGAAAGATCCACCCCATAACAACAATCCTATTGAACAGCATTTCAGCAGTGGGAAACATGCTCTTCTCCTGTCCAATGTAGGAAAATTGTTAGTAGGCTCCCCGTGTCCAAAACATTTCAACAGTGAAATGTGATACTAAGCACCATTATCCATTTCAATGTGAGGTCTACCTTAAGGTGTCTTCCATGCTTCCCAACCGAAACCGATCAGAAGAGTTTGTGCATATATTATGACGACATTTTGTGAGGTTTTTGTTCGTTTTGGACTTCGCTGAGGGATTTTTCGGGCACACAGTTTTTTTTCTTGAAGTTGGTAGCCGAAGTCTACGCCCCTTCATCAGTGATTGTTTAACAGTAGGGATTCCTCAATTAAAGTCTTTGTCATTCAACGAAGCGACTCGTTTTCATGCAATTTTGTTGTTGTTCAAAAATACTGCACCAAACATCTTAGTTAGATGTAAAATTGCACGACTAAGATCTCCTCTGCAAAAATGTCAAAATTAATGATATTTCTGGAGTTCTTTTTGATTAATTCGGTCTATTTTGAGGAAGTGTATACTGGCTATGGCATCTCAAAATGAACAAAATTACTATTTCTGCTTTTTTCAGTTTTTTTCAAGCAGAGGTCTTTTAAGGGAGTATGCGAGCACACTCATTCGGTTCGCCTAGCCAACTTTGGATAGCCGCCAGCAGCTGACGCCTTTATTAGTGAACCGGCCAACATTTGAGAGTGCCCTGCTTCTGTAAGTGCCATTTCATCAACAAAGATGAAAGTAGAGAAGACATCCGAAACAGTCATTGCCTTATTTTGAACCGAGTCTAGCTATCCATTTGTGCTGTCTTGCCAAACGTCACGTGTGGCAAGACAGCCAACATAGGAGTTGGCGACACAGCACAAACCGATCTGGGATCAGGCTAGCTGACCTGCTCGTCACTTGTGTATTGGAAATCAGTGTGCAGGTATCTTTCCTGCACAAGGTGTATTTTTTTTTACCCTAACGCTGAGAATTAATGCATGCCAGCGGGACACCACCCTAGCCGCCGAGAGACAAAGACTACAATAAACAATAGCGGACATCCCGACGGTTTTCAGCCCCGGCTGCGCTATAACTGGCCATACGGCTTTAACGCCTTAGCAAGGGTGAGAAATCCCCCCCGGTCTTCGCGGGAGTGGTTCTAAAGCAAATTAGTCGTCCATATCACTCGGACAAGCACAGAGGCAGAAGGTTAGGTCACATTAAATATTGAGTATTGCAAGAGCAAGAGCAAGAGGCTCAAGAGAGAGGGGTGGGGGGAGGGAGAGCGAGAGAGAGAAAAAGTGGGGGAAGGAGAAAGAGAGAGGGAAGCAGAGTGAGAAAGCGAGGGAGAGAGGCTAAAGATGAGAAAAATATATGAGGGGAAAGGGATGAGAATAAAATAGTTGAGAAAGAGATGACAGAGATAATAATAACTTTTATTTTATAAATTCTTTATTTAACAGGGAAGCCACATTTATTTTTCCAAGTGAGCCCAGTCCAATATAGAGATAGAAATGAGAAGAGAGGATAGGAAAAAAATTGAAAGAGAGAAATAGTTTCAGTGAAAAGAGAGGAAGAGATAGATAGATAGACTGACAGACAGAAAGAGTGTGTGTGTGTGAGAGAGAGAAAGAGGAGTAAAAACTAGAAAAAAGGGGACAGGAAGGAAAGCACAGCTGGGCCTACCTCTGGATTAGCTCCTCCTCCACCGATTTCAGAAGACTCCTGTTGCGAGATAAAGACAGGCGATAAGAGATAAAACAGATAAAAGGAGATAGATTTACATTTGCACACAAGGGGTACTTGCAGGGAGTGGTTGAGGATGAGGGAGACGATTTCCCAAAACACTGTTTTACAAAAAGGCTTTTATTGACTTGAAGTGTAAAGACGGCGCTAGATTGATGTTGATTGTTCAAAGGACGATTTCCCGTCCGTTTTTCGGAAGATGCTGTGAAAGTACCCAACCAACCTCCGCTTTCTTGTCTAAAAATATCAGTGGAGCCATATTCCTTTTTGTAAAAGAACTTTGTTTCTCCAATCTAGATTCTCCATGTCTTGGATTTAAATTATTTAGTGCGACCCGGGGTCGTGCGCTGGGGGCAGTTCCAACAAACAAATTGCCAAGTGATTGTGGAAGAGCCAAAAATAAAAGGCTACTTATGTTTTATGAATTAGCACTCGGCGAAACCTCTCGATAGGTAGAAGGAATGTTGGCTGAACATTAAAAAACAAACAAACATCAAAGCTGACAGGGTTCCCTGCTAGTGCACAACAACCTCTCAAACACACTATGCTCAGCAGTTGGCTACTCAATCTTCTATTGGTGGTTCCGATGGCTCAGTTAGTTATGTCATGATGCTTGCAATACAATAGTTGTGGGTTTGATTCCTGCACGGGCCACACCGGGTATAGGTTAACTGTGCGTTGCTTTGGAAGGGTCTGCTAAAATGTATACATCGAAATTATATCATATTAGTAGTATAAGAGAGAACGCTACATTGCTTTGTGTGGAAAGTGCTAGTTACACAGGTTGCAGCTACACTAAATTACCATATTACCATAATTACTATGATTTTTAAAAAATATATATTTTTGGGGGGGTGACCATTTAAACACAATAGAACCACACGTGGATACAGTACAATGGCATTAAAATCATTGAGGATGAGAATAAAAACATTTTCATTGTAGTCCTCTTGAAAGTACTTTTAAAAACAAAATATACACAACAGTGACGAGGCGACTCCGGGATGCTGGCCTTCTAGGCAGAGTTCCTCTGTACAGTGTCTGTGTTCTTTTGCCCATCTTCATTTTTTTTTTTTTATTGGCCAGTCTGAGACATGGCTTTTTCTTTGCAACTCTGCCTTGAAGAACAGCATCCCGGAGTCGCCTCTTCACTGTTGACGTTGAGACTGATGTTTTGCAGGTACTATTTAATGAAGCTGCCAGTTGAGGACTTGTGAGGTGTCTGTTTCTCAAACTAAACACTCTAATGCACTTGTCCTCTTGCTCAGTTGTGCACCGGGGCCTCCCACTCCTCTTTTGACTCTGGTTAGAGTCAGTTTGCTCTGTTCTGTGAAAGGAGTAGTACACAGTGTTGTACGAGATCTTCAGTTTCTTGGCAATTTCTCGCATGGAATAGCCTTCATTTCTCAGAACAAGAATAGACTGACGAATTTCAGAAGAAAGTTATTTGTTTCTGGCCATTTTGAGTGTGTAATCAAACCCACAAATGCTGATGCTCCAGATACTCAACTAGTCTAAAGGCCAGGTATATTGCTTCTTTAATCAGAACAAAAGTTTTCAGCTGTGCTAACATAATTGCAAAAGGGTTTTCTAATGATCAATTAGCCTTTTAAAGTGATAAACTTGGATTAGCTAACACAACGTACCATTGGAACACAGGAGTGATAGTTGCTGATAATTGGCCTCTGTACGCCTATGTACAGTTGAAGTCGGAAGTTTACATACACCTTAGCCAAATACACTTACTCAGTTTTTCCTGACATTTAATCCTAGTAAAAATTCCCTGTTTTAGGTCAGTTAGGATTACCACTTTATTTTAAGAATGTGAAATGTCAGAATAATAGTAGTGAGAATGATTTATTTCAGATTTTATTTCTTTCATCACATTCCCAGTGGGTCAGAAGTTTACATACACTCAATTAGTATTTGGTAGCATTGCCTTTAAATTGTTTAACTTGGGTCAAACGTTTTGGGTAGCCTTCTACAAGCTTACCACAATCAGTTTGGTGAATGTTGGCCCATTCCTCCTGACAGAGCTGCTGTAACTGAGTCAGGTATGTAGGCCTCCTTGCTCGCACACGCTTTTTCAGTTCTGCCCACACATTTTCTATAGGATTGAGGTCCGGGCTTTGTGATGGCCACTCCAATACCTTGACTTTGTTGTCCTTATGCCATTTTGCAACAACTTTGGAAGTATGCTTGGGGTCATTGTCCATTTGGAAGATCCATTTGCGACCAAGCTTTAACTTCCTGACTGATGTCTTGAGATGTTGCTTCAATATATACACATAATTTTCATACCTCATGATGCCATCTATTTTGTGAAGTGCACCAGTCCCTCCTGCAGCAAAGCACCCCCACAACATGATGCTGCCACCCCCGTGCTTCACGGTTGGGATGGCTTTCGACCTTCGTCTCTCCCGAGCCCGTACGGGAGTTGTAGCGATGAGACAAGATAGTAATTACTAGCGATTGGATACCACGAAAATTGGGGAGAAAATGGGAGAAAAATTTAAAAAATAAAAAAATAGAACTGTTTGGCCATAATGAACACCTTTTTCCTCCAAACATAACGATGTTCATTATGGCCAAACAGTTCTATTTTTTTATTTTTTACATTTTTCTCCCATTTTCTCCCCAATCTTCTTTAACACAGCGCGCCTCCAACCCGGAAGCCAGCCGCACCAATGTGTCGGAGGAAACACCGTGTACCTGGCCCCCTTGGTTAGCGCGCACTGCGCCCGGCCCGCCACAGGAGTCGCTGGAGCGCGATGAGACAAGGATATCCCTACCGGCCAAACCCTCCCTAACCCGGACGACGCTATGCCAATTGTGCGTCGCCCCACGGACCTCCCGGTCGCGGCCGGCTGCTACAGAGCCTGGGCGCGAACCCAGAGACTCTGGTGGCGCAGCTAGCACTGCGATGCAGTGCCCTAGACCACTGCGCCACCCGGGAGGCCCCAAACAGTTCTATTTTTGTTTCATCAGACCAGAGGACATTTCTCCAAAAAAGTACGATCTTTGCCCCCATGTGCAGTTGCAAACCGTAGTCTGGCTTTTTTATGGCGGTTTTGGAGCAGTGGCTTCTTCCTTGCCCAGCAGCTTTTCAGGTTATGTCGATATAGGACTCGTTTTACTGTGGATATAGATACTTTGTACCTGTTTCCTCCAGCATCTTCACAAGGTCCTTTGCGGTTGTTCTGGGATTGATTTGCACTTTTCGCACCAAAGTACGTTCATCTCTAGGAGACAGAATTCGTCTCCTTCCTGAGTGGTATGACGGCTGCGTGGTCCCATGGTGTTTATACTTGTGTACTATTGTTTGTACAGATGAACGTGGTACCTTCAGGCATTTGGAAATTGCTCCCAAGGATGAACCAGACTTGTGGAGGTCTACAATTATTTTTCTGAGGTCTTGGCTGATTTCTTTTGATTTTCCCATGATGTCAAGCAACGAGGCACTGAGTTTGAAGGTAGACCTTGAAATACATCCACAAGTACACCTCCAATTGACTCAAATTTTGTCAATTAGCCTATCAGAAGCTTCTAAAGCCATGACATAATTTTCTGGAATTCTGCTGTTTAAAGGCACAGTTAACTTAGTGTATGTAAAACTTCTGACCCAATGGAATTGTGATACAGTGAACTATAAATTAAATAATCTGTCTGTAAACAATTGTTGGAAAAATTACTTGTGTCATGCACAAAGGAGATATCCTAACCGACTTGGCAAAACTTTAGTATGTTAACAAGAAATTTGTGGAGTGGTTGAAAAACGAGTTTTAATGACTCCAACCTAAGTGTATGTAAACTTCCGACTTCAACTGTAGATATCCCATTAAAAAAAAAATCATCCGTTTCCAGCTACAATAGTCATTTACAATGTCTACAACGTATTTCTGATCAATTTGATATTATTTTAATGGATCATTTGTTTTGCTTTTCTTTCAAAAACAAGGACATTTCTAAGTGACCCCAATCTTTTGAACAGTAGTGTACATCTAAAATACATCTCATCAATAGGGAGGAAAGAGTCAAAGGAATAAAATAGATGACCACGTAACCTTCATTGATCCAATTATACTTTCTTTTAGCCTGTGTCGCTTTAAAGCATTTTGCCCATAAACCATTTCTTAAAGGGATAGTTAACCCAAATAACAAAAGGACACATTGGTTTCCTTACCCTGTAAGCAGTCTATGGATGTCACGTTCTGACCTTAGTTCCTTTTTTATGTCTTTATTTTAGTTTGGTCAGAGCGTGAGTTGGGGTGGGCATTTTATGTTGTTTTTTCTATGTTTTGTTCTGTTGTTCTATTTCTATGTGTTTGGCCTAGTATGGTTCTCAATCAGAGGCAGGTGTCAGTCGTTGTCTCCGATTGGGAGCCATATTTAGGTAGCCTGTTTTCCTTTGTGTTTTGTGGGTGGTTGTTTCCTGTGTCTGTACCATACGGGACTGTTTCGATTTTCGTTTGTTCATTCACTTTGTTATTTTGTATTTTTGTAGTGTTCAGTTTTTATATATTAAAATGGACACTTACCACGCTGCACATTGGTCCGATATTTCTTACTCCTCGTCAGAAGAAGAGGAAAGTCGTTACAATGGACGAGGTATGACAGCAATCCATGATATGGTTTAGTTTCCCTGTCACCGTTTCCACATGCTAACGTTTTACAATTTGTGGGACAAATCCTATTCAAGTCACAGGACCGATATTAGCATTTTTCGTACATCATGTTCAAATCATCCGAAAGTATCTAAAATTGATTGTGAAGCTTAACAAAGTCACTTATAGATGTTTTGAATATGATGCGTGAAAAATGCTATTATCGGTCCCATGACTTGAATGGGATTTGTGCCACAAATGCTAAATAGGATTTGTGCCACAAATGCATTTGGAACAGTCCCAGGGAAACTAAACCAAAGCATGGATTGCTGTCATAAACCAATATGTTATTTTGTCATTTGGGTGACGGTTTAAAGCTGAGATAAACAAAACAGGGTCAGCAGTTTTATCTTAACTCCTTTGCGTAGGGATGGATTTTATATGGTTCGGTACACCATTCCATTCCTCTGCACCAGTGTTAAGGAAAAAGCTTTTTCCAGCCATGCTCCTATAGTGCAGCGGTCTGATATTGGCAACACTGCCTCTGGCTATGAGATGTGATGGCTATGAGAGTCTAATGAAATTTAAAAAACCAGACAAGTAACTGGGGGCAAGGTCATGTAGAACTTAATTATTTTTTTTGTTGATCTGCACCACCCGGAGGTCAACTGGAAGCCACTTCAGTTCCCTGAAATTATTAGGACAAATGTGCATCCTAGGGCTGAGCTTGAGTATAATTCTCATCAGTTGGTTTTGGGCCATTTGAAGTTTGTCCTTCAGATTTTTTTTTATGCCACTGGACCATGAGATACAAGCATAGTCATAGTGGCACTGGATCAGAGATGTTGCCAGGGTCTGCATAGTAGGCTACTGTTTAAGAGAGGATGCTAGTATGTTGCTTTGTGTGGAGAGCGCTAGCTACACAAGTTGTGGCTAAGCTAAATTACCATTTAATGATTATTACTAGCACTGTATAAGAACAGTGGACGCCACATTGCTAAGCTGTGTGTGGAAAGCGCTAGCTTCACATGTTATGGCTAAGCTAAATTACCTACAAATATACTGTATTATTACTAGTACTGTAGAAAGGATGCTACGTTGCTATGTGTGGAAAGCGTTAGCGACACAGGTTGTGGCTAAACTAAATTATCATATTATTACTAGTACTGTTATGTTGCTCTGTGTGGAAAGCCCTAGGATCACAGGTTGTGGCTACGCTAAATGACCAGGTTGTCATATTATTACTAATAATGTATAAGAGTGCCGCATAGCTTTGTGTGGAAAGCTCAAACTTCACAGGTTGTGACTAGGCCCATCTGTTAGTGTAACTGGGAGCGGCACCTCTCGCCTCTGTCTCACTCGTGTGTCACTCCATCTGTCTCAACGCCCCACCGGCCTTCTCAAATCTCCATCTTCCCCTCTTATCCCCCTCCCCTTCATGAATGGCTGTCTCTACAAATAAACAATAAAATACTTAAGGAGAGTGGAAAAGTTTGGAGGGAAAAAAACGACACACGCTCAAGATTCCCATTAAGATTCAGTGCAATACAACCAGAGTTGGGTTCAAATAATTTATCTGGGCAACTTGCCTAGTCATCTTACCCTTATACTCCCGAGCTCCCGAGTGGTGCAGCGGTGTAGGCACTGCATCTCAGTGCTAGAGGCATCACTACAGACCTGGTTCGAGTACAGGCTGTATCACAACCGGCCGTGATTGGGAGTCCCATAGGGAGGCGCACAATTGGCCCAGCGTCATCCGGGTTAGGGTTTGGCCGGGGTAGGCCGTCATTGTAAATAATAATTTGTTCTTAACTGACTTGCCTAGTTAAATAATGACAATGATCCAAAAACACACAATCAAGTCTACATGAAAATGGCGAAAAAGCAACACATTTGAAGTTTAGGAATGGCCTAGTCAAAGTCCAGACCTAATCCCAAATGAGATGTGGCAGGACTTGAAATGCGCAGTTCATGCTTGAAAACCCACAAGTGTTGCTGAGTTACAGCAGTTCTGCATGCAAGAGTGGGCCACAATTCCTCCACTGCGACGTGAGAGACTGATCAACAACTACAGGAAGCGTTAGGTTGGAGTCATTGCAGCTAAAGGTGGAACAACCAGTTATTGAGTGTAAGGGGGCAATTACTTTTTCACACAGGAGCATTGGGTGTTGCATAACTTTGTTTAAGAAATAAATGAAATAAGTATGTAATTGTTGTGTTATTTGTTCACTCAGGTTCCCTTTATCTAATATTATTAGATATTAGTTTTGGTTGAAGATCTGATAACATTCAGTATTAAATATGCAAAAATAGAGAAAATCAGAAAGGAGGCAAACACTTTTTCACGGCACTGTATCTACCTCTATCACTCCTGTATCCCTGCATATTGGAAATATGGTATTGGAAACGACCCTGTATATACAGTAGCTCACTTACTTTCTTGTGTTCTTATTTTTATTTCTTGTGTTTTTGTTCTAAATTGTTATTTTTACTACTGCATTGATATGGATTACTGCAAATCAAATCGAAAAGGACATTTTATTGGTCGTATACACGTTTAGCAGATGCTATTGCGGGTGTAGCGAAAATGCTTACATTGTTGAGTTTAGAGCTTGCATTAGCATTTCACTGCACTTTTTGAAACCTCCATGCATGCAGTCTCACTTACTTATGCCCTCCCAAGAAGGAGCTTTTGGGGGATCCCTCTTCGTAATCCATCTGCAAGTCCTAGGGGAAATGAAGACCGTTACACAAGACAGAAGCCTTATTTCATTTCACTTTGCATGTTCCATTCCTCATGAGTCAGAAAGTCATTATAACTGCATGATGACGTGCATTAGAAATGAGAAATAAATGAATAAGGTTGGACAGAGATGAAATCATGACATGTTAAAGCTCCATCTCTTATGAGTGATAGGTGACATTGAGGTTTTGTTGTGAAGAGGTGCTATGTATACTGTAATTCTAGTCGAAAGGCAATGTGATTGCTTTTTGATTTATTCAGTTGGTGAACTTCTATTCATTGGCATGCCCTATAGCATTCATTCATGCATGCAAATACATCATACCTCTTAATAATAACAATTTAATTGGTTAAGCATGTAATGGATACACACAAGCAAAGAAGATGCTGATTGGTGGATGAGCGGTTTGTTTGAACGTCAACAAAATACATGTTGGTTGACACTTCATTTAATGGCAGCTACTGTATATGAACCAAACAAATAGCTGTTTATGCTGGACACAATACTTGTCCTTACTGGTTATGACAATAATCACATTAAAATAATTTTAAATATTTACAGTATACATTTGAAAAGATAAGATGCATCATTGGTTAGACCATAGCGTTAAACTCAGGAAATGAAGTTGGTATGACAAAACTTAAAACATATTATTAGTTGATACAACTACGTATTTTAAGTGGGGTAACTCATCTTTTAAGGTTTCGTTTCTAGGCGCTCTAATTGAGTTCTCACCAACATGTCAAAAGGAGACAATCGTTATAAGGTGAGACGTTTTGAGGATTTAGTACAATGATGACAAATGGCCAAGGTCGACAATGACACAGCAACTCAGAAATAATGCAGATATCTAATACAGGACATAGTTTACAGTCAGAACAAAATTTAGCAGTTTTAACTCAGCTTTAAACTACAGTTTTCTTTGAAAGATTAAACGTTGCTTAATAAATCAGAAAAGCTTGGTAATTCTGTCAGTTTAGTCTTAAAATTGTATAGAGTAGGAGGGGTAAACTAATGGCAAAGGCCTTTTTAACTCTTTTCTCTGAGCTTAAACTCTATCTCCACAGTAAAGACTGGATAAACTGTGTGGATGACACATCTGTCTTAATCAGATTTACCACCTTCTGCCTTTGGAGCGGAACTCTCAGTCATGCAAAACCGCATCGATTTTTTTCACCCCTAGATTATCAGCCAAAATTACGTTATTCACCGCTATGCGTTCTGCTGAGGGAGGGATTTTCAGAGAGGGAGGCAGGGGAGGGAGAGAGAGAGAGGGAAGGAAGCTATAGAGAGAAAGAGAGAGGGAGGGAAGGAGAGTTGACAGAAGATCTCAGGCTTTGCAGCTCAGTGACTCTGTCACCTCTCTGTCCTCCTCCATCCCTCCGTCCTCCCCCTCGTCTGAGTCTGCCATCATTGCGAGGGCGATGCGCTTTGATAACCGTCCCTGTCGTTTTCTTCCATTCCTTCCCCTATAATAACGGTCTCTTAGTCACAGAGATGCCGGGGCTACGTCCCAAATGGCCCCCTATCCCCTATATTGAGTAGTAAAAGTAGTGACCTATAGGGAATAGGGGGCCGTTTGGGACAAACCAGGTGTCAGCCTTGAACTCAATGTACACAGAATCTCAGAGGGTGCAGTTAAGAAACTGTTCAGCTACCATCTTTAGTGTCTACGTGATGACATAGTGAATAATGGCAATATATATGTTCAACTACAGCGTATATGTACAACTAAATATATGCGTAAGATGTGTGCATAATTGTATCTTTAGATTAGATAAAAGCATCAGCTAAATTCCATATTACAATATTATATTTCTAGGGCACATTGCTGCTGTATGGCCTAATGGGAAACGCTTGACAATAAACCCTTTAAAAAAGGGTAACTTTTGTAAAATGTTACCATATCACAACACATTCATGCAGAGGTTGTGGGGAGGTTGTGAGGAGGTTGTGAGGCTAAGATGAGGCCTGTTTTACTGCGGTGCAGCTGTTGTATGGTTGCTGTATGTACCGTTTGTTACGCAAAGCATCTGTAGCGGGCGCTTAGGCAGCAGTCCCGTCCAACACGGAGAGTTTGTACCAATGGGACAAACAATGACACTTTTCTCTATCAACCTCCTTCTCTTAACCGCTCTCTCCATCCCTTCTTCTCTCAACCTCTCTCTTTCTCTCTCAACCTCTGCCTCTCCCGCCTCTCTCAAGCGTTCTCTTAACCTCAACATCCCTTGCTCTCTCTGAGCTCTCTCTGAACTCTCTCTTTCTCTAAACCTCACTCTCTCTAAAACTCACTCTCTCTCTAAACCTCACTCTCTCTCTCTCTCTAAACCTCACTATCTCACTCTCTCTAAACCTCACTCTCTCACTCTCTCTAAACCTCACTCTCTCACTCTCTCTAAACCTTACTCTCTCTCTCTAAACCTTACTCTCTCTCTCTAAACCTCACACTCTATCTCTCTGTCTCTAAACCTCGCTCTCTCTAAACCTCGCTCTCACTCTAAACCTCGCTCTCACTCTAAACCTCGCTCTCACTCTAAACCTCGCTCTCACTCTAAACCTCGCTCTCACTCTAAACCTCGCTCTCACTCTAAACCTCGCTCTCACTCTAAACCTCGCTCTCACTCTAAACCTCGCTCTCACTCTAAACCTCGCTCTCACTCTAAACCTCCCTCTCACTCTAAACCTCGCTCTCACTCTCTCTCTCTCTAAACCTTACTCTCTCTAAACCTTACTCTCTCTCTCTAAACCTTACTCTCTCTCTCTAAACCTTACTCTCTCTCTCTAAACCTTACTCTCTCTCTCTAAACCTTACTCTCTCTCTCTAAACCTCACTCTCTCTCTAAACCTTACTCTCTCTCTAAACCTTACTCTCTCTCTCTAAACCTCACTCTCTCTCTAAACCTCGCTCTCTCTCTAAACCTCGCTCTCTCTAAACCTCGCTCTCTCTCTAAACCTCGCTCTCTCTCTAAAACGCGCTCCTTCTCTAAACCTCTCTCCCTCTCTAAACCTCTCTCCCCCTCTAAACCTCTCCCTTTCTCAACATCCCTATATCTCCATCCCAACCCCTCTTCCTCTCATCTCTCCAGCTCCCTGTCCTCCCTCGTCTGAGTCTGCCATCATTGAGAGGGCATTGCACTTTGATAACCGTCCCCCTCTCTTTAAACCTCTCTCTCTTTGAAAAAGAGACGTGTCGCATTGTGACAAGGCCTAAAAATAAAGCCCTTTTGTGCCCCTGTAAACAACAAGCGTACACAAAAAAAATAAAACTTACTACAAAATAGGCTAGGGGACGAGTTAGATGCAATATATTTCATCATTTTAACCTGTTTGGTGATTTTTCATGCTGATATTACTGCGCTATTTCATCATCCACGTCAAAACCAGTTAGGAATACAAAGTGACCATACTGTAAGGTATACAGGGCATTAATAAATGTGCAGTGATGCATGACGCTGTAATAACCAAAAGGAACTATAGGCTGCAAACTATATGTTACAAAAGAGAGTACATGTCGCAAGGGCACGGGTTATGTCTTTACATGCAACAACAAGTGAAAGTGTTATGGGATGCCAACGAAAGGAGCAAGACAGCGGCCTTCAGAGTGAAAAGCGTCCAAACGTGAACTGACAACATATGAACTGCGATGAGGATGAGACAACACAAAACGGAGGTCAAATATGGGCAAAAATAAGAACAAAAGTACCATGTTAGATCTTGCCGTGTAGTATTGTTCTTCCACACAGTCCAAAAAATCGTCAGAGTCGGGCTGTTTAGTAGACAGACCAAGAAAATATAGATTATTCACAGTCATCTGGTATTTATAAAAATAAAAAAAAATCACACACACACACACAGTATAATTTTTTGGTGAAGTGTTTAAGTTGTTCTCCGAAGAGGTGGGATGATGGTTGGGTTAAGAAATGTATACACAAATAAAACACACATAAGGGGTGAGAGACTCAAAAGGCTGGCCAGGGGACCAAAAGGATACCATGCAAGTGGGGCCTTCAGAAAATTATCTTTCATGGACTTGCGCTTCTAAAATAAGTGGCCGACCTTCCCCTCCAACAGAAGAACATCAAAGACAGAAGTTGAAAGAGAGAAAGAGCGTGGTATTACAAGCCTACGATTTTTTTTTTTTATAATTATTATTATTTTTAATTAATATTTGCCAAAATATAAAAATATATTTAGAATAATAAAGAAAAAAGTTACAAATATAATATTTTGCTTAGTCGCCCGAGTGTGTGTGTGCGCGCACGTGTGTGGAGGGGGGGGGTTATAAGAAAAAAAAAGCATAAAAGATGAGAATACTTCAAGACTGGAGGATGGGAAGGCACTGTGTACAGACTTTATAATTGTGTTGATTCACACACAATTTCAAACACTGCTACATTCAAACACCGTTTAGACTAGGTTAGATATTTCATTGTTGGAAGGGTTCGAAAATTTATTTAACAACGCGAGAGTCTCTCACCCCTTCGGTAATTTTTGAGGTCAACACACAAACTACAACTCCTATCTGTTGACTGTGGGTACATCACAAATGACTCCCTATTTCATATATAGTGCACTACCTTTGACCAGGGACAATATGGTGTCATTTGGAGCACACATTCTGGGTTTCCAATATAGCTTTGTATGAGCTATTGAGCTACTCTGTCATCCCTATTGTGCCACATACAGTTAATATAGTCTATATAACATATAATTCTGTAGTACGCCTCATCCAAAATACAATGCACAGTTAAGGGATAATAGCAGTGCAATAGTAATAGCAGTAGCCATGGAAATTGTGAGGTTCTGAATTTAAACAGTTGTTATTGTTGCAAAGCGTGATTTGGTTGGTCGAAAAGTGTGAAATGTTGATGGGCAAGCGTGTGTTGTGTTGTGTGTGTGTGTGTGTGTTAGGAGAGTCACTCACTGCTGGTTCGTGATGAGGTTCAGTCTCCTTCCTAAGCGGGGGATCAAACTTGACTTGATCAACTATCAGGGTTAAAAAAAAATAAAACACAGAGAATTAAACAAACTGCAGTACCAAGAAATGAACACACGACACATTTCAAAATATAGTTCCAGTGGCCTGGCAAAGAAAAAATCATTAAAAACGCATGCGTCGAACAGTAACATAAGCACAACATATCGCTAAAGATTGCTTATGGGCATATTCCTACTAGTGCAGGCACTTTCCCCCATAATCCCTGTGGGCATGGAGTCAAAACGTAATGGCAAAGATATAGACCCTCACATATAGAGTCCCTGAATGAACAGTAAGCAGTTCCCCATGTGCCTTTTGCAGATGCAGGGTGAATATTCAAGTCTCTTGGGAAGTGATGTCTCTGCCACTCTGAGTGACAAAAATGAGAGCTGGAGAGATAAGGAGGGAGTGTGGGGGGGGGGGTGGTTTTCCATACTTAACCACAAGGTCATGAGAAGGACCGATCCGGAAGAAATCTGAAAAGCGTTCGTTACATTGTTATAAACGTGACATTATAGATGTCCTAACCAGTCACAGTGACCTTAGTAGATGTTAGATTGTGGCTACTCACTTGACGCAGTTGTAAAGATGCATTATAAAGGATTTGTATAATTTCAGCCAGTAGTTTTGAAAGAAGCGCTCACGAGCCAAAACGGTTCCCCGAACATTGTGCACAATTGTGTACAACGTCAGTACATGTGGGGATGTGCATGTTGTGCTCACCCCGCAACCTCATTGGACAACACTGTGCTGACCTGATCCCGCCTCCCACTATAAACTTGCAACCTTATTGGACCTCATTCCACCTGCCAATCAACATTGTCCATCAAGTTTGGTTGTTGGCAGGCTAGCTCCCGTTGTAGGGTATGGTGTCAGACTAATATGGCAAACGAGCAAGCAAATGTTAGAATGTAATTTTAAACAATGGAAAATGAAATACTTCTACACTACATGACTATAAGTATGAGAACACCTGCTCGTCAAACATCTCATTCCAAAATCATGGGCATTCATTTGGAGGTGGTCCCCCCTTTGGTGCTATAACAGCCTCCACTCTTCTGGGCTTTCCACTAGGCTTTCCACTAGATGTTGGAACATTGCTGCGAGGAATTGCTTCCATTCAGCCACAAGAGCATTAGTGAGGTCGGGTGACTAGGTCTGGGCTCGCAGTTGGCATTCCAATTAATCCCAAAGGTGTTCGATGGTGTTGAGGTCAGGGCTCTGTGCAGGCCATTCAAGTTCTTCCACACAGATCTCGACATTCCATTTCTGTATGGACCTCGCTTCACGGGAGCATTGTCATGCAAGAAAAGGGAAGGGCCTTCCCCAAACTGCTGCCACAAAGTTGGAAGTATAGAATTGTGCAGAATATTATTGTATGCTGTAGTGCTAAGATTTCCCTTCACTGGAACTAGCCCAAACCATTAAAAACAGTCCCAGACCATTATTCCTCCTCCACCAAACTTTACAGTTGGCACTATGCATTGGAGCAGGTAGCGTTCTCCTGGCATCCACCAAACCTAGATTTGTCCTTTGGACTGCCAGATGGTGAAGCGTGATTCATTACTCCAGAGAACGTGTTTCCACTGCTCCAGAGTCCAATGGCGGTGAGCTTTACACCACTCCAACCGACGCTTGGCATTGAGCATGGTGATCTTAGGCATGTGTGCGGCTGCTCAGCCATAGAAACCCATTTGCTGAAGCTCCCGATAAAAGGTTATTGTGCTGACGTTGCTTCCAGAGGCAGTTTGGAACTCGGTAGTGAGGAGATTTTTACACGCTAAGCACTTCAGCACTTGGGTGGCCTACCACTTCGCGGCTGAGCCGTCGTTGGTCCTAGACCAATAACAGCACTTACAATTGACAGGGGCAACTCTACCAGGGCAGAAATTGACTTGGCATCCTATGACGGTGCTATGTTGAAAGCCACTGAGCTCTTCAGTAAGGCTATTCTACTGCCAATGTTTGTCTACTAAGATTGCATGGCTGTGTGCTCGATTTTATACACCTCTCAGCAACGGGTGTGGCTAAAATAGACAAATCCACTAATTTGAAGGGGTGTCCACATACTTTTGTATATATAGTGTGTTTGCATCAAATGTCCTACTCTTTGAAAGTCGTGTATTGATTGTATTATATGACTACGTGATGAATGATGATCGCTGGCAATCAACAGCTGCAGTGTTGCCCACATTGGGATTACCTCAATCATACATGCGTGAAAGTTTAAAAGGTGGACACATGGATTTATTTGACTTGAACGTATGGTTGACACAACATAAAGTTGGGCCGATATTTTAAAGTGGGTGAAAGTTTGCAGTATACTTTTCTCGAGCGCATTACAGTTGCGTGTGTTGTCACATTCGCGATTCACGAACATAATATATTCAAAAATTCTAACAAAATACAAGGTTGCTGGTTCGAACCCCTGATCTGACTAGGTGAAAAAACTGCCAATGTGCCCTTGAGCAAGGTAATTAAACCTAATGGCTCTTGTAAATCACTCTGGGAAAGAGTGTCTGCTAGATTACAAAAGAAATAGTTGAAAATATATAATTTCTAATTTCGGATATTTTCTAATTTATGATGCATGGATTTGATCAATGTACTTGATGTATTTTCGTTGTTATCAAATCAACTAATGGTAAACCATGCAGGCACTTGAAAACTTGCTTCAGAGGAGCACACGTTCACTACATGACAGGCACGAGTGCGTAATCTCATGCACTCAATGATGACAGGTTAGAAAGTAAGTATTCCGTTGCTTTTATCCGCTTGGAGAGAACTGTAGATCGTTTATTATGCATGTATGAGCCATACAACGACACGTTGAGTCCAAAACAGAAGGTTTACATTTTTGTAATCGTTTTTAATCTTCCTGTGATAGTCAAGCAAATAACTGTCGGTCTCACGGTAATTGACCATTAATTAGCACAAACACATTAGCATCTCCTGGCTTCCACACATAGCCTACAAGCCACTGATGCAGACCTTTGGAACATCTACATTTTAAAAAGTCTAATAAATCCATTTAATATAGCCTACAACTTCACAATAAATCCATGATTTACTTTAGACATGATATGAAGAAAATGTAGTCTATTTCAGAAGAACAGAATAACATACTCCGAGTTGTCCTGAGTGCTCCATCACGTGATCGGGTCTTTCCCACAGGTTACAAGTGAAGACAGACACATCGGGGATGCAACGGAGTGCGTCCTTATCCAATTCCGAGGTGCATATTGAAGATATTGGAAGACCCGTCTATTTACTTTTCGTCAGCCAACAATATGAGTAGGCCTAACGAACAGCGACAGCACTAGCCTATGTCAATCTACAATCCCCATAGTACAAAGGTCAACCTATTCTATTCTGTGCGAGAAATACATATTCCAAACATAGTCTGGGACAGTTGTGGGATGCGATAGATCCCAAATTAATACAACCACTAGCATCCCCAAAAACTTTTTTACGCAATGTGGCTGATGCAACAGATCAGAACGTTTAACTTAAAATGTTGATAAACTATTAGGCTATTTCTTCCCATTATAAGCGCTGCAATGCGCACATGGTAGTACGCTATATGCGTAATGTTCCATTAGCGGAAAACACCATTATCAAAAGTGACTGCAAATGCAATTATGCTTGTAATGCTTTTATTAAAAAGGTGCATTTTTATGGTGAAAATGATCTTCCCCAAACTTGAAACTCACTCGCTGCTTATGTATGCCAGTTAGGCTCTTTTGGCCACTTCAGTTGTGATACAAACCTTGCTAAAACATATAGGACTATGGGCTATGCTACATGAGGTCTGCAACTATGATTCAAAAAGTTTTAAAAAAAGGCCTTCTTTCTTATGCTAGGCATCATTCACAAGTGATAATATATAATTCACAAGTGATAGGCTAATATTGTCACCCATCAGACTATTCTTGATTTAATATTGTCTTTACATATACTAAATAATATATGTGTGAAATCTGTTTTTATTTAGAATGGACCATTATCATGCACCGGTCTCGAAACAGGGGCAGCGGGAAAAAATACATGTAATTTTTGCACTTAAATAGCGAATGGTGGATGCTTTTCCCTGTGGTTTATTTTCATGCCAGCTAGGTACTCCTGTTGTAAATATAAGCAATGTGCTTAATATTAGGATAGTTGAGAAATAAATATAGTAGGCCAAGCCTATAGAAAGCTGACCCTCCTATTTTTAGTAGAGGCCATTACTCTGTTTTCTCGCGCAATTGCATAGCCTATTGAAATGTTGCGCAACATTAGCTCATGGCCTCTCATGAAGTGTTTGATTAGATTTTCGAATACATTTGCATTGATGTCAGAGCGATTAGAAGGACAATAGAATGCTGAGTACCAGGCAGTTAGCAAGTTTGGTAGGCTACTAATGACCATCAGTGGCATCAGAGCTTGGAGAAGCTTAATTACCGTGACTAAACAGTCATGTGGAATTTGAATGCCTTCATGACTCGTGACCGCTACGGTCACCGCAACAGCACTAGTCATGACTGCTTACGACATACTATGGCATGCTAATGTCACTCTCATAACAGTCTTATACCAGAGGGATTAAAACAAATGCTACTGAAGACACTCACAGTTGATCTCAGAGAGGGTCTTCCCTTCTCGTGTGTTCCCGGAGCGAATCCGATGCGGCACAGGTACAGGGGGCTGTCAAAACAGATCAAGTGGAGTGAGGGAGACAGTACAACACTAACTAGCCTGGTCCCAGATCTGTTTGTGCTGTATTGCCAACTTTTATGGACATTGTCAGCCCAAACCGATCAGGGACCAGGCTAGTAAATACATTAGTCAAAAATGTAGCATTTTTGGATGCAGGCATTCTGACATACATTCCACCTACAGTACCGTTTATGAAAGCGTCACAAAAACCCTGTATTAAAAAGTAAAGCACTGTTGTGTGTTTGATATTATTTCAATGTGCTTGTACGCATCTGACACTGCCTTAAAATGACATATAAAAAGGGATTAAATTGTATTTTCAAGTATTGTGGGGGCAGCATTATGTTATGGGTATGCTGGTCATCGGCAGGGACTGGGGAATTTGTCAGGATCAAAAGAAATATGAAAGGATCAAAGCCCTGGTAAAAAGTTAAAGGAAAACCAGCCTGTCTTCTGAAAACCTAGAGTTATATTTTTCAGCGAGGCAATTACACACGTTGTTATGCCAAAGACACACCAGAATGGCTTTCCAATAAGTGGTGAGTGTTCCTGACTGGTTTAGTCTCAGTCCTGAATTAAATTTGCTCGAAAAATCAGAGATAAGGTTGAATTATTCCTGTCCATCAATGATTCCTAACCAAATTTACTGAGCTTAATATTAAGCAATTTTGACAAAAATAATGGACAAATGTTGCCTTAAGAGTTGTGCAAAGTTGGTAGAATATTATTCACAGCTGTAATGGCTGCCAAAAGGTGCTTCCACCAAGTATTAACATATGCCATCAAGACATCTTTTAGACATTTTTCTCAAACTTTCTATCACTTTAAATGTGGAGTAGATTGTGTAGATCTGTAGGTAAAAAATCCAGTGTAATCCCTTTTTAGCAAAATGTGAAGACTGTGCAAGGGGTGTGTAGAAAAAGTATTCAGACCCCTTCACTTTTTCCACATTTTGTTACGTTACATCCTTATTCTAAAACAGACAAACATTTTTCCCTCATCAATCCACACACAAATCCCTATAATGACAAAGCAAAAACAGGTTTTTAGAAGTTTTTGCACATTTATAAAAAATAACATACTGAAATATCACATTTACATACACTACCAGTCAAAAGTTTTAGAACACCTACTCATTCAAAGGTTTTTCTTTATATTTACTATTTTCTACATTCTAGAATAATAGTGATGACATCAAATCTATGAAATAACACATATGGAATCATGTAGTAACCAAAAAAAGTGTAGTAACCAAAAAAAGTGAGATTCTTCAAATTGTCACCCTTTGCCTTGATGACAGCATTGCACTCTCTTGGCATTCTCTCAACCAGCTTCACCTGGAATGCTTTTCCAACAGTCTTGAAGGAGTTTCCACATATGCTGAGCACTTGTTGGCTGCTTTTCCTTCACTCTGCGGTCCGACTCAACCCAAACCATCTCAATTTGGTTGAGGTCGGGGGGATTGTGGAGACCAGGTCATCTGATGCAGCACTCCATCACTGTCATTCTTGGTAAAATAGCCCTTACACAGCCTGGAGGTGTGTTGGGTCATTGTCCTGTTGAAAAACAAATTATAGTCCCACTAACCCCAAACCAGATGGGATGGCGTATCACTGCAGAATGATGTGGTAGCCATGCTGGTTAAGTGTGACTTGATTTCTAAATAAATCACAGTGTCACCAGCAAAGTACCCCCACACCATAACACCTCCTCCGCTATGCTTTACGGTGGGAAATACACATGCGGAGATCATCCATTCACCCACACCGCGTCTCAAAGGGCTGTCATGTGCCTTTTACTGAGGAGTGGCTTCTGTCTAGCCACTCTACCATACAGGTCTGATTGGTGGAGTGCTGCAGAGATGGTTGTCCTTCTGGAAGGTTCTCCCATCTCCACAGAGGAACTCTGTAGCTCTGTCAGGGTGACCATCGGGTTCTTGGTCACCTCCCTGACCAAGGTCATTTCCCCCCCCCCCCCCGATTGCTCAGTTTGGCCGGGCGGCCAGCTCTAGGAAGAGTCTTGGTGGTTCCAAACTTCTTCTATTTAGGAATGATGGAGGACACTGTGTTCTTTGGGACCTTCAATGCTGCAGAAATGTTTTGGTACCCCTCCCCAGATCTGTGCCTCAACACAGTCATCTCACGGATGATCAATGGAAACAGGATGCACCTGAGCTCAATTTCGAGTCTCCTATCAAAGGGTCTGAATACTTATGTAAAAAATGTATTTCTGTTTATTATTTTTTCATAAAATGTGTAAACATTTCTAAAAACCTGTATTTGCTTTGTTATTATGGGGTATTGTGTGTAGATTGATGAGGATTTTTATTTTATTTTATCCATTCTAGAATAAGAACAACATTTGGAAAAGGGGAAGGGGTCTGAATACTTTCCGAATGTACTGTATATAGCGTCAAGAGGTAAGATCAGAGATCTGTATAGATGCTCATGTCTCCGCACTAACAATGGGAATTGTTGTCCAAAAGGCGGAAGGCATGCGACAAGCTTAGATTTTGGTGAAAGTGAAACCTCTCGCTTTGCCTCTTCCTCTCTGATAAGATCAATATAATGTAACGACAATCAGCGATAACGATGATGAGAGAAGAACAAGAATTCAAATGTGTAACCGTCTTTGCAGACGGAGTATGAGTCCCAAATGGCACCCTATTCCTTTTATAGTGCACTACTTTTGACCAGACCCCTATGGGCCCTATTCAAAAGTAGTACACCATATAGGGAATAGGGCTCCATTTGGGACACTCCGGTGAGTCACATCTTTCTGGCAACCTTCCATGTTTCCCTGATTAAAAAGGCTGGTGTAAAAATAACACCACTGAATGTCGCACTTTGATGACACATGCGTAATGAAAATGACCCTTCTGAGGGGGGGTCGTCAACCTTATATCCACCCTCCCACCAAGCCCTGTGGGGAAAATCAATAAGTGTGCATCCCAAATGGCTCCCCATTTCCTATATAGTGCACTAATTTTGACAGCAGCGCACATAGTGCACTACGTAGGGACCAGGGTGATATTTGGGGGCAGCCAAGGTAGTCCCAGGATGGCTTCCACTGTTATTTATTTAGCAGTGTGTCCTCCCTCGTGCATCAGAGGACATGCACTTTACTTTATGTGAAGGGCTCACAGTGGAACTGACAGTTCCAGGGCACAAAATGGCAGTTGAATGACATCCTTCACTGCCTGGTTGTTTTGAAGAAGAGACTAAAAGCATTTAGAGCCAAACCGTCGGAAACGAAGGGCGGTTGAAGGACCTTCACCAGTACAACTTAATCTCGGGATATATTATAGGATCATTCTTGTCTGTATTTTATATTTTATTAATTTAGCAGATGCTCTTATCCAGTAGTGAGTACATACATTTTTCATACTTTTTCTTGTGGTCCCCCGTGGGAATTGAACCCACAACCCTGGCGTTGCAAGCGCCATGCTCTACCAACTGAGCCACACGGGTCTACCGTTAAAGACAAATAGCATTTGGCTCCAATTTACAATAAGTGTCCCCGATACCTTTGTATTTACATGTAGAGCTACAGTATCCGTTTTTTTACACTGTAATTACACTACCTGATGTAAATATTTATTATCGGACTAAGTACTCAAAAGGTAAGATTTAGCATACATTTTAGCTTTAGCAAGGACCCAATGGTATCACACCATTCTCCACATCAAACAATTTCAGCACATGTCCATTTCTGAAGTTACACACAAACACACTTCTCATGCACAAAACATCTATGTCTGTGTCCACACAATCTAATTTACCAGAGCAGGCAAACACACACATGTAGGCCCACAATGCCTCCACACACACACACACACACGGTACCTCTCTGCCAACGGCAATACGTGGGAGTTGCAGCGAAAGGGGGGGGGGGGGTCAACAGGTTGAAACACACCCCAGTATGAGCCAAACGACCCTCTTGTATTTCAACTAAGGGCGAAGGAGAGAGGCAGATACACTCAGCCCAACTGATGAGAGGAGTTGAGGAGGAGTAGGGTGAAATTGCCCTTAGATGCTGATCTTCAGGTCAGTTTTGCGTTTCCCCCACTAATGGTTAAGGTTAGGATTGGGGGAAGGGAAGCTGATCATAGATCTGTACCTAGGGGAAACTTTACCCCGGAGCAGTTGAGGACAGGGCAAGGGGTGAAACGGCCTAAAGAATTCCTTTAAGGCACAGAGTCAACACCTACAGA
Source organism: Salvelinus alpinus (assembly GCF_045679555.1). NCBI lineage: Eukaryota > Metazoa > Chordata > Actinopteri > Salmoniformes > Salmonidae > Salvelinus > Salvelinus alpinus. The sequence goes on from NC_092087.1 coordinate 64,624,388, forward strand.
CAGGTATTATTGACCTTGGACAAAGTGACTGCTGCCAGCTAAAGTGACAGTGCAACTTTTTAGAATTAGTGGCGTGTACATTTGATGAGGAAATTGTAAAAAATAAAAATGTGTAAGAAGCTAAGAGGCTAATTAACCCTTATGCTAAGGCTAGTACATCTTTAAAATTAAAACAAAAATATATAGATGCTGTATAATATTATACATTCTGTAATTGTCTTACAAATATGCATTTAAGTGTGCCAATGAACAGGACAGACTGTTCAGTCAGTGTATTCTAGTATAATATTGGCAACGACAGAAAGTACTGCTGAGTGTGAATACTGTGGCTATGAATAGCAAAACCACTCGTCAAGCTCTTGCTGTGCATAATACACAGACTAAATTGACCCCTAAAACCTACAGTGACAAAATGTTCTGTATGACAAAGTACAGTAGATGCTCTATAACCAATTATTGTCCTCTACAGTCAATTAAAATGATTTACTGGCCTTGATCAATCAAAACCGGTAACCATGAATACAGGTAAGAAAACAAAAATCTAAATTATTACTATTCCGCTGTGAGAATCGATGTCACCATTTTAAAATGGCAACCCCGGAGGCAACCTAGCCTGGGTGCCAATCTGTTTCCTCTATCTTGCCAACTCCTTATGGAATAGTCATGCCAAATGTTTGGATTGACGCTGAGTGACAAGGAGTTGGCAAGATAGCAGAAACAGACTAGCACCCTCGCTAGAGGCAAAGGTTACTGGTTCTGATTGAGTGTCTGCAGCTCCACTGTACCTCCTCAGGCTCCTCGGGCTCGTCATCTAAGTGGTCGTCGTAGGAGGAGTGGTCCGGGTTGCTGGCCTTGTCCAAGAGCTCGATGGCCAGCGTTCGACTCAGGGGTTGCGAGACAAAGGGATGCTGGGGAAACATCAGGGGACAACAATGAAGCTGAGTTCATACTGTAGGATAGCCTGGTCTCGGATCTGTTTGTGCTGTCTTGCCAAATCCTATGGTTATTGGTGGGGCAATGACCATAGCAGTTGGCAAAACTATACAAACAGATCTGGGACTGGGACTAACTGTAGGAGACTATGGGCCAGATTCAGTCAAGAAAATCCATGTGTCAGAAAGACTGCATTATGAGAAATGCAATCGAATAAAACACTTTTTTTGGTACCTATATTGTCAAATTAATCATAGCACTCAATTATTTAAAAAATGATAAAAACATTTCCTGCCGTGGTCGTTCCCTCTTGAGCCAAATAGCATTTGAATAAAATAGGAGTTGGCTTGGCATGGAGAAAATGTTATCTAAGATGAGATAAGATACAACTTTATCCATCCCTTAGGACATTTCGATTCAGGGCTAAAGTGGTGCATCTGATATGAACTGATATACAAACACTAGACAGACACAAAACATTTAGGCTACGTCCCAAATATGGGCCCTGGTCAAGTAGTGCATTATATAGGGAATACTGTGCCATTTGCCTCAGACAAGATTTTATCCTGTTTTTATCACATGCTAGTGCAATATATTATTAAAAGGCTAAAGAGTAATGTGTAAAAGGCACTATAAGTGCAGTAGATCTTCAAATGATTTGATAAACAAGATTTCTAAGATAAAATATTTAAAAAAACATTTGAGCTTGTAAGAGTTAGGTGGGTTACTCTGTCCATGTTAATTTGAGTAATAAACATGGAAGTTCTAAGAACACAAACCTCAGGCTACTAGTAAATAAGAGTTGCTATGTAAAAACTGCAGCACTTTCTGAGATTGCGACATTCTTTTTCAGGCTTTTAAATCATTTTTACCCATTGATTCTTGAGGAATATTTTAAGTGCCTCATGAGCTTAGCTCAACCATCAGAACCCAAAATATAAACTTGTTTTACTAAAAAACAAACACTGTATACCTTTAAAACTATAATTTTGATACTGTATCATGAATGGTCAGTCCTTGCATCCGTTAGCTCTTTCTATACATTTGAGAGTGGTTACATTTCTCCAGCACCATCCCTCAGCTGTGTACAAAAACAGTGGCGGGGTAACTGCTGTGTTATTGTTTAAACTTCATATTGCCCGTTTAACCAGTCTACGTATAACAAATGCAAAGAGGGCTCTAGTTCCAAATATTCACACTATTTCACTAAATCTTGACCTTGAACATTTGAAAGAGTTACTTACAAACAATGCTCTATGGGTTGTCACTGCGGCAACCAAATCCCTTGATCTACACAATGACGTCACTACAATCCCATTGCTGAACATCTTACCTGCAGCAGCTTGTCTGAAGAGGGCCTTTTCTTTGGATTTTTCGTCAACGATATCTTTACAAAATGATGAAAATTACTGGTCCTTGGGGAGGGAGAACGAAATTGGATTAAAAAATATATATATTCCGCCTATTCGATCATAAATATTCCATTTATATGCTAATAACGATCAGAACCTCTTTGGGATGAAACCTGACCCCATATTATGTGTAAATCGAGTTAGGCTGTCAATTCTCCAGCCCCTCCCCACAAAAAAACAGCCTTTCTCTGAGTCCAATGACATCGACACGAATCTGAGGCTCCTTTACCGCCGTGACAGGCGTGTCTGACTGTTAATATTTTAGCAGCATTTTGATTTGATTCGTTAATATTGTATTACGTCTTTTTTTCCATCCAGATCTAATGTATAAGAGTTGGGGTGGGAGAGGACAGTGTGTTCAAGTAGCGAAATAGAACTGGCCAGGGTGTAGGTAATGTTGCAGGCAGCAACCCTAAAATACACTTACCACTTCACCTTGTCTTTCAACTTGGGTGGCTGGAAGTTACTTTTGGTCATTAAAAACAGGGCTCTGAGAAAAAGGGAAAAAATTTGTAGTTGTGTATTTAAGGAAATCAGTCCTTACACTTACAATCCTTGCTTTTACTCAGAGGTGCTAACTTACTAAGCATACATTTAAAATAATGATGTTCTGCTTCCTCTGTGTTCTGCAAATGCATACAACGAGTTTGTAGAGTCATTGCATGTTAGAAATATGGGACCAAATAACTAACTTTTGACTACTTCAATACACTAAGTGAATTTCTCCAAATACTTCTTCAAATGGGGGGCTAGCTACATAAAGTGCTTTCATTTCTTAACACTAAAACAGATAAGTATGAAAATAACCTCAAATAAAAGGTGCCATTCTGTACTGTCACCTCATATGAAACATTTTATCTCAAACCCAAAATCCTTGAGTATAGAGCCCCAAAAAGATATATGCTTCCCTGTCCAAATACATATGGGGGGTGTGAGTGTATACGATTCCCCTGCCTGTATGGATAAGGCATCCGGGCACCTACTGGCCCCTTCTCTCTGTCTGCTCTTCATTTCATAACGGTCTCTGTCAAAAACAACAAAATACGAAAGGAAAATCCACTCTCCTTTAAAAATAAAAATAAAAGAAGAACCCTGGTCTGATGCCAATGGGTCCAAACACTAACCTCATCGGGTGAAGGTCGAACATGGGCGGCTGCAGCTCTGCCAGCTCGATGGCAGTGATGCCCACTGCCCAGATGTCGCACAGGTGGTTGTACCCGCCCTTCCTCTCCACGGCTGCCACCTCGGGTGCCATCCTGCACACAGGGAGTCGGCTCAGTCAAATGAACCGTTCACCACATAGCCTTGGCACAGTCAATAGCAATTAACACTACAGGGCCATCTCAACCAACTCACACTGATCTCTCAACTCACACTGTATAACCCACTGTGCCAATAACTCGCTTATAAATGTTTATAAATATGAACACATTTTGTAAATATTTCAAAACTTTTGTTTAGCAGTGGCGCGACAACTAGAGCCGCCAAGTGGGGGGCCACTAAAATAGTTTTGCCCCCACGGTCTGGGGTGGCAACCCACCCAAATCTCGCGTAATGCCCAAAAATGGCTACAGCCAGCACTTTTGTAAGTATTAAAATTCATAAGAATTTATAGGGCTTATTCATGAAAATCATTATAAAGTGTAACCCAAACACTGGTCTTAAATTAATTTGATAATACCAGCAGTCATCCTCATCACAGCATTATCGTATTATCATCATTGAAATCAATATAATCAGAATCGTTTGACTTGTTTAATAGGCTACTTTTAAAAATCTAAATCGAATCACTGGCCTAAATTGGATTTGATGATAGAATTTAGACCAGCATCATCATTGCATTTGAGTCATTTATCAGACGCTTTTATCCAGAGAAACTTACAGGAGCAATTAGGGTTAAGTTACTTGCTCAAGGGCAAAGACACATTTTTCACCTAGTTGGCTTAGGGATTGAAACCAGCGACCTTTCGGTTACTGGCCCAACGCGCATAACTACTAGGCTACCTGCCGCCCATCATCAATCATCATCACCACCACCACCACCACCAAATCAATATAAATCAGAATATGTTTGACTCGTTAACTTTCTAGACTAGAGTCGAAGCCCTGCCTAAACTGGGCAGGGGTTCTACTAAGCTAACATATGGAATTGTTTTAAGGTCATACCAAAGATCATTTAGTTATTTTATTTTGAATTTTAAGACCCCTTAAAAAATATGAATAAAACTATTATTTGATGAAATATTGAATTAGCCCATACGAACATACTGAATAACAGTCACTACATGGAAGAACAGATACTACCCCCCCAAAAATCGAAAGGAAGTTTGTTCTGAAGTGTCTGTCCTACAGTGCCGTGAAAAAGTATTTTCCCCCTTTCCGATTTTCTCTATTTTTGCATATTTTTGATACGGAATGTTATCAGATATTCAATCAAAACCTAATATTAGATAAAGGGAACCTGCGTTTACAAATAACAAAAAAAAAAAACATAAGCATAACTTTGTTTATGAAATAATGTTTATGTAACACCCAATGCTCCTGTGTGAAAAAGTAATTGCCCCCTTACACTCAATAACTGGTTGTTCCACCTTTAGCTGCAATGACTCCAACCTAACGCTTCCTGTAGTTGTTGATCAGTCTCTCACGTCGCTGTGGAGGAATTGTGGCCCACTCTTGCATGCAGAACTGCTGTAACTCAGCAACACTTGTGGGTTTTCAACTATGAAACTATTCGTTTCAAGTCCTGCCACATCGTCTCAATTGGGATTTGGTCTGGACATTAATAGGCTAAACTTCAAATGTGTTGCTTTTTAGCCATTTTCATGTAGACTTGATTGTGTGTTTTTGGATCATTGTCTTGCTGCATGACCCAGCTGCACTTCAGCTTCAGCTCACAGACGGATGGCCTGACATTCTCCTGTAGAATTCTCTGATACAGAGCAGAATTCAAGTCGTCCAGGTACTAAGGCAGCAAAGCAAAGCATACCCACACCATCACACTCCCACCACCATGCTTGACTATTGGTATGAGGTTCTTACTGTGGAATGCAGTGTTTGATTTTCGCCAAGCATAATAATTATAATAATACATGGGACTTATATGGGGCGGCAAGTAGCCTAGTGGTTAGAGCGTTGGACTAGTAACCGAAAGGTTGAGAGATCGAATCCCCGAGCTGACAAGGTAAAAATCTGTCGTTCTGCCCCTGAACAATTTTTAATATATAAATTATATTGCGCTTTATAGATATTAAAAAGAAAAACTACAAAATAGGAGTCAAAACAAAACATCAGACTAAACAAAACATGAATAAAGAGAGGGGTGGGCTCAAAGCAGGGAAAGAGTGTGATGTATCAGTGTATGGGCAGGGTAGGGTCAGGATTTAAATACAAACATGGTTTAGGGCAAGGTGCGGCATTGGGGTTAAGATACAAACCCAGTTTAGGGTAAGGGGCTGGATTGGGGTTGGGATACAAACCCGGTTTAGGGTAATGTGTGGGATTGGGCTTAGAAAAAACAAAAATATATATATATATATATTCTACTAGCTTTGTAGTTTGAAATGCAAAACATGTTTAGGCTTGCATATCTTTTTGTCAAGCATTCTCAAACTGTTAAAATCTCTGGTGACAGACACGCATTGAAATGTGTATTTAAGCCCTAATTTTTGTCACGAGACTATCTCAAAATATACACTTACATAAAAAATGTTTCAACTGGTACCTTCAGACAAGTCTTGTGAGGCTTGTGGGGGCCGTATAGCAAAACAGAGAACACCATCGTGTTTGTGCGTCTAATCTTTCAATAGTCGTAATAGTTTTTTGTAGGCCAAACCGTTCAAACGCTACAGACGTTTTCGTAAGAAGACCAATTTTTCGGGATGTCTCATGGTCTGACAGACACCGCTCTGGCTCTACCACCTTTTACTGCATATGCGGAAGTGCAACATCGGCAGATGCAATGCAGAACTTCAACTGATAGATTTTGATGGGGATGTTTTTATTATGCGGGCCGCGGAAATCGGCTCTAGGGGGTCCAACACCTTTTAAAATCAATTGAAGGGCACATTCATATCCTGCTTGACAAAATGGTGGAACGATAGATCCATGGATAGATTCCCCTGACTTGGGTATCAAGGGACAGAGAGAATCGATAGAAGGGGAGGGGGGGGGGGGATGATGAAGGACGTTACCAGTAAGGTGTGCCGATGAAGGATTTTCTCTTGGCAATGGTCATCGTGATTTGAGCCGAGACGCCAAAGTCAGCTGCCAAGTGAAGAAAGAAAGACGTGAGAAGCCTGACTTTGTAGTTATATCTACACGAGGCCTCCATTAGGCGTAATTAATTATGCCTTTTTAACATGTCATTACTCACCAATGAATGATTTGTAAATGATTTGTTTAAAGTCAGAGTTACATTAATACAGTAACAGTTTATCAGGAATAAATGGCAAATAAATGCAAATGCAATCAACAACAGTTTATGTGAATGTCTAATACATGTTTGATGATGATAAACTATGCATAACGATGTTGAAATTATTAAAATCATGCAATGCTCATGTATTGTAATAATTATACATCTTTTGTAAGCTGGCGCAGGTAATATTCCAAAAGGAATACGATATAAATTGTAGTGTTAGCACTGATACAATTATCCCTGTCTAAGCTGTGCGTGCGTCGCAGACTTGATTTCGCCTACTACACACATTGAATAGGAAAGCACGCACACACAGAGAGAGAGAGAGAGAGAGGACAGACAGAGAGACAGAATGTGAAAGCAGAAGGTGCTCTTCACAGCCAAGCGCAATTAACAGCTTGTCAATCTTCGCCAGGTGATGATTCACACGCTCATCAAATTGCCATTATTCATCATATTGAAACACACATCAAAGAAAACAGTTGCACGTCTGGACTCCTTACCTAGTTTGACGTACCCGTTGTCTGTCAACAGTATGTTTGCTCCCTTTGTACACATAAAAGAAGATCAGAACGTCACAATGGATCTGCAGTTGCATAGGCCTATGGAAGCGTTTAGTACGTTTCTACGTATTTTTTCCCCCTCAACAACGTATCAAATGTCTAACTAACTTGTATCTGCACATTTTCAGTGCAATTTCATTTCTGCAGCAGTCTCTTAACAAGGCCATCTATCAAAAGGAAACTTCACAGGGGAAAGACCAAACCGGGAAAAGCCTGGAGTGACTTTGAAAGATGTCTTGTTGGGGATTAAAATGGTGGCCATTAGTGTCAGAAATGTTTTTATAATGGCTATTGCACATCTATGCCAAGAAATTCCAGAGGAGGACACTAAAACTACTGTCAATGTAATTGTACATGTCTGGGTAAAAGTGTTGTTGGTCTGTTTGTGTGTGCGTACAAGCTTGTGTAAAAGTATTTCCTTAAAGAGGACAATAACCTCTATTCTATCCTAAACTACACAATGTATTCCTGCTTGAAACGGTTATTGTCCCAGTCCCACCTTACCTTTGTCTTTGTGCACTCTATTCTATTCTATGCAATGGAAGCCATGTATTCCTGCTACAATGTGCCATTTTCCCACCTTACCTTTATGTCTCTGTGCATTTTCCCACCTTACCTTTATGTCTCTGTGCATTTTCCCACCTTACCTTTATGTCTCTGTGCATTTTCCCTTTGTTGTGTAGATAGTAGAGACCCTGTGGAGGGAAAAATGCCTACAGTCCATTGACCTCTTCACAAATAATATCCTATCCTAATATGGTGTCCCTTTCAAGCCAATTTACATCCAACCAAAATCAGCCACATATACTTTTCCAAATCATGAGAGCATTGTCATTTAACCAGGAAAGCAATAGTCTGGTTACTTATTTTCGGGGATTTGTAATGATGGATTTATTATGGTATAATAGTTGTGTATCAAAATCAAACAAATTAATGACAACAATAGTCCTTACGATGTTGCTATGCAGGTAGCCTAGTGGTTAGAGCATTGGGTCAGTAACCGAAAGGTTGCTGGATCAAATCCCCAAACTGACAAGGTAAAAATCTGTCGTTCTGCCCCTGAGCAAGGCAGTTAACCCACTGTTCCCCGGGCACCAAAGACGTGGATGTCGATTAAGGCAGCCCCCCGCAGCTCTCTGATTCAGAGTGGTTGGGTAAAATGCTGAAGACACATTTCAGTTGAAGGCATTCAGTTGTACAACTGACTAGGTATCTCCCTTTCCAATTCCTATTGCTAAAGGCTGTTTTCAGTCTCATTTCGAGTGGATGGATCAAATCAAAGGTAAGAGGACGTTCAAAGGCAACACTTTGAGATGAAAGACGTGTGTCAGAGGAAAAGTGAACGCTTGAGCGTTGGAGGAGGCAAACTGAATCAACGTACCTGAAGAGTTTCTCGAGACACGTAGGCTATTTGTGATTCTGTGAGAGGCCCCGTCACTGAAAGATAAGGAGAGACATGGTTGGAGCCTGAGAAGCGCACGTGCTTTATTAAAACGTTCCTCGGCCGTTGGTGCTTGAGACAACATCTGGTACCTGAACTCAAATGTATCATGTATTTCTTTAATATTATTTAAGCTAAAGGTCTTATTTGGGCACATATTAGCATTTCAAGCCACATTTGAAGTATTTGTGTCGTTTAACCCCAACGTCAACCAAATCACATCAAATCAACAATAGGGTTCACAACTGGATGTTGATCTGACAGCTTTACCTGGCAACGTTAGGTTATTTCAAGGTCATTATTGGGACTATAGAACAGACCAGGCGCAACAGGACCCTATTAAAAACGGAACAAAAATAGATTTGCTACTGAATTAGACAGAGCTAGATTCCTAGGTGCTTCTTAGATTTCAATATCATTTATAGTACTATACAGGAAACTGCATATTCTCAATGAGATCGCCTGTATAATAAACAAATAAAATAACTGTCTATTCAAACATGATCCTCCGGAATTGGCTCACATGTCTGTCTGTCTGTCTGTCTGTCTGTCTGTCTGTCTGTCTGTCTGTCTGTCTCTCTGCCTGTCTCTCTGCCTGTCTCTCTGCCTGTCTCTCTGCCTGTCTCTCTGCCTGTCTGTCTTCAGTTCGAGTGAGAACACGCATCATACACCATCCTGCTTCAATCGTAGGCTGTGTGAGTGCTTTGGCCATACCATTGAGAGGCTAATCTTCTTAACGTCTCTACTAAGTAGATTGCAAGCCATGATAGCACCAGTTGATTGGGGTCTGATTAAAAGGTGCAGTCAGTCACATGACAGGGCTAATTAAACTAACCTTCTCTTAGGCCTCTAAGGGGTATATCAAAAAGCAGGGTCACCAAGTTAGTCAGTTCAAATCAATTGTAACATTCCCATTTCAAGCTTATCTTTCCAAAAAATGATGACGTTACTTCCAAATATTTACACAGGTTAGCTGGCAACTCCTGTAGGTTCATGCTCTACAACATTCGCAGAGTACGACCCTGCCTCACACAGGAAGCGGCGCAGGTCCTAATCCAGGCACTTGTCATCTCCCGTCTGGATTACTGCAACTCGCTGTTGGCTGGGCTCCCTGCCTGTGCCATTAAACCCCTACAACTCATCCAGAACGCCGCAGCCCGTCTGGTGTTCAACCTTCCCAAGTTCTCTCACGTCACCCCGCTCCTCCGCTCTCTCCACTGGCTTCCAGTTGAAGCTCGCATCCGCTACAAGACCATGGTGCTTGCCTACGGAGCTGTGAGGGGAACGGCACCTCCGTACCTTCAGGCTCTGATCAGGCCCTACACCCAAACAAGGGCACTGCGTTCATCCACCTCTGGCCTGCTCGCCTCCCTACCTCTGAGGAAGTACAGTTCCCGCTCAGCCCAGTCAAAACTGTTCGCTGCTCTGGCACCCCAATGGTGGAACAAACTCCCTCACGACGCCAGGTCAGCGGAGTCAATCACCACCTTCCGGAGACACCTGAAACCCCACCTCTTTAAGGAATACCTAGGATAGGATAAAGTAATCCTCCTAACCCCCCCCCCCCCCCTTAAAAGAGTTAGATGCACTATTGTAAAGTGGTTGTTCCACTGGATATCATAAGGTGAATGCACCAATTTGTAAGTCGCTCTGGATAAGAGCGTCTGCTAAATGACTTAAATGTAAATGTAAATGTAACTCATTGACCCGTTTTCAATTGGAAAACTCAGTCGAAAATGACCTCCTACCTTTATATTCTTTCTTTCTTTCATCGGCACTGACCTGAAAGAACCTATACAGGTGACAGCATACTCCCAGCTATGGTCTACCATACTGCTTTCACCTATCCTCCATGTTCAGATCAATGCAGACGGAGAGGAAGCTATGTTAGACTATCGACATGCCCCCTTGACCTCCCCCGCCACCTGCCTACAGGGCGGGTCTAAAGCCTTGTTAAGAATACCCAACATCTAAACGACGGCGGTTAAAAGGTCCAAGGAATGTAACGACGCAACGGAACTACAGGGCATTTCAGAGGCCTTCCGTTTCGGGGACCCTCTATTTACTCCGGAGACGTAGACGGAGCCTTGGGTTGGGGACATTACGAGCAGCGTGTCGTCTCCGTGGCAGCGGGGAACTGATATGTGGGAGGCTGAGATCAACGGTACTTGGTGGTGTCGACTGCTGTTCTGTCTCTCTAATGAGGGGCCTCGCAGCCGACTGAGCCCAGCACAGTCATTAAGAGCAGAATCAACACGGTCTCTTGTGAGCGTGTGTGTGTGCGCACACACAAGTGCGACAACAGCTGCTTAAGACAGCCGCTCTAATGACCTGTGCTTTAAATGGGCAATCTGCAGTTCAAACAATTACAAAGAGGTCACGCCACCAGTGCTTTCGTACATAACTCCGGGACGGGGCTGGAGAAATGTAACTGCTCCAATGTATAGAGGGAGCTATGGATGAAAGGACTGACCACCCATGACATCAAACTTATAGTTTTAGCCATGTTTTAAACCTATACAGTGTTTGTTTACAACTTACAATGTTTACAAACATTGGAGTAAAACCAGCTCATATTTTGGGTTGTGATGGGGTAAGACAGTTGAACTAAGCGCGAGGCAATTTATAAATTATATTCTTCCAGAATTAAAATGGGTATATATATCATCTCTTTTAAAGTCCAAAAATGGACGTAGCAACTGCAGATTCTCCCTCTAACAACCAAGACAAGAAGAAGAAGAAAAAGAGTAATACGAATCTGTTAACTGTCTGGTTATGTGGTAGGAGCTAGGTTACTTCCTACACGGCAACCGATTCCCTCTGGGCCGTGGTATAAATCAGTGTACTACAAAGGGAATAGGGTGCCATTTAGGACGTACCACTAGTAAGAAGACGCCTAGCTAGAGTGAGGAATTAGCTTAAAACCACACACCGAAACGGCTGTCATTTTTCAAATGTGTGTGTGTGTGTGCTGTATGTTGTTGTGTATGCTTACCATGATATATGTCTTGTAGGGACCCTCCCCCGCAATATTCCATACATATCCATAATTTATCTCTCCTGTAAAGAGCAAAAGGAAACAAATGACATTACAATTGATACTGTACGTCTCAAAATAGTCTGAGTAAAAACCAAATGCTAGGGGGTAGGGTGGAGTCTGGGGGGGCAGAGCGAGAGTATGAGGAGGATGAATGCTTTTGGGAGTATTTTGTAGGTCGTGACACAGCATGATGCGGTTTGGCTATTAGGCCACAACCGCTCTCCGGGCAACCAACGCGTTGATACTTCCCTCTCTTCAGCCCCTGCAACTTCTCAGTATGGCCACCCTCCACCTCCCTCACCTCCCCTTGTCTTGAGCAGTTCAATACAAAGCATTTCCCCAGAGCTAGCAATTAGCCACATCGCTAGCTAGCGTTAGTGCGGCTAGGACCGGAGGCTCTGACTGTAGCTTGACTGCAGTGGAGTAAGACTCCACACTGAGTGTGTGTGTGTGTGTGTGTGTGTGTGTGTGTGTGTGTGTGTGTGTGTGTGTGTGTGTGTGTGTGTGTGTGTGTGTGTGTGTGTGTGTGAGTGTGAGTGTGAGTGGCTGGGAATTGACTGAGCCAGAGCAGGGGTGGAGGAGGGAAGGGTAGGTTAGAGGTGGTGACGGAGGGAGCGCGGGGTGCGGGCCTTTAAATATGCTACCTTAAGTAACTGCCAAAGTAGGCCACGATGTTAGAGTGCTTGCAGTCCTTCATCATGACGATTTCCTGCTGCACCACCACAAAGTCCTCCCCTGTGGAGAGACGGCAGACATGAGAGAGCAGGTGAGGAGAGAGACAAATTCACATATGTACATAAACACACATTTATAAACACATACACACATAAATGTAAACACACTTGAATAACTTTAAAAGGAACTTCAGTAGCTTCTACATGAATAAAATGGCATAAAATAAGTTTGAATTATTCTTTTTTTTAATGCAGACCCAGACACACGCTTAGACCACCTTGCTGAACCAAAGCACTCTGGCAAGACTAGCTTGGAACTTACAGAATTGGCAAAAAAAGTAAGTGGACTCCTCTCTGTCTCTAAACAAGTACCAACTGTGCATTAGTCTGCATACTGACCCGGATGTGCAGAGATAATGGCTCGGAGGATTGATTTAGCAGAATCAATGCGTTACTTGTAATCTATGCTAGTCCCTTTTGATGAAGGCATCTGTCAAACTGGCAAAGCTATCACTGCAAACATTAAGCTCCACACCTCCCAAATGAGGACCATACATCTCAGAATCAATGAGCCGCACGACGTCCAACTACGATCACTGAGGGGAATCAATTCCACAGATCATAATTACCCAGGCTGGCAATATTCAGTTTGGCAGCTTGTCAACACCACCAGAAGGCCAGTGTTTCCTGACACTCAACGCTATTCTAATGCGGGGGAACGTGATGGGCTTGGAAACTGGGGAAATAGAAACCAATAGAAGCTACGTTTTGGGGGGCCTGTCTCCTTGAGGGTGCACTCAAAACACACACTCAAACACATGCACACACAATCACAGATAAGAAATTCTCTCAATGACAAGGCGGCAGTGAATAGCCCTTGACTAAAACCTGCTGGGGATGCTTGCTTTTCGTTTTTAGCAGCTCTGTCAATACGGGATGCGTGCTGCACATTCAAACCCGGCACTCTCCATCAGCACGAGCACTGTTGCTAGGTCAGCGCATTTCTCCCAGGCAGAGCTATCGAGCGCAGCTCCACCCGATGCTTCTTCAGAGGGAGAAGCAGGGCTCGTTTATTGGTTTTAACAAGAAATGACTGCCCATGAAGCTCTCGATTGGCCCGAGGGACAGACGGCGGGCCTGTTTGATTGGATGAGAATGTATTTTTTTTCGACAATGTCCCCTGGGGTTCGTGGACCTGACGGCGCCGATCTGGGCTGACCTTGATCTCCGTCTCGGGTCTCAACGTCTATAAACGTGTGCGCCGGGACAAACGCTTTGGAGGAGCGCGAGAGAGAACAGTCACTTTAGTGTGACTGCTGGCTTAATGATGGACGCTCCAGGCCTCATTAAAAAGCTGATCATTTATTTTTTTTACACCTCCCTCTCCACTATTCAATATTTCTAAGCCGGTCGCTTGCTCCGCGTTCAAAATTCCTTCTGTAGTCTCAATGAGAGATGAAAATAAATATGTATGCTGGCTTACGTAATGGCTCATTAAAATGTATGTAACGTGCTGGATATGCAAGGCGAGGGTTGTCTATAGCGTTGAAGCTGCAGAAGAAAAAATAATAAAAGTTTACTCGGACCCTACGATGAATGAAATATCATAGGGGGGATTTATATATGGGGGGGTTTTGCGGGTCTTTTTCTGCTTACGGCCTCCTCCTGAGGGAGTGTCCCAGGATTCACTTTCAACAGTGACCAAGGTCAGATGGCCCTGGTGCTTCCTGTCGTGGTGAGCCTGTCCTTCTCCGGTGACTCGGTGACATTTTTCCAGCACAGAGGGGATTGGAGAGAGGGGCTGACTGTGTAGGATGCTCTGGGGGTTGAAGTTTCCCCTAGGTACAGATCCAGGATCAGCGTCTCCTGCTCCAATCATAACCTTAACCATTCGTTGGGAAAAGGCTAAACTGACCCAAGATCAGCGTCTAGGGCCATGTAGGACTGGGGGAGAAGCCTACTACTGACTGCAATCGCCTCTACGTGCTAACACCAAAGGACTGACTTTGGATAAACTCCTGCACACTTATCTCGAGCTTGCCAGAGTCTTTGGACTCAAAACAATTTATAAATATGTTATTTTTAGAACACAATTGGAGGTTTACTGGCTTATTACAGAGATGTAATGTAAGCTGTAAAGTTAAGAACATGGCGTCAACAATGAATCATTCTAAAAGTATTTTTCTCTTCTGTCATTCATTTACTCTTCTGTATTCCTTTTGATCACAATATCCTACAAATACATGGAATTAAGTATTTATCTGCAGTTACAAAACAGTGTTTAGTATTTACATTCTGGTCACTTAGCTCTTACATGTTGTACATGTATGGACCAAATGGTCGTTTATTATTTGAGCTATTTAGCAAACAGTAGTGAATGTTTGACATGGAATAAAGACTTTTATTGCTGACCCCAGAAGAGCCGAGCTTACCTTAGCACAAGGATAATGGAATGCGGTTCCCCTTAAGCTCTGACATAAGGTCCGTTTCTTTGCAGCTTTACCCCCTGACCGGGGGCAGTTTAAGCCTCTGGTCAATAGCAGTGCACTATGCAATAGGGTGCACCCTTTGGAATGCACACATACACTGACAGCAAGCAAGGACCACATAATGTGATGGCTGTACAACCACAATCTCATGTTGGCTAACAGAAAATTGCTTAGAGTTGGCAGATACCATGGACGACTGGAAGCCATCAAGATTGTGCACATTAGGCACCAAACGGAAGAAAAAAGGAATTAAAAACAGAAATGCTCATTTTGGTTTTCCGTTGCAAAATGTTTTCAAACTTTTCCCGTTGCATGCCCTAATGAACAGGATCCAGATTTGGTGGAGGGGGCCTTATGGAAACAGATTGTGATCTATTGGAACAGTTACACAGATCTTGGCAGCCTCTAAGCAAGATTGTTGGACTGTACACGGACAGCACAAAGCACAAGATGAAGATAAAGCCTGGCAGCCAGCCCAAATGAAAAGGAAACTGTGACCGAGATGCCATCTGAAAATCTAACAGCACAAATTAGAACAAGTAAAAAAAATTGCAAATATTAAATTCATTATTTGAATTCTGCACAGCACGCCACTAAAGCGAGATAAGCCAATTAGACCCCAGCAAACTGTTGCTAGGGAATGTTAGTTGGGCTAAAGCTTTGAAAGCATCTTTGGG
This sequence comes from Salvelinus alpinus, assembly GCF_045679555.1. NCBI lineage: Eukaryota > Metazoa > Chordata > Actinopteri > Salmoniformes > Salmonidae > Salvelinus > Salvelinus alpinus. The sequence continues at coordinate 64,640,037 of NC_092087.1, forward strand.
AAACAGTTTTACATTTGAGATTGAAACAGACAGGCAGATATAACAAGGTGCTGAATATGGTGTCCGGCGTTGGTTAACTGTGACATGTTAGAGGGTGTTAGCCGCCCACCCTTGGTGTGTGTGTGTGTGTGTGTGTGTGTGTGTGTGTGTGTGTGTGTGTGTGTGTGTGTGTGTGTGTGTGTGTGTGTGTGTGTGTGTGTTTGTCCACTCCACACACTATGATAGTCAATCTGTCAGCCTATGTCTCGCCTACGTAGGTTTCCATGGTCCTGGCATTGGCGACACACCTCGAGCCATCAACCCTGTCGCCACGAAACGCACTCCTGGACATCATGGCGACATCTGTCAAGAGTGCCAGCTGCCCTGGCCGTGATGCGTACTGACAAGCACCTCCATGTCACTCCACACTGTCACGGTGGATTGTGGCACCTTCCCCTCGTGTTGCCGCGCTGTTGGCATTTTAAGAGGTAGGGTGAAAAGCTTGGCAGCATGAATGTTAGATGGGGTTCCTGCAGTGCGTTAGCGGGAATGGCTAATAAGAGACCTCCGGGCTGAACTCCACCGCATGTGGTCCACCTGATAAATGCGGGCACACACACACACACTCTCTCTCTCTCTCTTTAAAGCTTCTGACCACTTTCCAGCTCCAATTGTCACCGTCAATCTAGCAAACCATCAAAGGCCTGTCAAGTGCATTCTCTACCTCTAATGCACTGTAAGAAGACAATAAGCATTTCAACCCTAAACATCCGCAAGGTAAGTTCAAACGACATCAGAAACACCATCTTGAATTTTTTTATTTCACCTTTATTTAACCAGGTAGGCCAGTTGAGAACAAGTTCTCATTTACAACTGCAACCTGGCCAAGATAAAGCAAAAACAACAACACAGAGTTACACATAAACAAACGTACAGTCAATAACACAATAGAAAAATCTATGTACAGTGTGTGCAAATGTAGAAGATTAGGGAGGTAAGGCAATAAATAGGCCATAGAGGCGAAAATAATTACAATTTAGCATTAACACTGGAGTGATAGATGTGCAGATGATGATGTGCAAGTAGAGATACTGGGGTTCAAAAGAGCAAGAAGATAAATAACAACATGGGGATGAGGTAGTTGGATGGGCTATTTACAGATTGGCTGTGTACAGGTACAGTGATCGGTAAGCTGCTCTGACAGCTGATGCTTAAAGTTAGAGAAGGAGATATAAGTCTCCAGCTTCAGTGATTTTGCAATTCGTTTCAGTCATTGGCAGCAGAGAACTGGAAGGAAAGGCGGCCAAAGGAAGTGTTGGCTTTGGGGATGACCAGTGAAATATACCTGCTGTAGCGCGTGCTACGGGTGGGTGTTGCTATGGTGACCAGTGAGCTGAGATAAGGCGGAGCTTTACCTAGCAAAGACTTATAGATGACCTGGAGCCAGTGGGTTTGGTGACGAATATGTAACAAATGATAAGTCGACACCCAATGGGCCCCGGTAAAACGTAGTGCACTATATAGGGAATAGTCATTTGAAACGCAACCTTGAAGTGACTGGAATTCCCAACAACATCACAGTACAGTGTTCTTTTATGATAAACAGGATCACACACCTAACATTGATGGTCTTTCATAAAGGGGGCTTTGAAAAAAGTGCCTTGAGCGACTACATGCATAAGACAATGATACCCTGTAAGGACTGCTTACAAGGTAAGGTTACAAATATGTCATTTTGTCATTTGGCTTACTATCCCTTTATATAAATAAAACATGGTTTACAGTCAGCTGTGGATGATAATACAACTGACACAAATCAAATGTTTGAAATGACCATGGCACGAGCACAACCTAAAAATATGCCACAAATAAACCCCAAATCAATTCCTGTTACTGTAGAGTTATGCAGTGTCCTTACAAGAACGGACACACAAAGGGAGAGGAAAGTTGCAGCAAATCAATAGTGCCTATTAACGTTAAAAGCGCTACGACAGAGGTCTCTCCAAAAGCCTTGCAGAAATACTCCAGTCTTGTGTGTCTATACTAAAGCCGCTTCCAAAACGGAACCCTAATTCCCTATGTAGTGCACGATTATTTCATACTTTTCTAAATAGGGAATAGGGTGCCATTTGGGACACAAGACCAAAAGCAAGGCAGGAGCTGTCACAGCGGATATGGTAAAGAGGTGGTTTGACATTAAAAGGAGAGGATCAGCGGTTCAATGCTGACTGACCCCTCAACCTTCTACCCAAGAATAGCTTTGGTTGTTGAAGAACACACTCACGTACAAGGACAACAACACACACGGCCGCACGTGCACACACACACAAACACAAAATGATGAAAGTTAACATTGGATAGCTACAGATGTAGTAACTTCATTTGAGCCAGTTTGCTACAGCAGGAAAATAATCCTGCAGCAACAGGAAATGTGAATTATTATAATTTATGGACATTTTTGTAGGGATTGATACATTTTTTGTAAGGGAAAATGAAGTCTGAAATGTCAAAGTGGAAATTACAAACTTCAGAAGCCTTTTTAAAACCGCAAATACACCACACGTTTTAAATGTCCTGTACTGTAGGAATATTCTCCTGCAACAGGTTAATCAAATTATGATCCTATTCTGTACTGTAGATTTAACTGGACTGCCTGAAAGTTGAATATTAGTGGTAACACACACAAGCGTGCTTCACACAAGCAGGGGCTGTAGTAGTGTTCATTATTTCTATAGGAGCTAGTTCTTCCTGTCTGAACTCTTACCAGCCGCAACGTCAGATGGTACCCCACAAGCCTCAGGCTGCATATCTGTACACACACCCGCACACACATAGATAACCGCTCACATGCCCGTACACAATTTTGCGCGCACACACTCACGCACACTCACAGTCCATCAAGCCTACCACCTGCTGACACCCAGTCTAACAAGCCAAACTCAAAGTGAATCCCTGTTGATTTATAGCAAGAAAATGTAAGTAAACATTTCTTTAGTCTCTAGCCTAGCCTACACCCACCAGTTCCCACCCCCTGGATTGGTTTGTCCCAACTACAGCATCAACAGTTAACTGTAAAATGATTCTGAAAGTTGACTGAGACCAAAATGTTAATAAGATGTATTGAGTTGTTGTTTGATTCGGATTCTAATAGCGCCATACCTATTAGAATCAGTAAAATACCAATATAATATGACTGTACAAAATGAGAATTCCACATTGACCCCTAGCCACCCATTGTAGATCTGAAAGGATTGGATAGGTATAAGCAATAAAGTAATAGCTCCACTTTGTCATCAATTGTTTTCGTGATGAGGCTTATATCTATCCGAACCTCTCTGATTTCGTATTAAGGGCGATCGGTTGACTTGGAAATAGTGTTATAGGTAGCTCAAAAGTATGAGATTGCTCATAGCAATGGAGTGTTTCCTTAAGGTTGCGTTTTCACACATAGCAAACATCCTTAGCAAATGAATAGATTATGATTACTAGAATGGAACCACAGGAGGTTGGTGGCACCTTAATTGGGGGAGGACGGGCTCGTGGTAATGGCTGGATTGGAATGGTATCCAATACGTCAAACGCGTGTTTCACGTGAATGGAACGCCATTACCAAACTAATTCTAACATTACTTACATATGATCAATTCAACCTCAATAGATGACCTAATCAATCCACGTATCATAGCCAAGAGACAGAAATGGCCTTAGGCTAAAAAAGTTAGCATACGAGAGCTAGTTTGCTATTATTCCCACATATGGAAGCAACAGAACAGAATGCAGTTTAGAGATTGCAAGGAGACTGATAACGTGCTATTCATAGCAGAATTCAATTGCGCAACTGACCGGTGACAGATTATCACCAAACACAAACCAACTATAATTAGGCTGTTTTATAGTAGCAATTATGACTAACTGTGGATCAATGAGATAGCCTGCTAATGCTAACTAAGAAGAACACAATAAAAATAGCTTTTTGGATTGTTAGACATCGCCTCTATAGGTTATTGGAGTAGTGAGTCAGTTGGCCTATACCACGCCTAGTTTATCCTTATGAACAAGGTTGTGTGTGTGTGTGGGGGGGGGGGGGGGGGAATCAGAGTTAGGGTTGCAAAATTCTGATAACTTTCCCAAAATTACCAGGTACAAGATTTTTTTTAACCCTATTCTGAATATTTTGTGTTAGTGCTGGGCTAGAATAAAAACGTGTACCCCCCTGAGGGTGTCACGCAAATGGACGAGCAGCACTGATGTAGAGTAACAGGTAACACTTCGCCTATGGAAGTCCTGCAATCTTCACACATTGTTGCATCGTGACAGGATGTGACATTCAATGCATTTTAATAATACAAGGTTTTGAGCTATGCAATAATGTGAAATTGCACAGGATCCCTCCAGGGTACTTACAAGCAACAGCTCTACAAGAATATCAACAGTGTTACTTTAAGTTTTTCTGAATAACAATTCATATCCATCATTGTCATCTTATCAAATTATAAGTACATCTTGGATTTTGATGCATTCGATATAAGCAGGCAGCTTTTGAAATAACACAGAGACTTCAAATCTGATATTCCTCTCTATTAGAAAATGATAATCTTATTGTGGCGCAGACAAAGAGCTTGGCCGCAAGCTCCAACAGGTTTACTCTAACACTCCAACTTAATCAAGCCCTGCCATCTGAGGCTGGGATTAAGGTAAATCTGGTCTGATATGGCTCCCAAGGGTAGCTCCACTCCACATTCCTGGCCTGACGTGGGACACATTCCATTTGGGACGCAACCAGGCCTACCTGACTATTATAGAAAAAGTCCCAGATAAACACACTCTCATCGAAAGCGATGGGTAACCAATGATAATGGTAGGCATGAAGCAGATGCCTTTTACGCTAATAAGGCCGGTGTGTGGCCTATACAGGATTTAAACCCACAACTCTACTGTAAGCAACATGCTCCAACCAACTTAACCACTAATGTTATGCTCCCACTGGGTCATAATATACTGTACTTCCATGCATATGGCCTGGGGCATTCAAGTGGGTTGCATTTGCATAACACTTTTGTATTTTGCCTACGGTCTTAAGTCAATTCCTACAAATGTTTAGTGGGTCTCAGAAATAGGCACAGTAATGACTGGAGAAGTAGGATGGTGGGGGAGAGAAGATTTAAGTAAGTCAAATGGAATAATAGGTCAGGAGAGGCTAAACTAGCTGAGACAGTGAGATGAGTTGTAGGGTGACGTTGCCCCTCGACGCTGAGCTTGGGTCAGTTTTGTATTTTCCCCACTGATTGGTGGAGGGCAAGCTGATCCTAGATCTGTACGTAGGGGAAACTTCACCCCAGAGTGTGAGAAGATGGAGGCAAAGATCCTTACCGGGCTCCAGTTTGATGACCTTGATGGCCGCCAGCTCCCCTGTGGTGACGTTCCGAGCCTGGAAGACAAACAAGACAGAGGGTGAGCACATCGACCAGTCTCCACACGCAGAAAACCACGGGCGATCGATGGAGAGCTGCCCAAGAGCATACCTTGAGGAGGATGTGTTTTGGAACCGGGGCCCGACATAAAAAAGGTCCAACGGAGATGTTTTTATCTGAATATAAAATCATTTCTGTGTAACAATTAAGTATCTTACTGTGATTCTTTTTGACCATTTTAAATGAAAACAAACAAAAATATTTTCTTAGCAAAGAGCAATTTCTCAAGCAAGAATTTTGCTAGGACTGTCGAGGAGTGGTCTGAGTGAGGAGAGGAAAACTGAAAACTAGCTGTTACTGGTAGACTGGTTTGGAACTCTATTTCTTATTGGTCTATTAACTAATTATTTACCTGGTGTCCAAAACTCCATCCCACCAAAGCAGGCTGAAATTTCACAGTATTATTCCAACCTCATAGTGTGGAAATATAAAACACAGGGAAATCACGTTTGACTGCACTGGGCCTTTAAATAGCTACAGATAAAACTTGCATAGTCATGATGACTCCGGTTTTTCGAGATTCTGGTATAATGGGACTACTGTGTATTTTGGTTTTAATCCCAACTGGACTAGTGCGGAATTGACGGTCACAAGGAAACTCATATTTCATGTGTTCAGTGAGAAGATATTCAAGTCATTATGGATTGAAAACCAACATGTGGTCATTCAGGATCAGGGAATGATCATTTAGATAATACGTCTATTTTATTGTGGAGAAATGCAATAGGCCTACCTTCAATACAGGTTATTACTAGATGGGGAAATCCAAACACAGAAAAGAAGCATAAAGGCAGACATTTAGCCGGCGGATTCAAAGGTTAATCGAAATTGGTTTAGGATTGAGGTTGAGTTTAGGAGGGGTGAGTTAGAGCTAGGGTTAGGGTCGGGGGGGGGTTAAGGTTAGGGTTACCACTGCCAAGCATTAAACATGTATGGGCACTCATCCCGTTCAGACTGCACTCTCAAAAGGAATTTCTTCCACAAAAGCACAAGGGGGGCAGTGGATGGAAGGCATGGGAGGAAACAAGACGCAGGATCAATGACTTGAGTCTATTTTTCCACGCCTTCTATCTGCTCCACCATCAGATGCAGAGAATCCCAGTTTAGAAGCAGATGTGATGAGCAAGAAAATCATTCACCGCAAAAATGAGAAAAAATGAGAGAGAAAAAACTCTTCAGAGCCAGCAAGCTCACATTGTATGTTACATTCATGAAGGGCTGAGCTTGGAGAGAATGACACATAACATGAAAACGCCAGCAGGGTACAGTCATAAGATACTCAAGTTCCTTTGGATAGACGTACTATACAACATACCTGACCCCGGGAGCAAAGTGCATCAAGAATCAATGTCATACTTATAATGGCATCTTGGCATGTGTCACAGCAAAGGTGACACTTCTACGCTTCCTTTGAAGCGATTGGGAAAAGCAACACATTGATTTTCCACAAAAGACAGTGAAACAAATTAGCACACACACACACAAACCCTTGTGAGGCATATTAAAACCTTGGTGAAATTGAATACAAATTTCTGCGCCATCTTTCACTAATGACCTGGATGCGCTTTGCGAAAAACACCTCCAAAAGGTTAACTAGCACCTTATGGGAAACGTAGACCGCTCGGAGATCAATCGCGGGATCAACCTCACTGGTGGTGTTAACAGGCACTTCTACTAAAGGTCGATATCTAATTTCATAGAAAATGGCAAATCATATTGGCCATTAACGCATGTTAAATGCAAACTACGCCTGTGAAGTACAACGACCACCACCAGCACCCCCCCCCGCCACCTCATCCCACCACCAGCCTAAGGTGAGAGTTGAGGACCGTGGGAAACCGCCCACCGGGTATCGACCAGTGCCCTTGAGGGGGCGAAGGGAGAGGAAGGGGCTGGTTGATGATGATCATGTCACACGGTCTCGGTATGGTTAAGTCCGTTGTGTTTCCCCCTCTGTCTAGTTTCTCCATATCTAGTTAGATACTAGAATGGCACCATCATCTAGCCATCTGGAGTCAAGTGGCTATGTTCCAATACATGCTTTTGTCGTTGGTGGCTGCATCCCCCTCTCCGCAAGTCTAAGGGGCCAAAATGTCACCTCCCCTTCCGAAATTCAAAGGATGTCCCGCCCTGCGAAATTGTGACTCCTCAATATAACCAGTGACGCAAACCCAGTGCAGTGCAACAATGTTCCTCGCTAGTTGGCGCATCCCAAAGTCTGTTGACGGACGTTACGTGAACATTCATGTCACGCACTCTGTCGGCGAGTGATTAAAGCAAATGAGCTTAGAGCAAATGTCATCACGGTGACAAAGGAAAAGGAGGAGAAGCAGACAGGCCATGGAGCCTTTACTCTGACCGGCCCCCACCTAATTCTTCTCCGACCCCTCTACGAACTTCAACCCCTACTCCTTCCAACCTTCCCATGCCCCTTATCCCGCCATTGGGAGCACTAACCCCACCCCAACCGCTCCAGCGCCACTCAGCCGAGGCAACACAGGGTCAAGATACAGCTTTCCCCTCCATCGGGAACGCTGACCCAACTCTCCTCCGCCCCAGTGCCATGCACTCAGCCAAGCTCAGGCAGCACAGGCGCAGGGCACAGCAGGCCCTTTGGCTACCATCTCAGGTAATTACAGCCAGAGAAAATAAATCGCAACATAGGCCAAAGCGACACGGGCCGCAGGGGCCACAGGGCTCGCACAGACTGCAGAGCAGAATCTGGAGCAACCAGTTCTTTGCACCAGGGTAGCATTTATTTCTCTGCATTTTGAGCAAATGAGATAGATACATGTTCAAGGCAATGTGTAGGCTTGTTGCTTTTGGATGTGGTCAGTTATAGCGGTTTTGTGGTGTTTAATGTGTGATGCAATTACTGTCACTGTTTGTAAGAATAACGGATGGAAATATAATCCAGAAATGCAGTGAGGCATGTTGTTTTCTGTGTCTGATCAATCTATTCCTGAACGTCAACACTCAAACATCAGAGACATGTCAGGAGGGAGACTAAAAAAAGGATGTTCATGGCAGACACTTCTGTCTTTATTGGGTCATTTAATGTGAAAACGGAGCAACTAATGACCCTGACGTTGTGGACTTTTCTGAAATGTAACCCATAGAAATGACCTTTGGAGGAAAGATGTTTATTATACATTTCACGTCTGTCTCCAAATGGATTGAGAAATAAGTCATGTTTTGTTCCATTTCCCTTCTGCATGCCTGCTCATAGCAGTGCTGTGGAATTCCACTCACTTCCTGGTCTGAGTGAAACAAGAACTACCATTGATCCAGCAGCTTTGTTTACAAAGGGAGTATGACAGATAAGGGTAGCTAATGCTAAATGCTAATCTTTCATGGTGAGGAAAGAGAAGACCTCTTTTGAACTTGTACTGAAAAAATGTTACAGTGGAGAGAAGGCATCCATGAAGTATTTAACATGTTAAAGGGATAGTTCCCCCAAATTACAAAATGGCATGCATTGACTTGCATAGACTGCTTACAGGGTAAGGAATCTAATATGTAATTTTGTAATTTGGGTGAACTAACCGTTTAACATTTTCCTGAGTCAAGTAAAACCGGTGTATGGTTTTGCGTAGACTCCCGTCTGAAATATGCAAACCACAAAATGTTTTACAAAAATACAGCCACAAATTTTTGATGCAGGTTTGATAGAATCCAGGCCACTTTAATGTCAACAGTGTACTTCTGACTTTGGACAAACACTCAGAATTACATATTTATAATATAATAAAACATGTCACTTAGCTTTATATCCAAAGTGACTTATTGTTTAGTAAGTGCATGTGATCACTGCGGGAGTTGCACAGGCGATATTGACGTTGCTAGCTCAATGTTTGCTCAACTTGCTCAACTTCAAGGCCTGAGGAACAAGTCTCAAAAACCCAACCCTAGGAAACAGTGACTAGGGTCTGGTTTCAATAACAGACTTTTGGCAACTTCGATAAGGGGGGAAAAAATGTCCAGGGTGGTTTTTTTTCAGACAGACAACTCTCCCAACAAATCACGAGACAGACATGCCAGAACGTTGTAATTCGAAACCAAAGTTCAGGCAAAACCTTTGCAGTGGTTTTAGTGAAGGTAGCTGAAGCAAACTAGCCACTTGCGAAATGCACTCATTAGAAATAACCTCTGTGATCTCCATCTTGCTAGATACTATTTTGTATTTTATTCAAGAGGATAAGATCGTGATGTGAGCAGTGACGTAGTTACTCTATACCTAAAAAGTCCGTCATTGAAACCAGACCCTAATTACGGTTGCTTAGGGTCGGGTTTTCAAGACTACTGAAGATCAGGTCTGTTAAGAGCTGAAAGAGGATTTCCTCAGCTTTCCAAACCACAGGGTCCAAAAGTGAGAAAACCTCTGCGTCCAGCCTCTCACACCTTTGGTGACACCTCTGTGAGAGGGGGGTACGGAGCACGCTGGGGCGTGCTTCTAAACATTGCAGATAGAAATAGAATGAATAGAGCTGACAACTCCCTATTCTACTGTACATGACAGATAATCCAACATGTTCTAACAGTACATTTCTATCTGAACATGCATCCTCCTCAGGCCCCTAGGTCCAAGTCTTTGTTTCACTTTGTTTTACAGGTCTCTATTTAGGCTACTTGTAAGTCATGTTAATGAAATGTTAAAAAATGTTGTGGTCCTCTGTAGCTCAGTTGGTAGAGCGTGGCGCTTGCAATGCCAGGATAGTGGGTTCGATTCCTGGGACCACTCATATGAAAAATGTATGCGGGTATGACTGTACGACGCATTGGATAAAAGCATCTGCTAAAAGGCATATATTATACATATAAATGGTAATTGCATATTAATGACCCGATAATTACTTAGGATGCAAAAAGAAACTGACCCTAGATCAAGGACAAAATCAACTGCTAACTAGGGATGTAACGATTCAGCAATACGCATTGGTCCCGGTTCAAATGTCCCCGGGTCCCCAAACTGTTCCAAATTTAGCATGAATCGGTCATAAAATCGATTGAAACGTTACGAATCGGCGGTGCAGAAAAATGTTTTGCTCATATTACTTTCTACTTTCTGAAAATACCTCATATTTTGTGACAACTGATGCGTCCTGTCTTTGTGTCGAACTAAGCAACTGTGTTGACAGTCATTGATGAACAAGTCATTTTACATGCCAAACAACTCAGGCATTATCAGTAGCCTAGTCAAACCGCGCTCGGTGCACGGCTTAGCACGCTGACCAAGAGGTAGGCCGCGCGTCACCTTCAGCATCAAAATGTTTGTAAAATGGCTTGCGCATTATTAGGCTTTATTAGTTGAGTGACAACCAATGTCATTTTCTAGATTATTGTAATCAAATGCGCTGTTGAAAAGTGTTTTTACCGGAATAAAGTAGCCTAAACTACCGCCTGAGAAACGTCTCATCTGGCTATAGGCTATAGCATACCTGCTGATCGGGGCTTAGGCTACATTACATTTCATTTTCAATTGTTCCGGTTTACCATCAGCAATAGTTTTGGTCATATTTAGATATACAGGGTAAAGTTGATCATTTCATGAGAACAGAAAACTTCCAAACGGTTTGACATGGGTTTTGGTCATATTTAGATATACAGGGTAAAGTTGATCATTTCATGAGAACAGAAAACTTCCAAACGGTTTGACATGGGGGATGAAATCCAAAGATGTGTTGTATATTCATTGGCTATGTCATATGATTTTTTTTTAAATATAAATATTGATTACATTACTAGCTCAAACACTTTGAATCTGCAAAAATTACTAATTAATTAGTGGATGATGGTGATTTCAGATCAAAAGTGGAGGGAGAAAAAGCTAACATTACCTCCCTTATCTGATAGTGGGGTGGTAGATGCCCTGTTTCCCTTATGGCTCAGCACAGGTGCCTACATTACACATGTATATAATTCTCACATACAGACAGACAAACGGAGAGAGAGAGGTCAGCTCAGAGAGAGCCAGCTCAGAGAGATCCAGCACAGAGAGATCCAGCTCAGAGAGATCCAGCTCAGAGAGATCCAGCTCAGAGAGGCCCAGCACGAGTGCCATCAGCAGTAGTTTTGAATTTAGTATGGAAAATTAATGTATTTATGCAACAAATGTTAGTGTATCGAATAGCACCGAATCAATTCAAACTAAAACGTATTATCATTCCTGTATCGTATCTGAGGCCATGTATCTAGATACGTATCGAATCGTCTTGAAAGGGAAATATGCACATCCCTAATGCTAACCATAGCCACAAAAAGGGTAGATGGGGATCCGAAAGGGTGCCGAGACAAAAAAGGAGGCCTTTTATTATTCTAAGCATTTGACTCCTGAATAGGGTGTTTTTGACGATTCCCGGATGTGGATACGCGTTCATACAAAGTGCCTGTGAAGGACAGTCTAGTGTGATTTCAGTGTCTGACCATTAACTCCATTCTGTAATGTTAGAAATATGTATTCATTATTTAAAAGGCTCCTTTATAATGCCTCCATAGAGGTGTCATAAGCATGTCATTCAAGCACAAAGTAAGGAGATGGGTTTAGGGTCTTGTGCTTCATACCAGACAGAATCTGGTTATGTGACATCATTTGTCAACTTCTAATGTAACGCCAATTAAGTAGTGTTTATGACAACCTTATGTAGCTAGGCATTATGACGACACATTTAAAACAAAGTGTTAGGCTATTTTAAAGCAGTAGTGACATAACCATTTATGAACCGCTCATATACCTCTTATGACTGTGTTATGTAAGGGTTATGAATGTGTTATAAAGGCCTTATGTAGGTACCCTTCAAATAAAACACTGCCGACGACATATCAGAGCCAGGTGTGTTCAAAGTCAGGGTCGTGAGCCCCGGTTGGTCCGCATGGGGAGATTCCAATCTCGGCGCTGTGATAGCGGAACAGGAAGGGACAATGGCCCAGTTGTGGGACTCGGGTAAATAATTGATGAAAAATTCCAAGTGTGAAAGGATTGGGTGACAACATTTATGAGGGTTCGCCGAGGAAAAGAACATTGGTGCCGTCTTGTGTTTCGCAACAGGCTTTTTATGCAAAGACAGTTCATTGATACTGTAAAATAGATGCTTTGTATTGACACACGAAAAGGATGGCCTCACTGTCTCCTAGCTAAGGGCAGACTTTTGATTTGATTTTCATACAATGAGAAAGACGTACCAAGAGATATGTCGGCCTACCGAGAGATTAATGGCGAGAGTGACAGAGAGAGTGCGATCTCAACAGACTGAACGTGTATCAGATTAGTATCTAATTGGCTAGGAGGAAGAGAAGAGAGAACAGGAGAGACAGAAAGAGAGACAGAAAGAGAGAGAGAGAGAGAGAGAGAGAGAGAGAGAGAGAGAGAGAGAGAGAGAGAGAGAGAGAGAGAGAGAGTAGTATGTGTTGTGAAGAAGGCAGGCCGACAAGGATCAAGACAAGAGGGTTAGTAAGCTAAAGTGTTAATCACCTTAACCAAATCAAGAGCATCCCCCCCATAGCCGTGCCTCTGGACAGCTTAAATGGACTGAGATGACTGGATGCCAAGTAGGCTCTTCACTACACTCTCTCTACACAATGGCTGCTGCTGGACCATATCCAGTCAATGTCTATTCAAAGTTCAGCCCCAAACTTCAAAGAGTTCCGGTTGAGCTGAACTTGGGGTGTATTCAGTGCACACCGTAGCAAAATGTTTCGCAACGAGTTTCTATTGGACAAATTCAGGTAGGTCAGTCCTCGTTTAATTTGTTTTCTTCTGTTTGGTTTCTAGTGAATACACCCCTGAACGTTGAGGTAGCACATGAAATGCAGTACTTCCTGAAATGCAGGAAAATCAATGGCCCTGTTGGAATACTTCAAATGCATCCTTCCCTCCTTCCTTTCTTGAAGTAATCACAGATCGGAATTGGTTGGATCAGTGAAGTAATGGGGTGGTAACCTTGCTTTCATCTTTCCAATCACTTATAGATCTGTTGATTACCTCAAGGAAACAAGGATGCATGCATTTAAGCATTCTAACAAGGCCATTGAGTTTGAAGGAGGCCTAACTCTGAGGAGATCTGCTTACACAATCCATTCCCCAGTTAACCACCACAGCCCTTAGAAAGAGAATGAACAAATTCCACTCAAACCAGGACTGTGACGCAAATATGCAGCGTCACCATATTTCCTTTAGACCCGCACTCTGCCTCTCACTGTATCTCTCTTGTTCACTTTCCCGCTTCCCCTCACTCTTTCCTCTATCTATTTATCCATCTGCCTCCCCCTCCCTCCTCCCCTCCATTTTTCCTCTTTCCATCCCCCAACTCCACACTGACACACTCCCTCCCCGGACAATAGGGCTTCCTCAGATTGTTGAAATCAATACAAAACCATTTTCTAGACGCATAGAAGCCGCAGAACTATCAAAACAACCCGACCCAAGCCTGATGTACTGTCCAAACAGGCAGTTAAGCTATTTAAAAAAGGAGTGGGAGGACGGTATCCCATCACTTGTCAGTCTCACCTTAGGAAAGGAGAAAGCAGGGACAGTGAGAGGCAGACCCTCTGCTGCTCACTCCCTCCCTCCGTTGAGACTGACCATCAGATGCAGGCGCCATCAGTCCAGTAAAATAAACAAAAAGCTAATTATTTCAATTTATGCTGTGCCTCGCAAGTGATACAACAACTGATCTATTTTGTTATCAAAGCTCGTGTTTTGGAATATAATATGGTCTTAAAATAACAATATTGTCAGGCCAAGCACATAGCCAATATGCTGTGATAATACAGTATATACAGACTACTGCACAAACTTCAGTCCGACAGAACTGTTTTTAAAGTCATGTTTAAAAAAAATCTGAGCAGTAGCTTTCGGCTTGCTTTTTAACTGCGAAAGTGATCTGGACTCAAAAAAGGTTGGTGATCACTGCTATAGACAGCACAAGCCTATGGGAAATAGTCATTTTGGCCGCGGATGTCACTGTTACTGTACAGAGCAAGTTTAAGGTGTTTGTGGGGGCTGCATGTTGTGGTAATTCGGCCATTCTGTGGCTCCGGGGAAGTTTTCTATACAGCCTGCCAGGTGCGGGCTAAACTGAAATGCCACGCTTTGGCCATAGATCCGATCGCGGATCTGGTGGCATTTCGGAGAATCCCGAGAGCCATGCTTTCTTTGGAGGGGTGGATTGTGGATTTTGCTTAAGTTTCTTTTTTGATTTTAGGATCAATGTTGTCACAGTTGCTTCTCGTTGAAGAGGTAGCAGCTAACATTCCAATGCCGTCGCTAGCTATCCTCTTCCTCCTTTTCTGAATCAATTTCTGGCCATTTCTTTCTAGCTGGCAAAATAAGTGAGCTAGATTTTGTGTACTGCCATATGTTGAATACATAACTAAGTTTGGCACTGCTATGGGCTAGTAAAAATCCTTAACCTAGCCAGCTAGACAGTGATAGCCACAAGCTAAATCCGGAGAGAGGGAGGAAAGAATTCACTTGGTTTCATCAGCTGCTGGCTAAATCAAACACATATTTCCACATATAATTGATATATTGTAGAAAAATCCTGACAGACATTTCCATATTAAAAAGTGAAGTGCCACTTACAGCTTACCACAGTACAGTAGGTTACAGGCAACATGTTCCTCAACCGTGTGAGTCATAGAAATTACAATCTTGCGTTCGTGGCTTTCCATCAGTTTTCATGGCTTTTATATGCAGGGAGCATAAACTGTACAATTGTAAACAAACAATTATTTTTCAAGAACCCATTTCTAAAGAACCCATGTATATTAGTTAATATACAGCACCAACTACATACATATATGTTAGGGTTGGTACATTGTCTGCTACCTGGACTTGGTGTTCATTACAATAACAGTTAACACTTACTATCATGACCATGATATAACACTCTCATGCCACAGTCATTCGAATGTCATAGTAGAGAGCCACAGCTAAAAGTAGGGCTGGGCAGTAAACCGTATTTTACTATATACCAGTATTGCTGCATGGACCGGTTACGGGTTTTTACTTTACCTTCTATAACGGTATTTGAAAGTTTGGTATGTTAAATGTGATATGCCTTGTGTTATGTCCACTTTTATAGTTTACACCACTACTTGAGTCATCCCTATCCGCTCTCTCCATGCAACTTTCCACACAGACTTAGCCACGCCCAATGTCACTCAATGAGTTGTTGTTGCTTGACCACGAGACACTTGCGTTCAGTCTGCATGGTCAATGCAGCACATGCAGGATTTTCTTAGCAAGTTTTAGCTAAATCATGTTAGCCGCTAATGCTAATCACTAGTTAGCTAGCTAATAAATGTACAGAGTCCGAGCAAAAGTAGCTTGCTAATACAGCCTGATACCAGTGCTGTAGTAAATCAGCATGTTGTTTGTGCAACAGTATCTTTTAAATCAAAGACGAATAGGCAAAGCATGAATATGTTGGCTAGATGAAGAAACATTTAATGTAGCCAAAGATTATAGGGTCTCCAAGGAAACACTGACCATCACTTTGGTTCCTACCCTGTCACAATAATTCCTCCCTGACATTTTCCTTTGTTGTAATGTCAAACAACACTGTATTCAAAGTGCCCGCTATTATTTATATTCCAACCATAGAATTAGAATAAACATTATGTATTGAACAAAAATATAAAATACAACATGTAAAGTGTTGTTCCCATGTTTCATGAGCTGAAATAAAAGATCCCAGAAAATGTTCCATATGCACAAAAAGTGTATATCGCTTAAATGTTTTGCACAAATTTGTTTACATCCATGTTAGCGAGCATTTCTCCTTTGCCAATATAATATATCTACCTGACAGGTGTGGCATATCAATAAGCGGATTAAACAGCGTGATCATTACACGGGTGCACCTTGTGCTGGGAACAATAAAAGGTCACTCTAAAATGTGCAGTTGTCACACAACACAATGCCACAGATGTCTCAAGTTGAGGGAGCGTGCAATTGGCATGCTGACTGCATGAGTGACCAACAGAGCTGTTTCCAGATAACATTTTAATTAATTTCTGTACCATGAGCCACATCATAGAGAATTTGGCAGTACGTCCAACTGGCTTCACAACCGCAGACCACGTGTAACTACGCCAGCCCATCACCTCCACATCCGGCTTCTACACCTGCGTGATTGTCTGAGACCAGCTACCCGGAAAGCTGATGAAAATGTTGGTTTGCACAAACAAAGAATTTCTGCAAAAAACTGTCAGAAACCGGCACATCTGCGTGCTCACCAGGGTCTTGACCTGACTGCAGTTTGGCGTCGTAACCAACATCAGTGGGCAAATTCTCACCTTAGATGACCACTGGCATGCTGGAGAAGTGTGCTCTTCACGGATTAATCCCTGTTTCAACTGTACCGGGCAGATGGCAAAAAGTGTGTATGGCGTTGTGTGGGAGAGCGGTTTGCTGATGTCAACGTTGTGAACAGGGGTTATGGTACGGGCAGGCATAAGCTACGGACAACGAACACAATTGCATTTTATTGATGACAATTTGAATGCACAGAGATACCGTGATGAGATCCTGAGGCCCATTGTCGTGCCATTCATCCACCGCCATCACCTCATTTTTTAGCATAATAATGCATGGCCCAATGTCACAAGGATCTCTACACAATTCCTGGAAGATGAAAAAGTCCCAGTTATTCCATGGCCTGCATACTCACCAGACATGTCACCCATTGAGCATGTTTGGGATGCTCTAGATCGACGTATACGACAGCATTTTCCAGTTACCAAATGGTGGTCACACCTGATACTGACTGGTTTTCTGATCCACGCACTTACCTTTGTTTTTTTTGTTTTTATCTGTGACCATCAGATGCATTATTTGTATTCCCAGTCATGTGAAATCCATAGACTGGGGCCTAATGCATTTATTTAAATTGACTGATTCCTTTTATGAACTGTAACTCAGTAAAATCTTTGAAATTGTTGCATTTCTATTTTTGTTCAGTGTATTTCCATTACTCCAACAGTTCACCCAAGTATTTTGATCTAAATCGCAAGTCAAATCGCAACATTTGGTTAAAAATAAGGCCTAGTTTTCTTTCTCCATATAGTGCAGCCCTATGTGGCAGCGTAGAAATTATCTCAAATGAGTGCAAGAAATGCAGAAATTGATGGGAATGCAGGAAATTATTTTAGGTTGAATTGAACAGTATAAAACAATCCAAATTGAGAAAGACCCAATGAAATCACTTATAAAGCAAATTAAGAACTTTTATTATTGAAAAACATAAATACCGTCCAAAATTTGAAAAATACAGTGATATGATATTTTGGCCACTAAGTATAAGCTATTTGTTAGCAAACAACTGGTATGCTGTCCATTACAATAACAGTTATAACACCTTCATGACATAGTCATAATGACAAAGCGAGAGATTGGGACTCTAAGGCTCTATCTGCATTTTTCTCAAAATGTAGTTATTTGACATAGCCTTGTTCTGTTCAATGTCCTCTACCTAAATATGCCATGAAAATGTTGTTAAGTTCAAAAGAATACAAGACAGAAAGTGCTGACACCATTCAAACCAATGAGGGTTCGGGACTTTAAAGCCAATTATCTCAGAGTCATCTTTTTGCAGATAGAATCTTATAATCCCAAGCTCTCGATAGGTAAATAAATATACATCACATTTTAGTCATTTAGCAGACGCTCTTATCCAGAGCAACCTTTGTCTCAGCATATGACAATAATGTTCCTGACAATGGCAAATTATTCATAGTTATTAGATTATTACTATACTTGTTCCGTCATTCTTACGACAGTATGACACACTTCAAGTGAAGCACACTGTCTGGAAAAGCCAAGTCCTCCTACTCACAAAAAAACATTGAAGGAACTCAGACATTTCATTAGCATTCTTTCACATGCAAGAATGTTATCTTAAAGTCTAGGATGATAGACGACGAGGAATCTTATGGAGCCAAAGGGAGTAGGGTGAAGTTGCCCCTAGACACAGATCTTGGGGCAGTTTAGCATTTTCCCCACTAATGGTTAAGGTTAGGATTGGGTGATGGGCAGCTGATTCTAGATCTGTACCTACTGGAATTTTTTCACTGGAAAGCAAAATGTTGTCATGTTGCAGCTAGGTAAATCACCATTAGAAAGCCTCTACGGGCCTCCATAATAGTCTTGATATTGCACTCATGCAAGTGTTTTCTGGAATGTGAATGCATATACAGTGGCTTGCGAAAGTATTCACCCCCCTTGGCATTTTTCCTATTTTGTTACCTTAAAACCTGGAATTTAAATGTATTTTGGGGGGTTTGTATCATTTGATTTACACAACTCTGAAGATTCACAATAAAAAATATTTTGCTTACAAACAAGAAATAAGACAAAAAAACTGAAAACTTGAGCATGCATAATTATTCACCCCCCCAAAGTTAATACTTTATCAAGCTACCTTTTGCAGCAATTACAGCTGCAAGTCTCTTGGGTTATGTCTCTATAAGCTTGGCACATTTAGCCACTGGGATTTCTGCCCATTCTTCAAGGCAAAACTGCTCCAGCTCCTTCAAGTTGGATGGGTTCCGCTGGTGTACAGCAATCTTTAAGTCATACCACAGATTCTCAATTGGACTGAGGTCTGGGCTTTGACTAGGCCATTACAAGATATTTAAATGTTTCCCCTTAAACCACTTGAGTGTTGCTTTAGCAGTATGCTTAGGGTCATTGTCCTGCTGGAAGTTGAACCTCCATCCCAGTCTCAAATCTCTGGAAGACAAACAGGTTTCCATCAAGAATTTCCCTTTATTTAGCACCATCCATCATTCCTTCAATTCTGACCAGTTTACCAGTCCCTGCCGATGAAAAACATGGTGTTCTTGGGGTGATGAGAGGTGTTGGGTTTGCACCAGACATAGCGTTTTCCTTGATGGCCAAAAAGCTAAATTTTAGTCTCATCTGACCAGAGAACCTTCTTCCATATGTTTGGGGAGTCTCCCACATGCCTTTTGGTGAACACCAAACGTGTTTGCTTATTTCTTTCTTTAAGCAGTGACTTTTTTCTGGACACTCTTCCGTAAAGCCCAGCTCTGTGGAGTCCACGGCTTAAAGTGGTCCTAGGAACAGATACTCCAATCTCTGCTGTGGAGCTTTGCAGCTCCATCAAGGTTATCTTTGGTCTCTTTGCTGACTTTCTGATTAATGCCCTCCTTGCCTGGTCCGTGAGTTTTGGTGGGTGGCCCTCTCTTGGCAGGTTTGTTGTGGTGCCATATTCTTTCTATTTATTAATAATCGATTTAATGGTACTAAGTGAGATGTAAAAAGTTTAGGATATTTGTTTTTTATAACGCAACCCAGATCTGTACTTCTCCACAACTTTGTCCCTGACCTGTTTGGAGAGCTCCTTGGTCTTCATGGTACTGCTTGCTTGGTGGTGCCCCTTGCTTAGTGGTGTTGCAGACTCTGGGGCCTTTCAAAACAGGTGTACAGTTGAAGTCGGAAGTTTGCATACACTTAGGTTGGAGTCATTAAAACTAGTTTTTAAACCACTCCACAAATGTATTGTTAACAAACTATAGTTTTGGCAAGTCGGTTAGGACATCTACTTTGTGCATGACACAAGACCTAAATGTACCACGTTCATCTGTACAAACAATAGTACGCAAGTATAAACACCTTGGGACCACGCAGCAGCCATACTGCTCAGGAAGGAGACACGTTCTGTCTCCTAGAGATGAACGTACTTTGGTGCGAAAAGTGCAAATCAAACCCAGAACAACAGCAAAGGACCTCGTGAAGGTGCTGGAGGACACAGGTACAAAAGTATCTATATCCACAGTAAAACGAGTCCTATATCGACAAACCTGAAAGGCCGCACAGCAAGGAAGAAGCCACTGCTCCAAAACCGCCCCAAAAAAGCCAGACTACGGTTTGCAACTGCACATGGGGACAAAGATCGTACTTTTTGGATAAATGTGGCCAAACAGAAACTGTTTGGTCATAATGACCATCGTTATGTTTGGAGGAAAAAGGGGAATGCTTGCAAGCTGAAGAACACCATCCCAACTGTGAAGCACGGGGGTGGCAGCATCATGTTGTGGGGGTGCTTTGCTGCAGGAGCGACTGTTGCACGTCACAAAATAGATGGCATCATGAGGTATGAAAATTATGTGAATATATTGAAGCAACATCTCAAGACATCAGTCAGGAAGTTAAAGCTTGGTCGCAAATGGGTCTTCCAAATGGACAATGACCCCAAGCATACTTCCAAAGTCGTGGCAAAATGGCTTAAGGACAACAAAGTCAAAGTATTGGAGTGGCCATCACAAAGCCCTGACCTCAATCACAAAGAAAATTTGTGGGCAGAACTGAAAAAACGTGTGCGAGCAAGGAGGCCTACAAACCTGACTCAGTTACAGCATCTCTGTCAGGATGAAAGGCGCCTAAATTCACCCAACCTATTGTGGGAAGCTTGTGGAAGGCTACACGAAACATTTGACCCAAGTTAAACAATTTAAAGGCAATGCTACCAAATACTAATTGAGTGTATGTATGTAAACTTCTGACCCACTGGGAATGTGATGAAAGAAATAAAACCTGAAATAAATCATTCTCTCTACTATTATTCTGACATTTCACATTCTTAAAATAAAGTGGGGATCCTAACTGACCTAAGAAAAGGGAATTTTTATTAGGATTAAATGTCAGGAATTGTGAAAAACTGAATTTAAATGTATTTGGCTAAGATAAACTTCCGACTTCAACTGTATATATACTGAGATCATGTGACACTTAAATAAAGTCCACCTGTGTGCAATCTAACTAGTTTTTTTTTTTCATTTCACTTCACCAGTTGACTATTTTGTGTATGTCCATTACATGAAATCCAAATAAAAATCAATTTAAATTACAGGTTGTAATGCAACAAAATAGTAAAAACGCCAAGGGGAATGAATACTTTTGCAAGGCACTGTAGGTAGCATACATTCCCATGTTACCAAATGTTCTCACTTGCAGAGATGATGCTGATGACTGAAAACAACCCAGCAGCTATGAAATTGGCTGCAGGGTATAGGCAAAGAAAACAGATAAATGGAACAACTATGGCTTTCATTATTTCAGCAAGTCTATCTAGGCAGTTTTTAAAAAATGTCCGTCAACTGGGTTGTCAATACATTTACAATGAAATTGGTGATCAACTCAATTGGCATTTTTAGACATACAGTTGGATCCGAAATTATTGATCATAACATTTAGCAAAAATGACAATATAAAATAAAATTTAAGTTCTGAGCTATATTACATGCAACAAAAAAATAATAATAATTATTGGACATATTATAATAATACAATTACTCAGAGAAAGATATTTTGTTTAAAAAGCAACATTATTTATTCTCAAAAAGGTAGGGCTAAAAATTGACACCCCTGTTTTCAATACATCACCTTACAAGGAGTTGGAGAACACATCTTAGACCATTCCTAAATACAGAATCATTCCAGATCCTTGAGATCCTTCGTCTGCACCTCCGGCTCTTCAATTCAAATCACAGGTTTTCAAGTCCTAAGACTGAGATGGAAATTTCTTTGTGGATTTTGATGTGTTCTTGGGGTCATTGTCTGCTGGAAAATCCACTTGTGGACAAGTTTCAGCAACCAGTGTTTTGTCTAAAATGTCCTGGTACTGGGTAAAGTTAATGATGCCGTTGACCGTAACAAGGTTCCCCAGGACCCAGTCATTTTTGCTCATCTTTATCAATGGTGTCAATAATTTCCAACCACACTGTAGTTTGAGGAGTGAAACAGTGGGGGAGAGGGATACGGTAAGGTATAAGATAGTAAGCATTGTTTATGGCCCAAAGACAATGAGTTGTGTTGAGCACGAGAGAGAGAGTATGTACATAGCCGAATTGTTTCTTTGTTTTTCAGTTTCAGTCACATGACAAGGGCTTTGATCCTACTGCTTCCTTTTCCCGTACCTTTGAGCAAGACTTCCTTTCACAATGCTTTTCTCATGAAATAAGTAGTTCCTGACTTAGCACTAATGGATACTACAGCACAATGATAATTAGGCCTATTTCAAGAGAGATAGTGTGTAAAAGGAAATGCACAAGATCTTTGATGTGTAGTGCACTTTCGGGGGGATAGGTCTACCTAAAACAAATCTATATTTATTGCAGCATAGGCCATCTCCCTTACCGCTCTTATTTAGGGGCACTGTGGGCACTGACGGTAAAAAATAAGTTTGCGTATTATTATAAGTGCTTGTTAATAATCGTGTGCCAACTGTCATGACAGAATTACCCATGTTAGCACCAATTACCAGGTATTTACCTAAGTATTTCATGAAAGAAAGTAAGAAACCTTTTAGAGGGCCTGTTTAGCTGGTTTCTGAAATGGACCAATTTACTTCAAAATAGAAAATTGGTATAGTAGCTCATTTTCTGGCCTAACTCGGACCACTCTGGTGCTTGCAAGCTAAAACCTTCAGAATGAAAAGATTGACTAGTGGGTTGAATCCCAACGTTGAAGTATGGATATAAACTCATTATATGAACAGTCATCGATGCACCTTTTAAAAGGGTTAGAAAAACAAAGTAGGCTTGAAGTCTTTTTAAAATATTCAAGCTTAGCTAAAGATTGCACAGAAAAATGTGGCCTTGTATTTCAAAACATGGCCAACATTCACATAATAAGTTAAAACTGAGAAACCCTTAACCGTGTAAGCCAGCATTTATCTTTGAGAGCCCCTTGAGCGATTGTTTTCTTGGGCCTGAAAATGACATTTGTTAAAGATAGGCTACTGTGAATGTAACAATAGGACAACTAAAGTCATCAACTGTAGACTATTGTCCTGTCCATCTTTAGATATACAATGTACATTGATAAATATAACAGGGGAGAGCATAGCCCTTGATCATGACTCTCAGTTCCTTATCTTTCATATCAGCAAGAAAAAAATAAAACACACACACACACAGTACTGTGCAAAACTTTTAGGCAGGTGTGAAAAAATGCTGTAAAGTAAGAATGCTTTCAAAAATAGACATGTTAATAGATTATATTTGTCAATTAACTAAATGCAAAGTGAGTGAGCAGAACAAAAATCTAAATCAAATCCATATTTGGTGTGACCACCCTTTGACATCTTCAACAGGATAACAACAATAAGCACACAGCCAAGACAACGCAGGAGTGGCTTCGGGACAAGTCTCTGAATGTCCTTGAGTTGCCCAGCCAGAGCCTTGACTTGAACTTGATTGAACATCTCTGGAGAGGCCTGAAAATAGCTGTGCAGCGATGCTCCCCATCTAACCCGACAGAGCTTGAAAGGATCTGCAGAGAAGATTGGGAGAAACTCCCCAAATACAGGTGTGCCATGCTTGTAGTGTTATACCTAAGAAGACTTGGTGTTTCAACAAAGTACCGAGTAAAAAGTCTGAATACATATGTACAGTTGAAGTCGGAAGTTTACATACACCTTAGCCAAATACATTTAAAAACTCAGTTTTTCACAATTCCTGACATTTAATCCTAATAACAATTCCCTCTCTTAGGTCAATTAGGATCACCACTTTATTTTAAGAATGTTTCAGAATAATAGTTGAGAATGATTTATTTTTTTATTAATTAAAAAAAAAAAATTATCCCATTTTCTCCCCAATTTTCGTGGTATCCAATCGCTAGTAATTACTATCTTGTCTCATCGCTACAACTCCCGTACGGGCTCGGGAGAGACGAAGGTTGAAAGCCATGCGTCCTCCGAAGCACAACCCAACCAAGCCGCACTGCTTCTTAACACAACGCGCCTCCAACCCGGAAGCCAGCCGCACCAATGTGTCGGAGGAAACACCGTGTACCTGGCCCCCTTGGTTAGCGCACACTGCGCCCGGCTCGCCACAGGAGTCGCTGGAGCGCGATGAGACAAGGATATCCCTACCGGCCAAACCCTCCCTAACCCGGACGACGCTATGCCAATTGTGCGTCGCCCCACGGACCTCCCGGTCGCGGCCGGCTGCGACAGAGCCTGGGCGCGAACCCAGAGACTCTGGTGGCGCAGATAGCACTGCGATGCAGTGCCCTAGACCACTGCGCCACCCGGGAGGCCCTGAGAATGATTTATTTAAGCTTTTATTTATTTCATCACATTCCCAGTGGGTCAGAAGTTTACATACACTAGTATTTGGTAGCATTGCCTTTAAATGGTTTAACTTGGTCAAACGTTTCAGGTAGCCTTCCACAAGCTTCCCTCAATAAGTTAGGTGAATTTTGCCCCATTCCTACTGACAGAGCTGGTGTAACTGAGTCAGGTTTGTAGGCCTCCTCGCACACACACACTTTTTCAGTTCTGC
Source organism: Salvelinus alpinus (assembly GCF_045679555.1). Classification (NCBI taxonomy): domain Eukaryota; kingdom Metazoa; phylum Chordata; class Actinopteri; order Salmoniformes; family Salmonidae; genus Salvelinus; species Salvelinus alpinus. The sequence goes on from NC_092087.1 coordinate 64,664,801, forward strand.
CCACAAATGTTCTATAGGATTACCACCACAATCAGATGCGGGCACTAAGACCGCACTCAGTCAGCTGTATAAGAAAATAAGCAAACAGGAAACCACTCACCCAGAGGCGGCGCTCCTAGTGGCCGGAGACTTTAATGCAGGGAAACTTAAATCAGTTCTACCAAATCTCTATCAACATGTTAAATGTGCTACCAGAGGGGAAAAAAATTCTAGATAACCTGTACTCCACACACAGAGACGCGTACAAAGCTCTCCCTCGCCCTCCATTTGGTAAATCCGACCACAACCTATCCTCCTGATTGCTGCTTACAAGCAAAAATTAAAGCAGAAAGCACCAGTGACTCGGTCTATTAAAAAATGGTCAGATGAAGCAGATGCTAAACTACAGGACTGTTTTGCTATCACAGACTGGAACATGTTCCGGGATTCTTCTGAGGACATTAAGGAATACACCACATCAGCCACTGGCTTTATCAATAAGTGCATTGAGGACGTCGTCCCCACAGTGACTGTACGTACATACCCCAACCAGAAGCCATGGATTACAGGCAACATTCGTACTGAGCTAAAGGGTAGAGCTGCCGCTTCAAGGTGCAGGACTCTAACCCGGAAGCTTACAAGAAATCCCACTATGCCCTGCGACGAACCATCAAACAGGCAAAGCGTCAATACAGGGCTAAGATTGAATCATACTACACCGGCTCCGACGCTCGTCGGATGTGGCAGGGCTTGCAAACTATTACAGTCTACAAAGGGAAGCACAGCCGCGAGCTGCCCAGTGACACAAGCCTACCAGACGAGCTAAATCACTTCTATGCTCGCTTCGAGGCAAGCAACACTGAGGCATGCATGAGAGCATCAGCTGTTCCGGATGACTGTGGGATCACGCTCTCCGTAGCCGACGTGAGTAGGACGTTTAAACAGGTCAACATACACAAGGCTGCGGGGCCAGACCGATTACCAGGACGTGTGCTCCGGGCATGTGCTGACCAACTGGCAGGTGTCTTCACTGACATTTTCAACATGTCCCTGATTGAGTCTGTAATACCAACATGCTTCAAGCAGACCACCATAGTCCCTGTGTCCAAGAACACAAAGGCAACCTACAGACCCATAGCACTCACGTCTGTAGCCATGAAGTGCTTTGAAAGGCTGGTAATGGCTCACATCAACACCATTATCCCAGAAACCCTAGACCCACTCCAATTTGCATACCGCCCAAACAGATCCACAGATGATGCAATCTCTATTGCACTCCACACTGCCCTTTCCCACCTGGACAAAAGGAACACCTATGTGAGAATGCTATTCATTGACTACAGCTCAGCGTTCAACACCATAGTCCCCCTAAAGCTCATCACTAAGCTAAGGAACCTGGGACTAAACACCTCCCTCTGCAACTGGATCCTGGACTTCCTGAAGGGTCACCCTCAGGTGGTGAGGGTAGGTAGCAACACATCTGCCACATTGATCCTCAACACTGGAGCTCCCCAGGGGTGCGTGCTCAGTCCCCTCCAACTCCCTGTTCACCCAAGACTGCATGACCAGGCACGAGTCCAACACCATCATTAAGTTTGCAGACGACATAACAGTGGTAGGCCTAATCACCGACAACGATGAGACAGCCTATAGGGAGGAGGTCAGAGACCTGGCCGGGTGGTGCCAGAATAACAACCTATCCCTCAACATAACCAAGACTAAGGAGATGATTGTGGACTACAGGAAAAGGAGCACCGAGCATGTCCCCATTCTTATCGACGGGGCTGTAGTGGAGCAGGTTGAGAGCTTCAAATTCCTTGGTGTCCACATCAACAACAAACTAGAATGGTCCAAACACACCAAGACAGTCGTGAAGAGGGCACGACAAAGCCTATTCCCCCTCAGGAAACTAAAAAGATTTGGCATGGGTTCTGAAATCCTCAAAAGGTTCTACAGCTGCAACATCGAGAGCATCCTGACCGGTTGCATCACTGCCTGGTACGGCAATTGCTCGGCCTCTGACCGCAAGGCACTTCAGAGGGTAGTGCGTACGGCCCAATACATCACTGGGGCAAAGCTGCCTGCCATCCAGGACCTCTACACCAGGCAGTGTCAGAGGAAGGCCCTAAACATTGTCAAAGACCCCAGCCACCCCAGTCATAGACTGTTCTCTCTACTACCGCATGGCAAGCAGTACCGGAGTGCCAAGTCTAGGACAAAAAAGCTTCTCAACAGTTTTTACCCCCAAGCCATAAGACTTCTGAACAGGTAATCAATGGTTACCCGGACTATTTACATTGTGTGCCCCCCCCCCCCCCCCCCATTTTACGCTGCTGTTACTCTCTGTTTATCTTATTATGCATAGTCACTTTAACTTCTACTTCATGACAATCCCGGATCCGGGAGCACCCCCATCAGTAAAAAAGCTGACTAGCATAGCCTAGCATAGCGTCACAAGTAAATACTAGCATCTAAATATCATTAAATCACAAGTCCAAGACACCAGATGAAAGATACACATCTTGTGAATCCAGCCATCATTTCTGATTTTTAAAATGTTTTACAGGGAAGACACAATATGTATTTCTATTAGCTAACCACGATAGCAAAAGACACAACTTTTTTTTCCCACCATTTTTTTCCTGCATAGGTAGCTATCACAATTTCGACCAAATAAAGATATAAATAGTCACTAACCAAGAAACAACTTCATCAGATGACAGTCTGATAACATATTTATTGTATAGCATATGTTTTGTTAGAAAAATGTGCATATTTCAGGTATAAATCATAGTTTTACATTGCAGCCACCATCACAACTCTCACCAAAGCAACTAGAATAACTACAGAGACCAACGTGAATTACCTAAATACTCATCATAAAACATTTATGAAAAATACACAGCCTACAGCAAATGAAAGACAAAGATCTTGTGAATCCAGCCAATATTTCAGTTTTTTTAAGTGTTTTACAGCGAAAACACAATATAGCATTATATTAGCTTAGTACAATAGCCAACCACACAACAGCATTGATTCAAGCCAACAATAGCGATAACGAATAAACCAGCAAAAGATATTAATTTTTTCACTAACCTTCTCAAACTTCTTCAGATGACAGTCCTATAACATCATATTACACAATACATATAGAGTTTGTTCGAAAATGTGCATATTTAGCGGCACAAATCGTGGTTATACAATGAGAATAGTAGCCAAGCTGCCAACAAAATGTCGGGAGAAATCTTGGGAGAGGCACCTAATCTAATCAGTAACTAATCATAAACTTGACAAAAAAATACAGGTTGGACAGCAAATGAAAGATACATTAGTTCTTAATGCAACCACTGTGTTAGATTTTTAAAATTAACGTTACTACGACATACAGCGTGCGTTAAAGCGAGACCGCACCGAAATTAATGGTGGAATAGGAGTTTTACATTTTTCAACAGAACAACGAATTAACATCATAAATACCTCTTACTTTTTGATGAGCTCCCATCAGAATCTTGGGCAAGTTGTCCTTTGTCCAGAGGAATCGTTGCTCGGTTGTAGATTGTCGCCTTCAACTTTGGAATTAGCAGTAAACATTAGCCATGTGGCGAAGACGTGTCCAACTCACTATAACGCAGCACTAAGAAATATCCGAAAATCGCAATATACTGATATAAACTGATATAACTCGGTTTAAAATAACAACATTATGATGTCTTTAACACCTATATCGAATAAAATCAGAGCCGGATATATCTAAGGCCTATAACGGGAGCTTTCCAGAACGCAATCCTGAGGTCTGTCTTGCGTCATGGCGAATGTTGAAAAGACTGCACCCCACGTTCCAAGCCCATTTATATGGCCTCAGATCTGCCTAGCAACTCCATTCCAATTCTCACTATTTGCTGACATCTAGGGGAAGGCGTATGCAGTGCATCTCGACCAATAGAAGACATGCAAATTAATATACTGACCCCAGAACAGCCTGCCTGATTTCAGATTTCTCACTTCCTCACAGGAAAATTGCTCCAACTTGAGTTCTGTTTTACTCACAGATATAATTCAAACTGTTTTAGAAACTAGAGAGTGTTTTCTATCCAATAGTAATAATAATATGCATATTGTACGAGCAAGAATTGAGTACGAGGCAGTTTAATTTGGGAACGAAATTTTTACAAAGTGAAAACAGCACCCCCTATTGAGAAAAGGTTAACCATACATCCATATACATACAACCTCAATTGGCCCGACCAACCAGTGCTCCCGCACATTGGCTAACTGGGCTATATGCATTGTGTCCCACCAACCCCTCTTTTTACACTACTGCTACTCTCTGTTCGTCATATATGCATAGTCACTTTAACCATACCTACATGTACATACTACCTCAATAAGCCTGACTAACCGGTGTCTATATATAGCCTTGCTACTCTTATTTTCAAATGTATCTTTACTGTTGTTTTATTTCTTTACGTACACACACACACACACACACCTTTTTTTTCGCACTATTGGTTAGAGCCTGTAAGTAAGCATTTCACTGTAAGGTGAAGCTGTAAGGTAAAGCATTTCACTGTATTCGACGCATGTGACAAATAAACGTTGATTTGATGTCAGGGCTTTGTGATGGCCACTCCAATACCTTGAATTTGTTGTCCTTAAGCCATTTAAGCCATTAAGCCATGGGGTCATTGTCCATTTGGAAGACACATTTGCAACCTAGGCTTAACTTCCTGACCGATGTCTTGAGATGTTGCTTCAATATATGCACATAACTTTCCATTCCACATGATGCCATCTATTTTGTGAAGTGCACCACTCCCTCCTGCAGCAAAGCACCCCCACAACATGATGCTGCCACCCCCTGTGCTTCACGGTTAGGATGGTGTTCTTCGGCTTGCAAGCCTCCCCCTTTTTCCTCCAAACATAACGATGGTCATTATGTCCAAACAGCTCTATTTTTGTTTCATCAGACCAGAGGCCATTTCTCCAAAAAGTACGATCTTTGTCCCCATGTGCAGTTGCAAACCGTAGTCTGGCTTTTTTACGGTGGTTTTGGAGCAGTGGCTTCTTCCTCGCTGAGCGGCCTTTCAGGTTATTTCGATATAGGACTCGTTTCACTGTGGATATAGATACTTTTGTTTCCTCCAGCATCCTCACAAGGTCCTCTGCTGTTGTTCAGGGATTGATTTGCACTTTTCGCACCAAAGTATGTTCATCTCTAGGAGACAGAACGCATCTCCTTCCTGAGCGGTATAACGGCTGCGTGGTCCCATGGTGTTTATACTTGCGTACTATTGTTTGTACAGATGAATGTGGTACCTTCAGGTCTTTGGAAATTGCTCCCAAAGATGAACCAGACTTGTGGAGGTCTACAATAGTTTTCTGAGGTCTTGGCTAATTTCTTTTGATTTTCCCATGATGTCAAGCAAAGAGGCACCGAGTTTGAAGGTAGGCCTTGAAATACATCCACAGGTACACCTCCAATGGACTCAAATGATGTCAATTAGCCCATCAGAAGCTTCTAAAGCCATGACATAATTTTCTGGAATTTTCCAAGCTGTAAAACCTCATTTTTCAACCACTCCACAAATTTCTTTTTAACAAACTATATTTTTGGCAAGTTGATTAGGACATCTACTTTGTGCATGACACAAGTAATTTTGCCAACAATTGTTAACAGACAGATTATTTCACTTACAATTCACTGTATCCAATTCCAGTGGGTCAGAAGTTCACATACACTAAGTTGACTGTGCCTTTAATGACTCCAACCTAAGTGTATGTAAATACCAACTTTAACTGTAATATTCATTTTTTATTTTAATACATTCGCTAAAATGTCTAAAAAACAGTTTTTGCTTTGTCATTATTGGGTATTGTGTGTAGATTGATGAGGGAAATAATAAATGTAATACATTTTAGAATAAGGCTGTAACATAACAGAATTTGGAAAAGGTCAAGGGTCTGAATACTTTCTGAAAACACTGTAGGTTTGGTGTTGTTGATGTTTGATACTGTGAAACTTTGGGAATAGCTCACAGAATAGCTCATGATAACTTGGTTGGTACAGGCGAGCACATCAGCGGTGGAGCTCGATTGATTGCTCTCTGTCTCATGGAAATAGTTGCAGTGTTTAGCTGTATATAGCCAGCTAACTAGTTGGTTGTTTTGTCTTGTTTCTACCTATTTAATTCATATGACAACGGCCCAAGCTGCTTACTGTAGCTAACTAACTAGTAAATCTGTCAGGCGAGTGTAGCGGTAAATTTGGCCTGCTCTCACGAAGCGTCAACTTCAGCTGTCCATTTCACTAGCTAGCATTACAGACAACTAGCCACCGAAATGAAGGCTAGAGTAATTTGTGTTTATCTGTTGGGTTTAGGTTAGGGTTTGTCATGTTTGCTTGGTGCAGATATCCACAGGCTATACATTGCCTCGTTTTCCTATTATTTGACAGCTTAGCTGTCCTATTAGAGTAGTAGATTCCTGCGCAGCGGAGCTCATATAATGAGTTGGATATTTGTTTACATAGCCAGCTAACAAGTTGATTGTTCTGTCCTGTTTCTAATGATGCAACTGTCCCAGCTTCGTAACTAAATCGGCTAACTCTGTAGTTAGTCTGTCAGGCAAGAGTTGATTTAATAAACTCAGCAAAAAAAAGAAACATCCCTTTGTCAGGACCCTGTCTTCCAAAGATAATTCATAAAAATCCAAATACCTTCACAGATCTTCATTGTTTCCCATGCTTGTTCAATGAACCATAAACAATTAATGAACATGCACCTGTGGAACGGTCGTTAAGACACTAACAGCTAACAGACGGTAGGCAATTAAGGTCACAGTTATGAAAACTTAGGACACTAAAGAGGCCTTTCTTCTGACTCTGAAAAACACCAAAAGAAAGATACCCAGGGTCCCTGCTCATCTGCGTGAACGTGCATTAGGCATGCTGCAAGGAGGCATGAGGACTGCAGATGTGGCCAGGGCAATACATTGCAATGTCCGTACTGTGAGACGCCTAAGACGGCGCTACAGGGAGACAGGAAGGACAGCTGATCGTCCTCGCAGTGGCAGACCAAGTGAAACAACACCTGCACAGGATCGGTACATCCAAACATCACACCTGCGGGACAGGTACAGGACGGCAACAACAACTGCCCGAGTTACACCAGGAATGCACAATCCCTCCATCAGTGCTCAGTGTCCACAATAGGCTGAGAGAGGCTGGACTGAGAGCTTGTAGACCTGTTGTAAGGCAGGTCCTCACCACACATCACCGGTAACAACGTCGCCTATGGGCACAAACCCACCGTTGCTGGACCAGACAGGACTGGCAAAAAGTGGTCTTCACTGACGAGTCGCGGTTTTATCTCACCAGGGGTGATGGTCGGATTCACGTTTATCGTCAAAGGAATGAGCGTTACACCAAGGCCTGTACTCTGGAGCGGGATCGATTTGGAGGTGGAAGGTTCGTCATGGTCTGGGGCGGTGTGTCACAGCATCATCGGACTGAGCTTGTTGTCATTGCAGGCAATCTCAAGGGAAGACATCCTCCTCCCTCATGTGGTACCCTTCCTGCAGGCTCATCCTGACATGACCCTTCAGCATGACAATGCCACCAGCCATACTGCTCGTTCTGTGCGTGATTTCCTGCACGACAGGAATGTCAGTGTTCTGCCATGGCCAGCGAAGAGCCCGGATCATAATCCCATTGAGCACGTCTGGGACCTGTTGGATCGGAGGGTGAGGGCTAGGGCCATTCCCCCCAGAAATGTCTGGGAACTTGCAGGTGCCTTGGTGGAAGAGTGGGGTAACATCTCACAGCAAGAACTGGCAAATCTGGTGCAGTCCATGAGGAGATGCACTGCAGTACTAAATGCAGCTGGTGGCCACACCAGAGACTGACTGTTACTTTTGATTTTGACCCCCCCCCCCCCTTTGTTCAGGGACACATTATTCCATTTCTGTTAATGACATGTCTGCGGAACTTGTTCAGTTTATGTCTCAGTTGTTGAATCTTGTTATGTTCATACAAATATTTACACATGTTAAGTTTGCTGAAAATAAACGCAGTTGACAGTGAGGACGTTTCTTTTTTTTGCTGAGTACACACACACACACACACACACACACACACACACACACACACACACACACACACACACACACACACACACACACACACACACACACACACACACACACACACACACACACACACAGAGAATGGGGAATGGGAGCCTATTTGCCATGTCACAGCCTAGGACTAAAGCGAGTCGTTTTGGAGTTGTTTTTAAAAGTGGTAGGAACTTCTATCTGTTCCAGAGCTTGTAATGGATTTCAAAAAGACAATGGACGGGGTTGACCATCTTGAGCAACTGAGGAGCTATTACAATGTTGGATGCACTGGCAGAAAATGGTGGAAGTATGTGTTTTGGGGGATGCTCAACATTACGCATTTATGATGGCACATTGTGGGGAACTCTGCAAAGGCCCCTTCCCAGAAACCCCAGGCTCTGGTCCCTGAAGGCATTCAAAATGCAGCTTGTGCATTCACTTTGGGATATGGCTACAGTGGCAGGAAGAGGGGAGGACCGAGTTGTAACTAATTTGAAAGCAGGTGAAGTTTGAAGGGCGCAAGAGAGGGAGTGGTGTGCATCTGGAGTGAACACAGGGCAGAGTGGGAGATGTGTAGAAATGTATTTTGGGTGCTCTACGTGTTCTGTTCCACTTTGCAGGATGGGGCAGTGCTTCCAGAAGTTCCATGACATGTTGTAGGCTAAACGCCAATACTAAAGTGACAGTGTGAAATAAGAATTTCTCCTACAAATCTTTTGTTGTCTCTGAACAGTTGTGTTTTGTATCTTCTCTATCGAATACTTGTTGCGTTCACTGAATTGTTGTCAAAATAGGCTACTATTTCTACATTTTGTGTCAGGCCTGGTCTGTACTAAATCTTATTGAGAGAGCTAACCAACATTTTGAAAGATTCTCTGAATAATTTGAATTTTTACAATGATACAGAAGTAGGAATTGTTGTCAATCAAATGGCCTACTTTGTGTGGGTTTTTAAATACCATCTGAATATCATCCTCTCATCACATTTTGGATAATTGTTTTATTTATATGAAAATAATATTTACAAGTATCATATATTATACTTTATACATTTTAAGTGAGTAATTTACAACAATTTAAATAGTCTAGGGTTTTTTGTATTTACACAATGGAATACAAAATGAGTGTTATTCCTACTGACATGAATGTGGTATCATACACTACATGACAAAATGTATGTGGACACCTGCTCATCGAACATCTCATTCAAAAATCATGGGCATTAATATGGAGTTGGTCCCCCCTTTGCTGCTATAACAGCCCCCACTCATCTGGGAAGGCTTTCCACTAGATGTTGGAACATTGTTGCGGAGACTTGCTTTCATTCAGCCACAAGATCATTAGTGGTCGGGCACTGATGTTGGACGATTAGGCCTGGCTCGCAGTCGACGTTCCAATTCATTCCAAAAGTGTTCAAATGGGGTTGAGGTAGGGGCTCTATTCAGGCCAGTCAAGTTCTCCCACACCGATATCGACAAACCATTTCTGTATAAACCTCGCTTTGTGCACGGGGGCATTGTCATGCTGAAACATGAAAGGGCCTTCCCCAAACTGTTACCACAAAGTTGGAAGCAGAGAATCATCTAGAATGTCATTGTATTATGTAGCGTTAAGATTTACCTTCACTGGAACTAAGGGGCCTAGCCCGAACCATGAAAAACATCCCCAAATCATTATCGCTCCTCCACCAAACTGTACAGTTGGCACTATGCATTGGGGCAGGTATCGCTTCCATGGCATCCTCCAAACCCAGATTCGTCTGTCGGTGGTGAAGCGTGATCCATCACTCCAGAGAACGCCTTTTGTGGCTGAGCTGTTGTTGATCTTAGACGTTTCCAATTCACACTAACAGCACTTACAGTTGAGCGGGCAGCTCTAGAAGGGCAGAAATTTGACGAACTGACTTGTTAGAAAGGTGGCATCCTATGACGGTGCCACATTGAGGGTTTTTCTTTTTTTTACTATTTTCTACATTGTAGAATATTAGTGAAGACATCGAAACTATGAAATAACACATATGGAATCATGTAGTAACCAAAAAAGAGCAAAACAAATCAAAATATATTTTATATTTGAGATTCTTCAAATAGCCAAACTTTGCATTGATGGCTGCTTTGCATACTCTTGGCATTCTCTCAACCAGCTTCATGAGGTAGTTACCTGGAATACATTTCAATTAACAGGTGTGCCTTCTTAAAAGTTAATTTGTAGAATTTATTTCCTTCTTAATGCGTTTGAGACAACCAGTTGTGTTGTGACAAGGTAGAGGGAGGTATTCCGAAGATAGACCCAATTGGTAAAAGAACAAGTCCATATTATGGCAAGAACAGCTCAAATAAGCAAAGAGAAATTATTCCATCATTACTTTAAGACATGAAGGTCAGTCAATAAGGAACATTTCAAGAACTTTGAAAGTTTCTTCAAGTGCAGTCGCAAAAACCATCAAGCGCCATGATGAAACTGGCTCATGAGGACCGCCACAGGAATAGAAGACCCAGAGTTACCTCTGCTGCAGAAGATAAGTTCATTGGAGTTACCAGCCTCAGAAATTGCAGCCAAAAGAAATGCTTCACAGAGTTCAAGTAACAGACATCTCAACATCAACTGCTCAGAGGAGACTGCGTGAATCAGGCCTTCATGGTCGAATTGCTGCAAAGAAACCACAACTAAAAGACACCAATAATAAGAACAGACTTGGGCCAAGAAACACAAGCAATGGACATTAGACCGGTGGAAATTTGTCCTTTGGTCTGGAGTCCAAATTGGAGATTTTTGGTTCCAACCGCCGTGTCTTTGTGAGACGTGGTGTGGGTGAACGGATGATCTCCGCATGTCTATTTCCCACCGTAAAGCATGGAGGAGTTATGGTGTGGGAGTGCTTTGATGGTGACACTGTCTGTGATTTATTTAGAATTCAAGGTACACTTAACCAGCATGGCTACCAGAGCATTCTGCAGCGATACGCCATCCCATCTGGTTTGAGCTTAGTGGGACTAGAATTTGTTTTTCAACAGAACAATGACTCAACACACCTCCAGGCTGTGTAAGGGCTATTTTATCATGAAGGAGATTGATGGAGTGCTGCATCAAATGACCTGGCCTCCACAATCCCCCGACCTCAACCCAATTGAGATTGTTTGGGATGAGTCGGACCGCAGAGTGAAAGAAAAGCAGCCAACAAGTGCTCAGCATATGTGGGAACTCCTTTTAGACTGTTGGAAAATTATTCCAGGTGAAGCTGGTTGAGAGAATGCCAAGAGTGTGGAAAGCTGTCATCAAGGCAAAGGGTGGCTATTTGAAGAATCTCAAATATAAAATATATTTTGATTTGTTTAACACTTTTTTTGGTTACTACATGATTCCATGTGTTATTTCATAGCTTTGATATCTTCACAATTATTCTACTATGTAGAAAATATTATAAATAAAGAAAAACCCTTGAATGAGTAGGTGTTCTAAAACTTTTGACCGGTAGTGTGTGTGTGTGCGTATAGATATATAGATATCTATATATACACCTTTCAAAAGTGAAGGGTCATTTAGAAATGTCCTTGTTTTTGAAAGAAAAGCACATTTTTTGTCCATTACAATAGCATCAAATTGATCAGAAATACAGTGTAGACATTGTTAATGTTGTAAATGACTATTGTAGTTGGAAATGGCAGATTTTTTATGGATTATCTACGTAGGCGTACTGAGGCCTATTATCAGCAACCATCACTCCTGTGTTCCAATGGCACGTTGTGTTAGCTAATCAAAGCTTATCATTTTAAAAAGCTAATTGATCATCAGAAACCCATTTTGCAATTATGTTAGCACAGCTGAAAACTGTTGTTCTAATTAAAGAAGCAATAAAACTGGCCTTTTTTAACCTGGTTGAGTATCTGGAGCATCAGCATTTGTGGGCTCGATTACAGGCTCAAAATGTCCAGAAACAAATACCTTTCTTCTGAAACTCGTCAGTCTATTCTTGTTCTGAGAAATGAAGGCAATTCCATGTGAGAAATTGCCAAGGAACTGAAGATCTCTTACCACCCTGTGTACTACTCCCTTCACAGAACAGCGCAAACTGGCTATAACCAGAATAGAAAGAGTGGGAGGCCCCGGTGCACAACTGAGCAAGAGGACAAGTACATTAGAGTGTCTAGTTTGAGAAACAGATGCCTCACAAGTCTTTACCTGGTAGCTTCATTAAATAGTACCCACAAAACACCAGTCTCAACGTCAACAGTGAAGAGGCAAACTGTGAAGACTATTTCTTCCTAACAACGACAGCCAACTTAGCCAAACATGGAATGATTTAACAAAAGCGCATTTGCGAAAAAAGCACAATCGTTGCACGACTGCACCTAATCATAAACATCAATGCCTTTCTTAAAATCAATACACAGAAGTATATATTTTTAAACCTGCATATTTAGCTAAAAGAAATCCAGGTTAGCAGGCAATATTAACCAGGTGAAATTGTGTCACTTCTCTTGCGTTCATTGCACGCAGAGTCAGGGTATACGCCACAGTTTGGGCTGCCTGGCTCTTTGCGAACTAATTTGCCAGAATTTTACGTAATTATGACATAACATTGAAGGTTGTGCAATGTAACAGGAATATTTAGACTTATGGATGCCACCCGTTAGATAAAATACGGAACGGTTCCGTATTTCACTGAAAGAATAAATGTTTTGTTTCGAGATGATAGTTTCCGGATTCGACCATATTAATGACCTAAGGCTCGTATTTCTGTGTGTTATTATGTTAGAACTAAGTCTATGATTTGATAGAGCAGTCTGACTGAGCGATGGTAGACACCAGCAGGCTCGTAAACATTCATTCAAACAGCACTTTTGTGCGTTTTTCCAGCAGCTCTGATGTTTATGACTTCAAGCATATCAACTCCCGAGATTAGGCTGGTGTAACCGATGTGAAATGGCTAGCTAGGTAGCGGGGTGCGCGCTAATATCGTTTCAAACGTCACTCGCTCTGAGACTTGGAGTAATTGTTCCCCTTGCTCTGCATGGGTAATGCTGCTTTGAGGGTGGCTGTTGTCGATGTGTTCCTCGTTCGAGCCCAGGTAGGAGCGAGGAGAGGGACGGAAGCTATACTGTTACACTGGCAATACTAAAGTGCCTATAAGAACATCCAATAGTCAAAGGTATATGAAATACAAATGGTATAGAGAGAAATAGTCCTATAATTCCTATAATAACTACAACCTAAAACTTCTTACCTGGGAATATTGAAGGCTCATGTTAAAAGGAACCACCAGCTTTCATATGTTCTCATGTTCTGAGCAAGGAACTTAAACGTTAGCTTTTTTACATGGCACATATTGCACTTTTACTTTCTTCTCCAACACTTTGTTTTTGCATTATTTAAACCAAATTGAACATGTTTCATTATTTATTTGAGGCTAAATTGATTTTATTGATGTATTATATTAAGTTAAAATAAGTGTTCATTCAGTATAGTAATTGTCATTATTACAAATACATTTATTTATTTATTTGTTTTTTATTTATTATTATTATTATTATATATATATATATTCTTTTTTTATTTATTTTTTTAATCGGCCGATTAATCGGTATTGGCTTTTTCTGGTCCGCCAATAATCGGTATCGGCGTTGAAAAATCATAATCGGTCGACCTCTAGTAAGGATGCATATGCAGTAGACCCATTTGAGGTGTCGAAAGGGGTGAAGTACGCACTGTGAAAAGTGGAGTTTGTCAGAGTGAACAGGAGTTGTCTTATTTAGATTTAATTGTATTTCTGAAGAATAGAGGAAGATTGCAGTGAGCCTCAAAAGAATCCGGACAACAGAAGTTTTGAACTTTGGAGTACATCAACTGTCAAAGGAATCATCTCAGGGGTGACGACGGATGTTCAGGTTGAATACCTGAAGAGAAATCCTGGTGTGATTGGTGCCCGGCGTCTGACCCGTTGGGTGAATGGAGAAAAATAAGAAAGTATGTCGGTCCTGTTGTTTTTTGATACAGAGCAAATACCTACGCATGTGAAGTTTGATTATGTAAGATACGCTGTAAGAGCTTTCTTCCCCAAACCATTGCAGTGAAAGAATTGTAAAGGATTTGGCCATGTTTCAAGTGAGGTGCAGACGGACAGAGTATACTGAAGAATGGTGTGTAGAAGGACACCGGTGTTCAATTGTGGTGGGGATCATGATCCCGAGTTCCTAGAGTGCCCTGTAAGGGTGAAGGAGATTGAGGTTGCAAAAGTTAGAGCGGTTAATCAAATTTCCTATGCGGAGGTGATTAAAAGGTTAGAGAAAACAAGTGATGGTTGTGAAGATATGGTAGTGGACCGACCACAGCCTGGAGTAAATGTTTGCTGCCAGTCAAAAGATACCCTAAAAAAGGTGGATTTTATGGCGTTCATTGCCACAGTTATAAAATCTACGGCACAAGTCTCAAAGAAGTCTAAGAAACTGGACATTATTGTGGCTGCGGCAGAAAAGTTTTTGGGCCTGTGTAGCGATCAGATCTGTTATATTTTTTATCAGAAACGTTTTTGATTTAGTTTAGCTTATTTATTTTTGTGGGGGAATCCTGTTTCCATCCCGTACAGTAGGTGGCGGGATGCACATAACATTGTGCGATCGTCAATATACCATAGAAGAAGTACAGAACATGTAAGGTCCTATGACTATAAGGAATAATGTTAGGCTACTTTAGTCCACTATTGTGCTAAGGATTGCGATGACAACACTGTGAAAGCAAATTGAAAACATTATAACAATATCGTTCGTGGAATTTGACCGGGATACGTATACATGTATTACAATAATAGGTAGAATTCCTTACGGATGTAGTAGGCTTTGTGAATTGGAACACATCTGTAGCGAGTTGGTAAACATGCTAACAGCTTGGATATACAGTAGTTACTATCTCAACAACCACTGTTATTTCCCGACTGTCTAAACTCCTGAAGGCTACTCCAAGTTCCTACATTGTAGTCAGGTTACTAATAACAATGTCTTTATTGGTAGCATATCAATGGTTTATCAAAAAAGAGGACAATGTATAGCTAAAATCCCTTTTACCTTGTATACATCTCCGTAGGTCCCGCTCCCAATTCTCTGTATTAGCTCGAAATCCTCTTGCGGATTTCGCCTTGAAAGGTCGAAAGTGGAAGCCATTTTTAGGTCCCCGGTTTAGTTATCCAGTCGCTATATTTGTTGTAACACTGACACCACATATAACGAAAAACATACAATATAAACACACGTCGTCAGAAAATATCACTGCCTGACTTCACTGTAACTTTAACATGGCCTCCTCTGAGCACTGCGCGTGCGCCGCAGCCAGCTTGTCCAAGAGGGGAATGCAAGGAATGGGCGACAAGAGGGTGGGTCGCTGGCTGGCTGGGGTCTCTGGTAGAATTCTACCCCTGGACACAGATCTGGGATCCGTTTAGCGTCCACAAATTCTCAATCGTTGGGGGTGAAACGCTAAACTGATCTGAAACCAGAGTTTAGGAGCGACTAGTTTGGTTTTGTGTATCCTACAGAAATGTTTTTGACACGAGGATCATGAATACCCTAGTAATTCTCTACTTGTTTACAGCTGGATCATTTCTTCTCATTCTCACAAATATCCAGAGTGCAATAGAGTAAAATAGCATAGAATTTGAGAATTAGGAAAATAAGGATCATAAACTTGGAAAAACAATCTTATGAGTTTGATTATACCAATCAATAATTATGGTATAATAGATAATATGCTGCATTAGCCTACTATATTGATACATTGTATTGCTTTTCTGTAAAACTGGAAAGCACACAAAATAACACCATACAGTCAATCATATTGTGGGAATTTATTATAATCTATTGTCTTGTGAGCCAGAATTACTAGGCAGTTGTGCATGTGGAAAGTTTGCAATACATGTATTATTTATAACTTACTATTTGATTGAATGTATTATTGTACAGAACTATTAAAAAGTCCATATTACTGAATGATCGAAAAATGACTAATACAAAGCCAATGCATTATTACATTTGACCATATCACACATCACTCTTATTCTTAATTTCCCTTTATGTCCTGCCTTTGTGTAATATCCTCCAGAGAAAAACAGGTGTCACTAGATGGATCTGTCCCTACTCCCTAGGCCTATACTAATCTGAAAATAGGAATGCACAGCACAAAAAAATGTATTCAACAAAGACAATCACACACACACAATGTAACCTTTTCCAACATGCATGAGAGCACCAGCTGTTCCGGACGACTGTATGATCACGCTCTCCGTAACCAATGTGAGTAAGACCTTTAAACAAGTCAACATTCACAAGGCACCAGACCAAACAGATTACAAGGACGTTAGTATAACCGAGTCTGTAACCCCAACATGTTTCAAGCAGACCCTGTGCCTAAGAACACCAAGGTAACCTGCCTAAATGACTACCGACCCGGACAAAAAGAACATCAATGTGAGAATGCAACTGGATCCTGGACTTCCTGACAGGCCACCCCCAGGTGGTAAGGGTAGGTAACAACACATCTGCCACACTGATCATCAACACGGGGGCCCCTCAGGGGTGCGTGGTCAGCCCCCTCCAACTCCCTGTTCACCCACAACTGCATGGCCAAGCACGACTCCAACACCATCATTAAGTTTGCCAACGACACAACAGTGGTAGGCCTGATCACCGACAACGATGAGACAGCCTATAGGGAGGAGGCCAGAGACCAGGCAGTGTGGTGCCAGGATAACAACCTCTCCTTCAACGTGATCAAGACAAAGGAGATGATCGTGGACTACAGGAAAAGGAGGGCCAAGCACGCCCCCATTCTCATCAACGGGTCTGTAGTGGAGCAGGTTGAGAGCTTCAAGTTCCTTGGTGTCCACATCACCAACAAACTATCATGGTTCAAACACACCAAGACAGTTGTGAAGAGGGCACGACAAGACTATTCCCCCGCAGAAGACTAACAAGAGTTGGCATGGGTCCTCAGATCCTCAAAAAGTTCTACAGCTGCACCATCGAGAGAATCGTGACTGGTCGCATCACCGCCTCGTATGGCAACTGCTCGGCCTCTGACTGCAAGGCACTACAGTGGGTAGTGCGTACGGCCCAGTACATCACTGGGGCCAAACTTTCAGCCATTCAGAGCCTCTATACCAGGCGGTGTCAGAGGAAGGCCCTAAAAATTGCCAAAGACTCCAGCCACCCTAGTCATAGACTGTTCTCTCTGCTACCACACGGCAAGCGGTGCTGGAGTGCCAAGTCTATGTCCAAAAGGCTTCTTAACAGCGTCTACCCCCAAGCCATAAGACTCCTGAACAGCTCATCAAATGGCTACCTGGACTATTTGCATTGACCCCCCACCCCCCCTCACTTTACTTCTACCTACATGTACATATTACCTCAAATACCTCAACTAACCTGTGCCCCCGCACATTGACGCTGTACGTATATAGCCTCGTTACTGTTATTTTATTGTTGCTCTTTAATTATTTGTTATTTTTCTATTTTTATTTTTGTATTTATTTATTTTTTACTTTCTTAACACTTATTTTCCTTAAAACTGCATTGTTGGTTAAGGGTTGTAAGTAGCATTTCACTCTTGTATTCAGCGCATGTGACAAATAATATTTGATTTGTGATTTGTACCAATTTGGTCAACTAGCAAATGTGCCAATTTAATTGCTCAATTTTTTTTCCCATGTTCACTCCACCAGTACAGATTGCAATCATTGTCATCACCATTTACATGTTTAGTTATGCAATTTTTGTCATGCCAGGCACACATCCAGGCTCCATTTTAATGGGCCATTATTAGAGCTGGCAAAGGTGCAGATCAAACAAGCCAAATAAACACCCACAAATCCATTTCAGCAATGCTCGCTTTGTGGCAATTATTTCATCACTATGAGCTCAATTCAGACATTGATACTGTGACAGAATAGAATTGCAATAGCATGATGCTGAAATGGCTATTGATCATTTGTTTGGGGACTGTTGAAAATCCTGACATTTTGGATAAGTCCCCTGAAAGCTTTATGTACAGTTCATGAACTCTGTTCATTAGTTCACTTTGATATGGCCATTGTGTGGGTGTGTTTGGTTTCACTATCCTTGTGGGGACCAGAAGTCCTCACAAGGATAGTAAAACAAGGAAAATTGGGGACTTTTTGCCATCCTTCCCCAAAAGGAAAAAGGCTATTTTAGGCTTAGGAGTTAGGTTTAGGGTTACAATTAGGTTTACAATTAGGGTTAGGGGGTAGGTTTAGCGTTAGGAGTTTGTGTCTGGTTTAGGATTAGGGGTTAGGGTTAATGGTTAGGTTTAGGGGTTAGTGAAAATAGGATTTTGAATGGGAGTCAATTGTTTGGTAGTGTGTATGTGTGTAAGAGAGAGAGAGTACTGCAGTAAAGGCTCATATCATTCATAGTTTGTGTGACCACTGTGCTCAGAACAGGTGCGTCAACCAAAATGTAATACAATTCCAACATTGTAGCTGGTCTGCACTCAAAAAGGAGATTCAAGGTTTCTTTTTAGTATTAATTTAATTTAGGGGTAGGTAGATAGACAAACGTTTCGGCCTGTATCATATGTTTGATGTGTGTGTGTATGTGTATGTGTCTGCATCTGAGAGAGAGAGAGAAAGAGAGAGAGAGAGAGAGAGAGAGAGAGAGAGAGAGAGAGAGAGAGAGAGAGAGAGAGAGAGAGAGAGAGAGAGTAATTTAAGTTTTACACATTAAAATTGTCAACCTGTTACTTGTTACTTGGTATATTGGGGAAATTGATGTTTTATCAAAATTAGGATGCAAGGGTTAAGTTACAGGAAACCATTATTTTCTCTTATAGACACACCCATCTTTATTACTGACTGTGAAAGAGTAGGACAACCTTGACATTCCCTCACATACGCTGTATGTCGCCTCCGGGAGATGGTCATTTTCCTCTCCATGCGAATAGGAGGAGCCCTCCGTTTTACCCGACTGTGTCACGGACGAAGAGGACAAGCCCAGGTGCTGAGGAGAGGGAAAGAGCGATAGGGGTGGTGTGGTTTCTGCAGGTAAACACTAGTAATCTCTAGCACAGAGAGGCAAGTGCTGAGTTTAGCCCACACCCAGCACGCTTGCGGACACCGTACCGATCCACCTGTGTTGTTTTCAGCAACCCGCGGGTGGGAAGCAGCCAATGCCAATGCGCTCTCGACTGTAGACCATGTTCGCAGGTCAGAGGATGCGTAAAAATGCGTAGTAACTGGAATAGTAGGTGCTGGAAGAAGGGCGTCCGACTGTCAACACGTCTAAACTGTGCGCATAGCGCCGAGCGCTGATGTTCAAACCATGGAGAAACAAGCTCTTGCAACGGCTCTGAGCGTGTCCATGAGCGTTATCTCTTTACTCTTGTTGGTCACCGCTATCTTCACCGACCATTGGTACGAGACAGACACCAGAAGGCATAAGGAGAACTGCGACAAGTATGGGTCGGATTCTAACGACCAGAAAAACAGGGAGATGCCAATATACCACTTGCCTCTTGTGGACAACAGCAACTCCAAACGGAACGTGGCGCTTATGAAGCCGATTCACGTCGGGAGTAGAGAGGAGGAATTACTTGAGAACTGGAGGGCGATACTGGGGATGGGGATTCTTGAGACGGAATGTGGGCGTCCGTTGTTCTCCACATATTCTGGACTCTGGAGAAAATGCTACTTTCAAGGCATGGACCGGGATATCGATAAACTCATATCAAAGGGTAAGTTTTAATGTGCACAAAAAGTGGGAGAAAAGAAAAACAGTTGTCAAATTTGCTGTCAATAATCCGTGACTATAGGCAAGGACTGTTTTGCATCCCTTTAATCGAGGTAGCTCCATCTGTGGTGATGATTCTGCATACGTGCATTGCGTCAAAACAAGGTTTATGAGGGCTCATACACAAGGGCTCATGAATATACACGCCCAAACGAATTTCCAGGAACATTAATTGCTATTTCAAACTCATTACCAAGGCTTGCTTTAGTAGGCTATTATGATTTCTATAATTGTCGCATCATGATGAGGGTGCTGGGAAATTATAGCCTAATGATTTAGGTTATTAATATGCTAATTTATGAGGAACATTTGTACTTTTATTTCCCTCTCATTTTCCCACAGTGGTAATCGTTGTAGACAGGCCTTGGAAGTGTTTGTTTATGTTGTTATCCCAGTCAAATTGTCAATAGAGCCATCTATAGGGCTACAAAAGCCAAAGTGTTGATTGACTACACTTAGAAAAAAATATTCCAAAGGGTTCTTTGGCTGTACCCATAGGAGAACCCTTTTTGATTACAGTTAAACCCTTTTTGGTTCCAGGTAGAACCATTTTGGGTTCCATGTTAAACCCTCTGTGGAAAGGGTTCTACATGGAACCCAAAATGGTTTTACTTGGAAGCAAAAGGGTTCTACCTGGAAGGGACAGCCTAAGAACCCTTTTAGGTTTTAGATATCACATTTTTTTTACCCACGAAGAACCCCCTTGGAAGCCATTTTTTATTCTCCAGGGAAAAGTGTTCAACGTGGAATTCTACAGGGTTCTTAAGAACCTTCTCTTTGGAAAAAAGGGATCTAAAAGGTTTATTTGATTGAAAGTGTTCTACCTACAACCATAAAGGGATCTCTTTCAGGGAAACGACAGAATAAACCTTTTTCTAAAACTGAATTCATGCCCAATGTGCTGAAGTTCAAGTTCCTACAAAGTATTTTTAAGGTTGAAACTCAAAAAGTCGATCGGGATGAAATGATAACTTTTGCGCGCGGTGTCCAGTCCATCAAGATTAATGTCGCCCTGATTAAGCCAGCGGTTAAATGTCACCGAAACCCACTTGCCACCTTGCATTTAAAACAGCTGAGGTGTCATGTGAAGGACTTCGAGCTTCAACACCTACCGTTTGATTTCTGTCAATGTGGATTTCATTTGATACCTGCTTCAACCTGTGAAGAATTGTGCCCATACACTGTAAGAAAATAGCATTCCAAAAGTGTTCTTTGCGGAAGGTTAGGGTTCTACCAAGAACCGTTTTGATCAGAAGAACCCTTTTTGGAAGACATGATTCTTTGGAAGGCGAAGGTTTCTAACCTAGAACTTTTAACATCCTAAGAACCGTTTTTGGAAGAAAGGGTTATTTGATGATTGGAAAGCAAGAAGGATTATTTGGAAGGCATGAAGGGTTCTACATAGAACCATATATACAGTGCATTAGGAAACTATTCAGACCCCTTGACCTTTAACACATTTTTTTGTTACAGCCTTATTTTAAAATGAAATAGTTTTTCCACCTCATCAATCTACACAGAATACCCCATAACAACAAAGCAAAAACAGGTTTTTAGACATTTTTGCAAATTACCATTTACTCAGTATTTGGGTGAAGCACCTTTGTCAGCGATTACAGCCTCGAGGCTTCTTGGAAATGACACTACAAGCTTGGCACACCTGTATTTGGGGAGTTTCTCCCGTTCTTCTCTGAAGATCCTCTCAAGCTCTGTCTGGTTGGATGGGGAGCATCGCTGCACAGCTATTTCCAGGTGTCTCCAGAGATGTCCAATCGGGTTCAAGTCCGGGCTCTGGCTGGGCCACTCAAGGACATTCAGAGACATGTCCCGAAGTCACTCCTGCGTTGTCTTGGCTGTGTGCCTAGGGTCGTTGTCCTGTTGGAAGATAAACCTTCACCCCAGTCTGAGGTCCTGAGCGCTATGGAGCAGGTTTTCATCAAGGATCTCTCTGTACTTTGCTTCGTTCATCTTTCCCACGATCCTGACTAGTCTCCCAGTCCCTGCCACTGAAAAACATCATCACAGCTAGATGCTGTCGCCGGCTGGGGCGCGGCAACCTGACAGACCGGCTGTAGCAGGGGAGCCTGGCGATCTGGCTGAGGCATGAGAGCCTGACGAAGCGGCGGAGGCAGGGGAGTGTGGCGATCTGTCTGAGGTATGAGAGGCTGTAGCGGCTCCCGGACCCGACGTCATTCCCACCAAACAAAATAAAAACACTCCCTGATACTTCCCTTAGGTGAGGCGTCATTCTGCAACGATGTGCGCTGGGAGTCGGGAAGCAAGTTCAGGGAGTGAGTGTTTTAATAAATAAACACAACATAAAACAAAACAAGAAACACGAACAACGCACAGACTAAACACTGGAACAGAAACAGAAACAATGACGCCTGGGGAAGGAACCAAAGGGAGTGACATATACAGGGAAGGTAATCAGGGACGTGATGGTGTCCAGGTGAGTCTGATGACGCGCAGGTGCGTGTAACGATGGTGACAGGTGTGCGCCATAACGAGCAGCCTGGTGACCCAGAGGCCGGAGAGGGAGCACACGTGACAACTGTACTCTCATATAAGAAAGAGACAACATTTTACAGTAGCTCACCTTTAGAGACACCGTAACATCAGCAAAGGTAACTTGGTAACACTTTATAGGCAGCCTTTATAAAGGTACCGTTTCTAAACGGCTTATAACAGTTATTTAATCATTTGTAAATGCATTATAAACACATTAAAAAGGGTACCTTATAAAGTGTTACTGAGAACTCACAATGTAAACCTGTCTAAACCTGTCCAGTTTGGAAAGATAACAAAATAGGCAACAGCACAGGCCAAGTTAAATTAATTTGTCCTGCATATAGTTGATTACTATACCAATTCAACTCTACAGTAGACCTAGGCCTGCCATGCGCGTAAGGGAAACTGGACAACCCAAGTCATGCGCTGCTTCAAAGCCAAGTAAATGTCACAGTGTTTACTATTTTCAAACCAAGTTAGCCATTGCATGGAAATACAAGAGCTCAAATGTCACAGTTTGAGGCAGTTAATGACGGTAAAAAAATATATTGAGTATTGCCCTTTACAATGTGACCTGACACATCAAATTTATAACACTGTTATAAGCATTCCCTGTATAATATGCAATGCCTGGTTTATGACACAAAAGGATCCAACCCTTTTTTGAAATTTTCACCTAAAATTCCTTACCCGAATCTAACTGCCTGTAGCTCAGGACCTGAAGCAAGGATATTCATATTCTTGATATCATTTGAAAGAGAACACTTGGAAGTTTGTGGAAATGTAAAAATAATGTAGGAAAATGTAACACATTAGATCTGGTAAAAGATAAGGCCATAATGTATTATTCCAGCCCAGGCACAATTTAGATTTTGGCCACTAGATGGCAGCATATGTGCAACGTTTTAGACAGATCCAATGAACCATTGCTTATCTGTTCAAAATGTTGTATCAAGACTGCCCAAATGTGCCTAATTGGTTTATTAACGATCACTGACATAAAGCTGTTATGACATTAATAGTTAAATGAAACTTTTATACAGTACATGATTATAAACCATTATAATATGGCATTATGCCATATACATCTTATGGTAACTTCAAGTAAAGATCTGTAAGTAGGGCAACGATTTTACATAACAGAAGTCATACGTGCTAATGTTAAAACGTAGAGCTTTTTAGTAATCCATTCTCTCTACAGGTATTGCGGACCGATGCACAACTGTCAAGTACCATTTCTCTCAGCCTATTCGGCTTCGAAACATCCCGCTCAACCTGACGAGAACCATTCAGCAAGATGAATGGCATCTCTTACGTATGTATTGCAGTCCCAGAACCATCAGCAATAAAACCGCTTGCATGGCTAGCTGTTTTTTATAGAGATAAATAGTAATGGTGTCTTTTTGTAGGAACTAAAGGAGGCTAACTGCAACATGGCTCGTTGGCCAAAGCCTATGGGGAAATGTGTGTTTTTTGGGGGGGGTTGGATATATGCCAAAAATAAGGTATCTGGTAAACACAGGCTTAAGAGATCTTATACGTTTCGTTCTATGAGATAATCTTCCTCAGCTAATGTCACTTTGTGAATTTTGAAGCATTTATGTAATCAAAACAAGCACATATAGTACATAAATACTTTAGAAATCATAAATGTCATGTAAACTGACTGATATTATCTCATAGAACAAAACATATAAGATCTCCTAAGCATGTGTTGACTTCAGATCTTATTTTCAGAGTTTATCCTAAAATCCCATTCTTTCCCCATTAATTTCCGCCATAGCAATGCCCAACGAACCAGAGGTAGAAAATGCTAGCTCATTTCCGGTTTGGTCTGAGCCAAAAGTCTTTTGAACAATGGTTAGATGCTCTTGGTGTGGTGTGAGAAGTTTGATTCCAGGTGCCCTACAACTGATCTATGTTGGTGTCTGTGGTGGGATAGTCTGACGTCTATCATGAGTAGTGTTAGGGTCCTTTTTAGATGAGCTTTTCCAGGTAGTGGTTGGTGCAAAAAACATAGCGACCCTAACTTTCATCTTACGGATTTGGGGCAAATTTCTACCACCATCTTTGTCAAACAATATCATTGTATCCCTAACCATAATATTTCCATGATTTATTGGGGAAATGTTTTACTGTTACTTGCTCTTCCCATCCCTTGTATTGTGTGTTTTTTTGTATAAATAGTTACATGTTTTATATGTGTGTTTTTAAAATATGTTTTTCAGTGCTTCGTACAGTACTGTAGACGAAAGGTTCTGAGCATGTCTG
This sequence comes from Salvelinus alpinus, assembly GCF_045679555.1. Classification (NCBI taxonomy): domain Eukaryota; kingdom Metazoa; phylum Chordata; class Actinopteri; order Salmoniformes; family Salmonidae; genus Salvelinus; species Salvelinus alpinus. The sequence goes on from NC_092087.1 coordinate 64,689,466, forward strand.
TTGTGTCTAGGTTTGACAATGAAATAACAGTGGAAGTCCAAATTCCAGTGCTGTCACGTTCCTGACCTGTTTTCTCTTGTTTTATATGTCTTTATTGGTCAGGGCGTGAGTGTTGGGTGGGCAGTCTATATTTTCTATTTCTATGTGGGGTTTTGTGTTCGGCCTGGTATGATTCTCAATTAGAGACAGGTGTGTATCGTTTGTCTCTGATTGAGAGTCATACTAAGGCAGCCAGGGTTTCACTGGTGGTTTGTGGGTGTTTGTTTCCTGTGATAGCGTTTGGGCCACACAGGACTGTTACAGGTTAGTCACGTTTGTTGTTTTTGTTAAATTGTAGTGTTTGTTGGTTTGCCATTAAAATCATGAATACCTCCTACTCCGCATCTTGGTCCGATCCATGCTCCTCCTCGTCTGAGGAGGAGAACGACATTGACAGCCGTTACAGAAACACCCACCAAACCAGGACCAAGCGGATTGGAGAAGGACGGAGAGAACAACAGCAATGGGGAAAAGAGGAATGGACTTGGGAGGAGATCCTAGACGGTAAAGGACCCTGGGCAGAGCCAGTGGAGTGTCGCCGCCCCAAAGCGGAGCTGGAGGCAGCAAAAGCGGAGAGGAGGTTTTATGAGGCAAAAGCAAGGCAGAGCGGCTGGAAGCCCGAGAGGCTCACCCAAAAATTTCTTGGGGGGGGGGGGCTAAAGGGGAGTGTGGCGAAGCCAGGTTGGATACCTGAGCCAACTCCCCGGGCTTACCGTGGAGTGAGAGGGCGTCGTACTGGTCAGACACCGTGTTATGCGGTAAAGCGCACGGTGTCCCCAGTACGCGTGCTTAGCCCAGTGCGGGCTATTCCACCTTGCCGCACTGGGAGGGCTAGGTTGGGCATCGAGCCGGATGTCATGAAGCCGGCCCAACGTATCTGGCCTCCAGTACGTCTCCTCGGGCCGGCGTACATGGCACCAGCCTTACAGGTGGTGTCCCCGGTTCGCCTGCATAGCCCAGTGCGGGCTATTCCACCTCGCCGCACTGGCAGGGCTACGGGGACCATCCAACCTGGTAAGGTTGGAGAGGCTCGGTGCTCAAGAGCGCGTGTCCTCCTTCACGGTCCGGTATATCCGGCGCCACCTTCCCGCCCCAGCCCAGTACCACCAGTGCCTACACCACGCACCAGGCTTCCAGTGCATCACCAGAGCCCTGTTCCTCCTCTCCGCACTCGCCCTGAGGTGCGTGCCCTCAGCCCGGTACCTCCAGTTCCGGCACCACGCATCAGGCCTATAGTGCGTCTCAGCCGGCCAGAGTCTGCCGTCTGCCCAGCGGCGCCTGAACCATGCGTCTACCCAGCGCCGTCTGAGCCATCCGTCTGCCCAGCGCCATCTGAGCCATCCGTCTGCCCAGCGCCGTCTGAGCCATCCGTCTGCCCAGCGCCGTCTGAGCCATCCGTCTGCCCAGCGCCATCTGAGTCATCCGTCTGCCACGAGCCATTAGAGCCGCCCGTCTGTCCCGAGCCAGTAGAGCCGTCCGTCAGTCAGGAGCCGCTAGAGCCGTCCGTCAGTCAGGAGCTGCCAGAGACGCCCGCCAGTCAGGAGCTGCCAGAGACGTCCGCCAGTCAGGAGCTGCCAGAGACGCCCTCCAGTCATGAGCTGCCCTCCAGTCATGAGCTGCCCTCCAGTCATGAGCTGCCCTCCAGTCATGAGCTGCCCTCCAGTCATGAGCTGCCCTCCAGTCATGAGCTGCCCTCCAGTCATGAGCTGCCCTCCAGTCATGAGCTACCCTACAGTCATGAGCTGCCTTACAGTCATGAGCTGCCTTACAGTCATGAGCTGCCCTCCAGTCATGAGCTGCCCTCCAGTCATGAGCTGCCCTCCAGTCATGAGCTACCTTACAGTCATGAGCTACCTTACAGTCATGAGCTGCCCTACAGTCATGAGCTGCCTTACAGTCATGAGCTGCCTTACAGTCATGAGCTGCCCTACAGTCATGAGCTGCCCTACAGTCATGAGCTGCCCTACAGTCATGAGCTGCCCTACAGTCATGAGCTGCCCTACAGTCATGAGCTGCCCTACAGTCATGAGCTGCCCTACAGTCATGAGCTGCCCTACAGTCATGAGCTGCCCTACAGTCATGAGCTGCCCTACAGTCATGAGCTGCCCTACAGTCCGGAGCTGCCACCCAGTCCGGAGCTGCCACCCAGTCCGGAGTCCCTCAGCCCGGACCTGCCGGAGTCCCTCAGCCCGGACCTGCCGGAGTCCCTCAGCCCGGACCTGCCGGAGTCCCTCAGCCCGGACCTGCCGGAGTCCCTCAGCCCGGACCTGCCGGAGTCCCTCAGCCCGGACCTGCCGGAGTCCCTCAGCCCGGACCTGCCGGAGTCCCTCAGCCAGAACGTGCTGCCCCTTATCCCGGAGCTGCTGCCCCTTATCCCGGAGCTGCTGCCCCTTATCCCGGAGCTGCTGCCCCTTATCCCGGAGCTGCTGCCCCTTATCCCGGAGCTGCTGCCCCTTATCCCGGAGCTGCTGCCCCTTATCCCGGAGCTGCTGCCCCTTATCCCGATGCTGCCCCTTCATTTAGGTGGGTTGAGTTGGAGGGTGGTCATTGGGAGGGGGATACGGAAGCGGGGAGTGACTATGGTGGGGTGGGGACCTCGCCCAGAGCCTGAGCCACCACCGTGGTCAGATGCCCACCCAGACCCTCCCCTAGACTTTGTGCTGGTGCGCCCGGAGTTCGCACCTTAAGGGGGGGGTTATGTCACGTTCCTGACCTGTTTTCTCTTGTTTTATATGTCTTTATTGGTCAGGGCGTGAGTGTTGGGTGGGCAGTCTATATTTTCTATTTCTATGTGGGGTTTTGTGTTCGGCCTGGTATGATTCTCAATTAGAGACAGGTGTGTATCGTTTGTCTCTGATTGAGAGTCATACTAAGGCAGCCAGGGTTTCACTGGTGGTTTGTGGGTGTTTGTTTCCTGTGATAGCGTTTGGGCCACACAGGACTGTTACAGGTTAGTCACGTTTGTTGTTTTTGTTAAATTGTAGTGTTTGTTGGTTTGCCATTAAAATCATGAATACCTCCTACTCCGCATCTTGGTCCGATCCATGCTCCTCCTCGTCTGAGGAGGAGAACGACATTGACAGCCGTTACAAGTGCTCCATATTCATTTGGCTTCATGCTGTGGAACCTTTAGAACCTTCAGACAACCATAGTGATCTCTTCAGAGAACCATGATCTGTAATAAAGCTAATACTGTACCCACATGCTGAATATGTTAAGCTAACCTTTCGAAGCTAGCATTCCTACTCCAGTGTCCGACCCCTGATGATCGGATTACTACATGGTTATAGAAAATGTTCACGGGGAGGAAGTAAATGTCAGCTTGTAAAAGAAAAACATATTAACTTCACACAGTCGTATTATTACTGCACAACTAGTCTGAGGAAGAACATTCATCAAAGTCAACATACGATTGGTTTTCTTTGTCTGCCTGCCACCTTTAGACAGTGTTTGCATCCCAAATGGCACCCTATTCCCTATTAAGTGCACTACTTTTGAGTGCACAGTTGTTCCCTATTAAGTGCATAGGGTGTTATTTGGGACGCCGCCAGTGTTTTTCCTGTTCGAGTTTGATCCTGTGTTAGGATACTGCAACTCGATCTGACAAGTGTATGAGATTTTTTTTTGGGGGGGGGGGGTATAGTATCGGGTATGTGATTTATGATCAATGTGTCATAATGTTGTTACAGTATAGTTGCAGGAATTGAATATTCCCATCAATATATCCTGCTATAACACTGTTGTGTGTTGAGTGACATAATGCTTGCCATAACGTGTACGGAAAAACAAGGCACAATGCTGTCATGATGCATTAAGGACATTTTTCACCTATTTCACCTATTTTTCACCTATTTTTAACATTCGTTGCTGGCCATTTTACGTTATGACAGGCGTCATGTCACTCTTATGACAGGGTTGTAACAAATGTAGGACAGGGGAGACGAAATGCAAAGTATTACCGAATAAAAACAAACGTTTCCCGTGGTTGTTTGGAGACTGTTGAGGGGTAGCATGAGCGGGTTTACTAAGGGGTGGTTGTCATGGAAATGTTGGTGTGTGCGTGTGTGCTAATGTTTTCACTTGTGTGTGTGCCCTTGTGTGTGTGTGTACGCTTTGTGTTTGTCTGTGTGTGTGTGTGTGTGTGCTTATGTGTTCGCTTTTGTGTATGCTGGTGTCTGTATCTTTGTGTACTTGCTTGTGTGTGTTATGTTTATATGTGTGTGTGTGTGTGTGTGTGTGTGTGTCTCAGATCTGCGGCGAATCACGGCGGGGTTCCTTGGGATGGCGGCTGCCGTTTTGCTGTGTGGCAGCATTGTGGCCACAGTGGGCTTCTTTTGGGAGGAGAGCCTCACCCAGCACGTCTCCGGCCTGCTCTTCCTCATGGCAGGTACAAAGCCTGCCAACTACCAACACCCTACCTCTCCTATGTGTGTGTGTGTTAGAGAGACAGAGAGAGAGAGAGAGAGAGCGATATAGAGAGAGTGTGTGCTTCTCTTTCCCTATCATTGTTTGTTTCAACTTGTGTCTCTCTGTGCCTCTTTTACAACAGCTTATCTCTATATCTCTATCTTTAGTTTTCTCCCCCTTTGTCTCTCTCTCTCTCTCTCTCTCTCTCTCCCTCTCTTTCTCTCGTCCAAATCTTCCTCCCAACTGTTCATCAAACACATACAGTAAAGGCTCTTTTTTAGCAGAATTTGAAAATGCCTAATGGATACAGATGCATTCATAATACCTTAAACACAGGTGTTAATATGCATAATAAAACATGCCATAGCCATTCATAATAGCTAATCGCTACAGACAGGAGACTACTTCAATGGTTGTATGCAAACATTCCTATAACATATTTATAACATTACACAATAGGGCGGCTCATTTTTCATTTCAGTTGAGTTTTAGATTTCCTTTCAACTTGTGTTTTTTTGTTTATTTATTGATGTTATACTCATTAATTACCATTCCATGCAGATGGTTATTAAATGCAGATGGTTACCAATTCGGGATTGGTACTTTTTAATGAATAATATATAGCCATTGATTCTTGAAGAATATAACTTAGAAATGCCTCATGATCTTACTTCAACTGCCTAGTCTGTCCTTTGTTGTTATTTGAGTCCTGTATGACCTCTTTAATAAAAATCTTGGCGCTAAAAATGTGTCCCCTCCAGGGATCTTCTGCACCATCTCCTTGTGCACCTACGCCGCCAGCGTCTCCTACGACCTCTCCCGGAACCCACCCTTCATCTATGGACTGCCCGGCGACGTGGACCATGCTTACGGCTGGTCCATCTTCTGCGCCTGGGTCAGCCTGGGACTTACCGTGGCATCGGGCTGCCTCTGCACCACCTACCCCTTCTTCAGCCAAGCCAAGGCCCTGCACTCCAAAACCGCCCGGGAGTCCTCGGTATGAGCTGTATGAGCAGTGTGAGAGAATTGAGCGCCCCCTGTAGATTCGGAGGATGAATTGTTGGTGTGGACATTCTGTTGCTGACTGAAGACCAATATCAGAGATGTTTTATTTGTACGAAACCAGAGATGAAACATAGTTTCCACGGTGAGATATGGGAATCTTGTTGGTCTTTTTTGTGGACTCTCGCCATCCTTTATCGAGGTGTTATGGAAGGTGCAGCTGTTAGGATGTGTTATCTGTGTGTTTGTATGTGCACACAGGCAAACTCACACATACATATGGACCTACACATGCGTACACAAGCACACACACACAGTCTCTCTCTCTGTCTCTCTCTCTCTCTCCAAGATATGGAGAACAATATGAGAGTGAATAACATGAAACGACGCAAATACCCACACAGGCATACCACACACATAAAACATGTGTGTATATATTAGCATATATACGAAAAAGGCATAATTCATATGGGTGGTTTGGTAAGGTTGAATCAAATGGACATTGTATAAAAATACTAGTATCACTTTAAAAGCAAGAACTCTCCTTTTTTTCAGATGTAAGTAATATATTTTCTAAACTCTTAAGTACAAAACTCTAAACTGATAACATGTGTAATGCCCCCTATCTTATGTTCAGAACCTTTGATTGTGCATTCATTGGGGTTCCTCACATCTTTCACCCCTGAGTCATTTATGCAAAATCAAAGTTTTCCATTAAATACCATGAGCCCATTTATTTTGTCACCAATACATCAGATAATTATCGGCTCACCATGTAGTCATTTTAACGACTATTTTCAGTTGTTTGTTTTTTTCAATCACTTTTGTGCAATTTTCACTAGTATGTGGTACATCTTCACAGCAAGCACAAAAATCAAAACAGATCATCACAATCGCTCATGTTTCAAAACTCACATTTGCAATTGGCTGAGTAAAACAAACAAAAAAAGTCACTTGTTCACTGCATCAAATCACTTTTTTTCAAATTTGGATAAATAATCAATCTAAGTATCTGCTTTTCAAAATGCAATATTCACTTTACTTTTGATATGAGTTTCTTGTCATTTGTTAATAATACAATTATCTATCACTTAATCAAACTGCTCAAAACTGATAACTACTGAACCACAAGTATGTACTGCCTAGTTAACGTATATAGTTTGATAACTGTTGAACACTGTAAATGTCTATATTTTTACCTAAATGTATCAATTTGACATCAATTTATGTTGGAAGGTAAAAGCAAATCAGCCAGTGTGCTCCAATAGGACAAAAGGGAAATAGTCACTATGTGCTCCAATAGGACAAAAGGGAAAGACTCACTATGTGCTCCAATAGGACAAAAGGGAAAGAGTCACTATGTGCTCCAATAGGACAAAAGGGAAAGAGTCACTATGTGCTCCAATAGGACAAAAGGGAAAGAGTCACTATGTGCTCCAATAGGACAAAAGGGAAAGACTCACTATGTGCTCCAATAGGACAAAAGGGAAAGAGTCACTATGTGCTCCAATAGGACAAAAGGGAAAGAGTCACTATGTGCTCCAATAGGACAAAAGGGAAAGAGTCACTATGTGCTCCAATAGGACAAAAGGGAAAGACTCACTATGTGCTCCAATAGGACAAAAGGGAAAGAGTCACTATGTGCTCCAATAGGACAAAAGGGAAAGAGTCACTATGTGCTCCAATAGGACAAAAGGGAAAGACTCACTATGTGCTCCAATAGGACAAAAGGGAAAGAGTCACTATGTGCTCCAATAGGACAAAAGGGGAAAGAGTCACTATGTGCTACAATTTGGGATTATATTGTAGTGCACAATGCACTGCTGAAATACCTGGGTTGTGCACTGCTGATACACATTTCAAAACTGTTCTTTTTCAAGTGCTAAATAGAAAGCATACTAGATGGTAAATATATATTTTCCATACAGTATTTGACTCTAACTTGACATACCATTTTTTTAAACAATTTGTATCCAATGGCAGGTTGTGAGCATGTTGAGAAATATGTCAGTTTAACGGTTTCATAATCCTTATACAGCACATGTGTAGGACAAATCATCAGAAATAGGGGTATTGTAAAGCAGTTGGCTACTGTAAAAACGTCGTACGGTGTTTTGTATGCTATTTCTGCTGCATGCAACATTGTGAAAGATCACCTTTTCTACGTGACTTGTCAACTAATACAGTATCGCCTGTCGCTCTGCTTGAAATTCATTAGCTTACAATGTACAAATGAAATTCAGATGATGAGTGAAATATATTATTATACACAATACAGGCATTTCAACACTACACTACCATTCCAAATTGTAGCACACTGTCACGTTCCTGACCGGTTTTCTGTTATTTTGTATGTGTTTGACGGTCAGGGCGTGAGTTTGGGTGGGTAGTCTATGTTATGTGTTTCTATGTTTGTTAAAGGGTGACCTGATATGGTTCTCAATTAGAGGCAGGTGGTTTTCATTTCCTCTGATTGAGAGCCATATTAAGGTAGGTGTTTTCACATTGATTGTTGTGGGTGGTTGTCTCCTGTGTCTGTGTTTGTCGCGCCACACGGGACTGTCTCGGTTTGTTTGTACGTTCGTTCTTTTGTGTAGTCATTTTCCTGTTCGTGAGTTCTTCGTTGTATGTAAGTTCGCATGTCCAGGTCTGTCTACGTCGTTTGTTATTTTGTTAGTTATTCAAGTATAGTTCGTTTTTGTCTTGTTCAATAAATTCATTATGTCCTATGACAACGCTGCATTTTGGTCGAATCCCTGCTCCTCCTCTTCGGATGAAGAACCAACCACCCACAGAACCACCCACCGAACCAGGACCAAGCAGCGTGAGTTCGAGCAGTGGAATACTAAACAGGAAGGCACATGGGAGGACGTGTTAAACGGCAAGGGTTGCTACACATGGGAGGAGATCCTGGCTGGAAGGGATCGCCTCCCATGGGAACAGCTGGAGGCAGTGAGGAGAGCAGAGGCAACCGGAGAGAGGAACCGAGGATATGAAGGTACGCGGCTAGCACGGAAGTCCGTGAAGAAACCCCAAAAATTTCTTGGGGGGGGGCTAAGAGGTAGTGGGCCGAGGGCAGGTAGGAGACCTGCGCCCACTTCCCAGGCTAACCGTGGAGAGCGGGAGTACGGGCAGACACCGTGTTACGCAGTAGAGCGCACGGTGTCTCCTGTACGTGTGCATAGCCCGGTGCGGGTTATTCCACCTCCCCGCACTGGCAGGGCTAGATTGAGTATTGAGCCGGATGTCATGAAGCCGGCCCTACATATCTGGCCACCAGTGCGTCTCCTCGGGCCGGCATACATGGCACCAGCCTTACGCATGGTGTCCCCGGTTCGCCTACATAGCCCGGTGCGGGTTATTCCACCTCCCCGCACTGGTCGGGCGACGGGGAGCATTCAGCCAGGTAAGGTTGGGCAGGCTCAATGCTCAAGGGAGCCAGTACGCCTGCACGGTCCGGTATTTCCGGCGCCACCTCCCCGCCCCAGCCCAGTACCACCAGTGCCTACACCACGCACCAGGCTTCCAGTGCGTTTCCAGAGCCCTGTTCCTCCTCCACGCACTCTCCCTATGGTGCGTGTCTCCAGCCCAGTGCCTCCAGTTCCGGCACCACGCACTAAGCCACCTGTGCGTCTCCAGAGCCCTGTACACACTGTTCCTTCTCCCCGTACTCGTCCTGATGTGCGTGCCCTCAGCCCGGTGCCACCAGTGCCGGTACCACGCACCAGGTCCATAGTGCGTTTTGAGAGTCCAGTGTGCCCTGTCCCTGCTCCCCGCACTAGCCTGAAGGTGCGTGTCCTTAGCCCGGTGCCTCCAGTTCCGGCACCACGCACCAGGCCTACAGTGCGCCTCATCCGGCCAGAGCCATCCGTCTGCCCAGTGCCATCTGAGCCATCCGTCTGCCCAGTGCCGTCTGAGCCATCCGTCTGTCCCGAGCCATTAGAGCCGCCCGTCTGTCCCGAGCCGTCAGAGCCGTTAGTCAGTCAGGAGCCGCTAGAGCCATTCGTCAGTCAGGATCTGCCAGAGCCGCCAACCAGACAGGATCTGCCAGAGCCGCCAACCAGACAGGATCTGCCAGAGCCGCCAACCAGACAGGATCTGCCAGAGCCGCCAACCAGACAGGATCTGCCAGAGCCGCCAACCAGACAGGATCTGCCAGAGCCGCCAACCAGACAGGATCTGCCAGAGCCGTCAGCGAGCCATGAGCGTCCAGAGCCGTCAGCCAGCCATGAGCGTCCAGAGCCGTCAGCTAGCCATGAGCGTCCAGAGCCGTCAGCTAGCCATGAGCGTCCAGAGCCGTCAGCCAGTCATGAGCTGCCCCTCAGCCCAGAGCTGCCATTTATCCAGAACTGCCCCTCAGTCCAGAGCTGTCTCTCTGTCCGGAGCTGCCCTTCAGTCCGGAGTTGCCCCTCTATCCTGAGCTACCTCTCTATCCTGACCTACCTCTCTGTCCTGAGCTATCTCTCTGTCCTGAGCTACCTTATCCCGGTGCTGCCCCTTGTCCCGGTGCTGCCCCTTATCTTAAGGTTACCATTTAAATTAAGTGGGTGTAATATGAGGGTGGTCATTCTAAGGGGGAGACGTAAGCTGGGATTGACTATGGTGGGGTGGGGACCTCGCCCAGAGCCTGAGCCACCACCGTGGTCAGACGCCCACCCAGACCCTCCCCTAGACTTTTGGTGGTGCGTTCGGAGTACGCACCTTGAGGGGGGGGTTATGTCACGTTCCTGACCGGTTTTCTGTTATTTTGTATGTGTTTGACGGTCAGGGCGTGAGTTTGGGTGGGTAGTCTATGTTATGTGTTTCTATGTTTGTTAAAGGGTGACCTGATATGGTTCTCAATTAGAGGCAGGTGGTTTTCATTTCCTCTGATTGAGAGCCATATTAAGGTAGGTGTTTTCACATTGATTGTTGTGGGTGGTTGTCTCCTGTGTCTGTGTTTGTCGCGCCACACGGGACTGTCTCGGTTTGTTTGTACGTTCGTTCTTTTGTGTAGTCATTTTCCTGTTCGTGAGTTCGCATGTCCAGGTCTGTCTACGTCGTTTGTTATTTTGTTAGTTATTCAAGTATAGTTCGTTTTTGTCTTGTTCAATAAATTCATTATGTCCTATGACAACGCTGCATTTTGGTCGAATCCCTGCTCCTCCTCTTCGGATGAAGAGGAGGAGGAATTCCGTTACACACACAGTGACTCTTTCCATTTTGTCCTATTAAAGCACACTGGCTGATGGAGAATGATGTAGTATTTACAGTCACATCCATATATGATTTGGATTTACCTTCCAACATAAATTGATGTCAAACTGATACATTTATGAGGTAAAAATATAGAAATGTACAGTGTTCAGCAGTTATCGAACTGTATACGTAAGTAGGCATTACATCATTTTGGTTCAGTAGTTATCAGTTTTGAGCAGATTTATTAAGTGATAGATAATTGTATTCTTAACACATTATAAGAAAACCATATAAAAAATAAAGGGAATATTGCATTTTGAAAAGCAGGTACTTAGATTGAATATATATCCAAATTGAAAGAGTGATTTGATGCAGTAACTTTGTGAATTTGTTTGTTCTACTCAGTCAATTGAAAATGTGCTTAGAGTTTTGAAACCTGAGCCATTTTGATGATCTGTTTAGATGTTTGTGCTTGTTGTGAAAATGTACCACATACTTGTGAAAATTGCACCAAAGGGATTGAAATAAACTGTAATCCACAGCCTATGACAACTGGTAATTTCAGATGTGGCAATCAATTTGCACAACGTTTTTAGCGAACCCATTAACCAGTCCCTTCCCAAACAGATGAGGCATAATCACTAATAATTTCAAAATGTGTGGCAGACTGTGAGAAGAATACTGACAATGATAGACGAAAGACTACAGGGATTGTTGCTTACAAAGTTGAGGAAAGTCATTTTTCTCGCTCATGGACACAAATGGTGCACGATTCAACATTGGAATGTGAAAACAGTAGAAAATGGATGAGATAATGTTGACACACCGCTTGAATGGATGTAAGACATTTGTGTTGGAACGTCATCACATACAGTGGGGAGAACAAGTATTTGATACACTGCCGATTTTGCAGGTTTTCCTACTTACAAAGCATGTAGAGGTCTGTAATTTTTATCATAGGTACACTTCAACTATGAGAGACGGAATCTAAAACAAAAATCCAGAAAATCACATTGTATGATTTTTAAGTAATTAATTTGCATTTTATTGCATGACATAAGTATTTGATACATCAGAAAAGCAGAACTTAATATTTGGTACAGAAACCTTTGTTTGCAATTACAGAGATCATACATTTCCTGTAGTTCTTGACTAGGTTTGCACACACTGCAGCAGGGATTTTGGCCCACTCCTCCCTACAGATCTTCTCCAGATCCTTCAGGTTTCGGGGCTGTCGCTGGGCAATACGGACTTTCAGCTCCCTCCAAAGATTTTCTATTGGGTTCAGGTCTGGAGACTGGCTAGGCCACTCCAGGACCTTGAGATGCTTCTTACGGAGCCACTCCTTAGTTGCCATGGCTGTGTGCTTCGTGTCGTTGTCATGCTGGAAGACCCAGCCACGACCCATCTTCAATGCTCTTACTGAGGGAAGGAGGTTGTTGGCCAAGATCTCGCGATACATGGCCCCATCCATCCTCCCCTCAATACGGTGCAGTCGTCCTGTCCCCTTTGCAGAAAAGCATCCCCAAAGAATGATGTTTCCACCTCCATGCTTCACGGTTGGGATGGTGTTCTTGGGGTTGTACTCATACTTCTTCTTCCTCCAAACACGGCGAGTGGAGTTAGACCAAAAAGCTCTATTTTTGTCTCATCAGACCACATGACCTTCTCCCATTCCTCCTCTGGATCATCCAGATGGTCATTGGCAAACTTCAGACAGGCCTGGACATGCACTGGCTTAAGCAGGGGGACCTTGCGTGCGCTGCAGGATTTTAATCCATGACGGCGTAGTGTGTTACTAATGGTTTTCTTTGAGACTGTGGTCCCAGCTCTCTTCAGGTCATTGACCAGGTCCTGCCGTGTAGTTCTGGGCTGATCCCTCACCTTCCTCATGATCATTGATGCCCCACGAGGTGAAATCTTGCATGGAGCCCCAGACCGAGGGTGATTGACCGTCATCTTGAACTTCTTCCATTTTCTAATAATTGCGCCAACAGTTGTTTCCTTCTCACCAAGCTGCTTGCCTATTGTCCTGTAGCCCATCCCAGCCTTGTGCAGGTCTACAATTTTATCCCTGATGTCCTTACACAGCTCTCTGGTCTTGGCCATTGTGGAGAGGTTGGAATCTGTTTGATTGAGTGTGTGGACAGGTGTCTTTTATACAGGTAACGAGTTCAAACAGGTGCAGTTAATACAGGTAATGAGTGGAGAACAGGAGGGCTTCTTAAAGAAAAACTAACAGGTCTGTGAGAGCCGGAATTCTTACTGGTTGGTAGGTGATCAAATACTTATGTCATGCAATAAAATGCAAATTAATTATTTAAAAATCATACAATGTGATTTTCTGGATTTTTGTTTTAGATTCCGTCTCTCACAGTTGAAGTGTACCTATGATAAAAATGACAGACCTCTACATGCTTTGTAAGTAGGAAAACCTGCAAAATCGGCAGTGTATCAAATACTTGTTCTCCCCACTGTATGTTCTGAGCAGCCAACAGTGAGGGGTGGGCCCTGAAAGTTACATGCTGCCCCATGGAATGGCCAGCTTTCGCAACGACTCTATCTAACCTGGAAGACTTGTAGGGACCTTGAATGGCTTGTGGGGACATTAAATGACTTGTGTGGACCTTGCAGGTTATGTATGTTCAACTCAGCATGCTGTGTCAGAATCAGAGCAGCCTTTCTGAGATGGTACATTGAGCTTCAAGTCTTCTATATTGACATTTAAATTGAGCTGTAAATAAAATATGATCAACAAGAACGTGTCTAAAGAGTTTATGACATGCCTTATGTTGAGCTTTGTCTCTGTGTGTTACCTGTGTTACAAAGGCCTGCATGATGCTGTTATAATGCACTTTCAAGACCCCCTTATAAGGTCATATCCTAATGATCCTTCATGCACTCATGACAAGTCTTGTCAGTATACCATTGTAGCACGTCAGAGCATAGTTAAACTACTAGATACCAGAGATCTTGAGCAGTATTGCCATAATCGTCTATGTTGGGAGCTGAGAGCGGCACTGTGCAACGCTGTTCAGTGTCCAAGGAGCTGAAATCAGCAATCAGCTGTCTTCTATTTTTAACTCAAATTACAGTACTGTCCATGGTTCTGAAACATTATTTCCGTGTGCACTGTTATAATTGCACGATTTAGGATTAGCACAGGTTAGATATAAGCGCTTTAATTTTACCTGCTGCTTTCCCAATAGTCACCACATCAGGCTCAAGATCACTCAAGATCACTTTGAAATGTCCGAAGGATGATGGCAAATGCCTTCAAAACCGCCCTCTAGGGGCGGTAGACTTGGGTTTTGCTAGAGCGTTGTGGATGGGGGTGGCAGATGGGCGTAATCTCATGACTCCGGATCTGAAGGTAGCGTGTTTAATCCCAGTGGTACACACTCATTTTTTAAATTGTTTTCCGTATTCCAAACCCTTAATTTAACAATTCGTAATGAATGCCTAAACTTTATGTTTTGACCTTATCAAAAACCTTAACCCTTAACTTCTGACATTTGGAGCAACTTCAAAATTTGAGGTTTGGAGAAACAGAATGATGCTGAGCAGGAGGAGATGGCTTTATTGGTCCGCTAATACAGAACTATTAAAAGCACAGTGCACTACTTTTGTTGGGAATCCCCCGCCCAAACAAAAATATAAACAAAAAATATTACACCATTTCTTCAGATTTTTCAGAGGGTGCTGATGGTGCACCCCTACTTCCCGCAGCTATGCATTCAGACCAGCCTTCCTGATTTAACTTTCAGAAACTACATTAGTAGAAAGTGGACTGGTTTGACCTGTAGGCCTATGACAAACACTCTAAAAAGTCAAAATAATTATCTTCCCAGAGCCTTTCAAATCAAGACGTCCATGTATTTAAAGACACTCTCCAGCTATTTGTTTTACTTCCCCCATTGAAAAACGATATTCTGAGTATAGAGAAGGGAGCATTGTCACTGATATTCCTCTCACATCAGGGTTGGGGTCAATTCTGTCAATTGAGGAAGTAAACAGAAATTCCAGTTTGATTTTTTTTTTTTATTCTCAAAGAGCGGCAATGAGGGAATTTTTAAGTGGAACACACAAGTTTAGTTTTATTAGTCGTATGTACAGGATACACAAAGCAACAGTAAGAAATAATGAAAGATAAGAATATGAACATAAAGTAAATGGCTCTTGTTGTGGCAATTTCCTGTATTACCAAATGATGAGAGAGCAAACCACACACCAGTCAGTTATACTTAAACTTCACCTTTAATAATAATTAAGCTTTTGCAATAGCATTTGACTTTCAACATTTCAGTATCTCTAATGAAAAGTTGAGAGTGGTCAACATAATGGCAACTGAGATCTTTTATAGTAAAGATCCACCTCCTAGACATGACAAACCACAGATAATAGGAACTGTTCACAAAGAAAGACTTTTACTTGAGAGAGGGGTATCCCATAGCCAGACAGCATTCGCTATAAATTATCGTTCAGTTTGGTCTCTAAAACGAGGTTCTAATCTCGTTCTTGGTACCAAAACATTACCTCATCCAATGGCATATATCAATTGTCAATTCTAGATACACCCATCTCAAATACACCCACTCCTGGACAAGCTCACGGAGGGGAGTGAGCCTCTAGGTCATATACTAGGTCAAGAGAAGAGAAGAAGGGCAACTGGTTCCAGACACTGCCAAACTCCTCCCCCCAATGAGAAAAGGAGGGAGTGACTGGCGTACAGACATTGTGGAGATAACTAACTGGTTCCACATTAATCACGCCATCCCTTCACATGGTTTAGGAATAGTTACAGACACATTGCCATAAGAAGACAAGCCTGACCTCTCCCCTCTCTGGGCCCCAAGTTTCTGAGCCCTAGCTGAGAAGGAATAACTACAACTGGCAACCCTATAGTCCAAAGGGAAACATTCCAATGACAAGTATCTCACTAGCATATTATGAAAATAAAACATCTTATCTATGTTACCCAACTAATTCTGATTCATCCCCAACACTCTGCAGACACAAACTTAAACACATGGCTCGTAAGGATTACATCATCATATACTTATTTTTTTGGGGGGGTGGCGGTGGGGGGGGTTAATTAGTATAACATTTGTCAGTTATGTACTTTGATTCCACAATTTATATGTGAGTTACATGTAAACATTTGTCATGAGAGAAAGGAGAAGTGCACGTCAAACTGGCCAGGCCCGGATAGGAATAAAATAGGGTGGTGGTACAATATTACCACTGAGTTTAGTGACTGTGTAACAATACAAATGGCTTTCAAAAAGAAACAAAATATAACAGAAAAGAGGTCATGAAATGTTCCTCATCAATTCAAATGATCATTATAGACCTCTTTGACCATTGCATTTCAGGCGCACGTCAGAAGATGGCAGTCTACTCATGTGAAGAATAAGTGAAAAATTAAGGCAACTGGTTTGTTTCCTGGTGACAAATTAGTAACACTGTAATACCTTTTAAATAAATTTGAAAAATGTATTTGTTCTTCATCTACTTGCTGGAACTTAACCTGTTTTGGAAACAGTGAAAAAATTGGAAAACAAATCATTCCATGAACAGAAGAAAATAAATACCAAAACTCAACCATAGCATTTTGATAGAGAAAGACAAACAATTGTCTATGTTACTGATGGAAATGATGGTGGATGTTGAGCCATAGCATAGCAAGCCAAAATAAACTCAAGTGATCTTTCACATGGATTTAGGAACAACCAGAGCCATATATTTGTGTTCATCTAAATATATTTGGGAACAACCATCTATTGTCTTCTTATAGATGATTGGATGAGGGCTCTTCATAACGTCCATTCTGACCACAGTGTTGTGAGTCACCCTGTGGTGTTACTGCGTCGGGTGCGCCGTGAAAGTTATTTAAGATAGGCCTACTCTTCAAAGAAGTCGGGTTTTAAATGTTTTCGGAAGGTTATGCAGGGACTCCGCTGTTCTCAGTAAGGTTATGCAGGGACTCCGCTGTTCTCAGTAAGGTTATGCAGGGACTCCGCTGTTCTCAGTAAGGTTATGCAGGGACTCCGCTGTTCTCAGTAAGGTTATGCAGGGACTCCGCTGTTCTCCGTAAGGTTATGCAGGGACTCCGCTGTTCTCAGTAAGGTTATGCAGGGACTCCGCTGTTCTCAGTAAGGTTATGCAGGGACTCCGCTGTTCTCAGTAAGGTTATGCAGGGACTCCGCTGTTCTCAGTAAGGTTATGCAGGGACTCCGCTGTTCTCCGTAAGGTTATGCAGGGACTCCGCTGTTCTCAGTAAGGTTATGCAGGGACTCCGCTGTTCTCAGTAAGGTTATGCAGGGACTCCGCTGTTCTCAGTAAGGTTATGCAGGGACTCCGCTGTTCTCAGTAAGGTTATGCAGGGACTCCGCTGTTCTCCGTAAGGTTATGCAGGGACTCCGCTGTTCTCAGTAAGGTTATGCAGGGACTCCGCTGTTCTCAGTAAGGTTATGCAGGGACTCCGCTGTTCTCAGTAGCGGTGCATTTGTAAAAACAGGTGTGTTGTGGAGGAATGAGAATTGACAGCTGATGTTTTCTCATTTATACAATTTCACATACTGATCAATTTCCTGTAATGACAGACATGACGCTCAGATAGCAAGTGTTATTGACTGGTGAAACCAACTTTACATGAAAGGCAAATTTGAGGGTAAAATTAAGTTTTAAATAAGTCTTTATTGACTTATTTGAACACCCTTATTATGAGTTTTTTATACAACCTCCATTTATGTTCTTTATACTGCGTAAGCCTAGTGAATTAACTGTCGTAAAGACAGTGCATTCTATGTGCCCCAGGTTTATGACAATATGTTTTTGGTATAACTAAGCAGACACTCCCAGATTAAGCATATGTTGCTTTGAAATGAAGGTATGACTCCAGACATCAAATGGCTACATCATCCACCTCTGGGTCAAACTTGTTAGCGATGAGATGGTGGTGTTGTAGGAGCCACCAGAGACCTCCAGCCCAGTAGAGACACACAGCTCTCCTGGAGGCACCGGAGCAGAGTGTATATGGGTTCCTTTCATCACATCTCCT
Organism: Salvelinus alpinus; assembly: GCF_045679555.1. Classification (NCBI taxonomy): domain Eukaryota; kingdom Metazoa; phylum Chordata; class Actinopteri; order Salmoniformes; family Salmonidae; genus Salvelinus; species Salvelinus alpinus. The sequence goes on from NC_092087.1 coordinate 64,707,155, forward strand.
TCCAGGTAAGTTCATCATGCGAGCAATGGCTTCATGTCTGATTCATGGTGCTTGATGTGGGGAGGGTTAGACCCTGGAACCGAGGGCCTTCCTATATGAATATTAAGCAGTTTGCTGTCCCATGAGGTTTAATGGATCATGATGAACGGATATCAAAACTGTTGGGAAAATTTACATTCAAAGATGTCATTAGCCATTCCATCCAGAGATAATTCACGTGCATCACCCTTAATGTCAGAGGCAAATGCAATGCTTGCAGCTCTACCGCCACTTTCTGCTAGTAGAATGAGCACTTTGTTCAACAATGTCTGCTAAAGTGGGTTAAATGGCTATCATGAAAAAAAGAGATCATGAAATGTTCCTTATCAATTCAAATGGTCAGTTAAGGACTATTTGATATCACATTTCAATCAGCAGGTGGCATTCTCTTCAAATGAAAAGGAGAGTTAAAGAGTAAGGCAACTAGCCAAGCAATATTGTCATTTATTTACTTGAGGTGAACAGTTTATTTGGTTTGGAAGTGACAAACAATGCAGCCAACTTTTTAGAGACATGAAAGGCAAAATTGAGGGGGCAAAAGTTCTTTGAACACCCGTCATATGAGTTTTTTTTACAACCTCCATTGACGTCATCAATACTGTCTAATGATAAGGCAGACACTCTTATCCAGAACCACTTCCATTTAGTTTAATAGTTAAACCTGTCATGAGAGACTGGGGTTGGTTGGGGTCATTTCAGGAAGTAAACTGAAATTTCCATTCCAGCTTTCCTTATTGCTTCGATTGCCTCGTTAGAAAGGCAACAACGAGGACTCCCTTGACAGTTACAGTGCCTTCAGAAAGTATTCACACCCCTTGACATTTTCCACATTTTGTTGTGTTACAGCCTGAATTTAAAATGGATTCAATTGAGATTTTCTGTCACTAGCCCACACACAATACTCCATAATTTCAAAGAGGAATTATATTTTTGACATTTTTACTAACTATACTGAACATAAATATAAACACAACATGCATCAATTTTGTTACGTTACAGCCTTAATCTACAATGGATAAAGTACATGTTTTCACTCAGCAATCTACACACAATACCCCGTAACGACAAAGCAAAAAAACAGAAATACCTTATTTACATAAGTACTCAGACTCTTTGCTATGAGACTCAAAATTGAGCTCAGGTGCATCCTGTTTCCATTGATAATCCTTGAGCTATTTCTACAACTTGATTGGAGTCCACTTGTGGTAAATTCAATTGATTGGACATGATTTGGAAAAGCACACACCTGTCTATATAAGGTCCCACAGTTGACAGTGCATGTCAGAGCAAAAACCAAGCCATTAGGTCAAATCAGTTGGTAGTATAGTTCCGAGACAGGATTGTGTAGAGGCACAGATCTGGGGAAGGGTACCAAAACATTTCTGCAGCATTGAAGATCCCAAAGAACAAAGGGGGCGCCATCATTCTTAAATGGAAGAAGTTTGGAACCACCAAGACTCTTCCTAGAGTCACCTGGCCAAACTGAGCAATCGGGGGAGAAGAACCCTGATGGTCACTCTGACAGAGCTCTAGAGTTCCTCTGTGGAGATAGGAGAACCTTCCAGAAGGACAACCATCTCTGCAGCACTCCATCAATCAGACATTTATGGTAGAGTGGCCAGATGGACGCAATTCCTCAGTAAAAGGCACATGACAGCCTGCTTGAAGTTTGCCAAAACACACCTTAAGTCTCTCAGACCATGAGAAACAAGATTCTCTGGTCTGATGAAACCAAGATTGAACTCTTTGGCCTGAATACCAAGCGTCACATCTGGAGGAAACCTGCCACCATCCCTACCGTGAAGCATGTTGATGACTGGGGCGAAGGTTCACCTACCCTAAGCACACAGCCAAGACAACGCAGGAGTGGCTTCGGGGGAAGTCTCTGAGCATCCTTGAGTGGCCCAGCCAGAGCCCACACTTGAACCCGATCGAACATCTCTGGAGAGACCAGAAAATAGCTGTGCAACAACGCTCCCCATCAAACCTGACAGAGCTTGAGAGGATCTGCAGAGAAGAATGGGATAAACTCTCCAAATACAGGTGTGCCAAGCTTGTAGCGTCATACCCAAGAAGACTCGAGGCTGTAATCACTGCCAAAGGTGCTAAAACAAAGTACTGAGTAAAGGATTTTAATACTTATGTAAATGTGATATTTCAGTTTTAATTTTATTTTAAATGTGCTATTATTTATAAAAGCCTGTTTTTGCTTTGTCATTATGGGGTATTGTGTGTAGATTGATAAGGAAAAAAACATTTGAATCCTTTTTAGAATAAGGCTGTAACAAAATGTGGAAAAGTCAAGGGGTCTGAATACTTTCCGAATGCCCTGTATTTTGAGCCTAGACTGAATTATTAATCCATATCACTCCAGTTAAACAAGTTCATAAAATAATGAATTATGTTGGCTAGCACTTATGGCACTTCCAAGGCTATTTCATTATGATTATTACGGTTGTGCCAATCAAATTATATATTTAGGCTATTGTAACAAGGTGTTAGGTTCAGACAAACAGAGTGAAAAACTAGTCAAAGCTCAACCAAGTTTATTCACCCACTGTGTCAAACAGCTGAAAAGACAAAAACATGTTCCCACCAGCACCATTATTTATACCCTCCTTTAGGCAGAGTCTCCTCTTCGCACCTCTAAACAGTACATCTTTGCTGCTCGGCAGGTGAAGTGTGTAATAAAACGGTTCCTTCTCCCTTCGTCTGACCTGACCTCAGCCCACATTCCTCACTAATCCACAGCTATCCAAGTTTATCAGTGACCGCAACCAAGTGATTGCCTTTTCTAGTGAACAATCAACAAGCAACAATGGGCATGACGGACAGAAGTAGTCAGTACAGGTGTGATCAAGCCTTACATCAAAGTTGCCTGAAGCTGAATGGAACGTGGTATTCAGTTATTCAGTTATTCAGAAGAAAATCAGAAGAAAATCCTCTGACTGTCTAATTTCTCATCGGAAATTGCTTCTGACATTGAACAGGGTTAGGGTGTTTCATTAGTTTCAGGCTCTCCTGTGCCACTATTCCCAACATCTTATAGGTTGTAAATAAATCATTTTTATTTGAACACCCCAATTATTTATTTTTTTACAACCTATATTGACATCATATAGACTGTATAAATATATAACTGTTGTTTAGAGAGTGTATTCCAAATGCAACATGACATTTTAGGTATAACTTAGCAGATGCTCTTGTCCATAGCCTCTTCCAATCAGTGCGTTCAATTCAACAGGTAAAACAACCACATATAAAAATGATACCAAGACACAAATAAAAAAATGTACATTACTGTATGTGCAACCCTTTCTCATTTCGTAGCTTTTTCCAGATACTTCCAGATGAACCATATGTTGCTTTGAAACGAAGGTATGACTCCAGACATCTAATGGCTACATCATCCACCTCTGGGTCAAACTTGTTAGCGATGAGGTGGTGGTGTTGTAGGAGCCACCGGAGATCTCCAGCCCCGTAGACACACACAGCTCTCCTGGAGGCACCGGAGCAGGGTGGATATGGGGCTCCTTTCCTCACATCTCCTTCCAGGTAACTCCACTTCACAATGCGAGCGATGGCGTTCATGTCTGATTCATGGAACTTGACGTGAGGAGGGTTAGACCCTGGCACTGAGGGCATGCGCTGCAGAGTGGCCCACAGGTGCTCATCAGGACTGTAGGTGTCCCTCTCCCACTCCAGCAGGGCCCGAACCTCCTGGCTGTCAACCACGTGATGGACAAAGTCCCTGGAGACCACGAAATAGGCGTTTCCGGAGAACATGGGGGTGCTGATTGGAGGAGGGCTCTTCGTAACACTCGTTCTGACTACTATGTTATTGGTTATATTGTGCTGATATTGCCACCGGCGTTTCTTATAGTCGACGGTGGTCTCAGACTCCATGCTGTTCCTCCCGTTGAGCAGTTTGAGTGACTGAACCATCTCTGCGTTGGTTTTAATGGGGAAATCTGTTCCACAGGTATTGAGCAGGTACCTCCACTGGACAGGTGACTTCAACAGGTCCTTCATACAGTTTAGATCTGCCTGCACTCGAGACCACGATGCATAAACCACACTCTCTGTCTTACTTGCCACAAACACATTGGTAAAACAAGTCACAATAGCCTTTACTGCAGTCTTGAATTCCTCTGAGGATTTCTGGTCCACATGCACGCAATATACATTCTGAGGTGTGTACACTGCACGCAGGAGTCGCTCAAACATCTCAATCTTCTCATGGACCACCATGGAGTAGGCGATGGGGAAGTCTCTCTCCTCCACACTCAGCGGCATCATGACGAACCCTCTGTCTGTAACGTACGTTTTACAGTTTCGGGTCACGTCGTGGTAGAACGCCTCAGACAGAAACGTGGGCTTATTCTTTGTTTTCAGAAGTCTTCTGAGCTGCTCCTTGTCGATGCCCTTCAGGTCTCCTTTGATGATAGCAGAGCAGGCTGTCAGGTCGTCTGCGTAGTCTTGTGGCAGGAGGTCAGGTGCTGGGAGCGGGCTTCTCTCAGAACAGGTTGGGCGTCTCAGAGTCTTCCATAGGAGAAGAGAGATTAAAGCAGACATTAGGATGAGAAAGAGGTTTCTGAAGAAGCATATATGTGATGTTGATGACCTAAGAGGACCCATAACAAAACTATCTATCTACAGTATGTATTATTAGCATTTGTGCAGACCATAGTCCGGGAGCACTGCTGTTAAATAATGAATGTCACACACACACTCAACTCAGTTTAAAGTGAGTAGGTAAGTGAGTAGGTAATCATTAACTTTAGTAGGCATGGCTACTGAAATTAAAAGGTACTAAACTTGGAACAAATGTGGTTGAAAATGAATTACTAACCTACAATACCACACTTTCAGCATTTCCAAGTATTGGCATGATGCTCTGAATTACACAATTCTAACCCACTTACCCAACGCAATCAATATTGTTGGAGACATACAATACTTTTGACTGGTACTGTATGTATTATTAGTATTTCTGCAGACCATAGCCTGGGAGCAATTCTGTTAAATGATTAATGTCACACACACACACACACACACACACACACACACACACACACACACACACACACACACACACACACACACACACACACACACACACACACACACACACACACACACACACACACACACACACACTCACTTTAAAATGAGTAGGGAATCATTAACTTTAGTAGGCATGGCTTTGTACTGTCTAGAAATACTTTAAATTAAAAGGTACTAAACTTGGAACAAATGTGGGTTGAAATGAAATACTAGCCTACAATACCAACATTTTCAGCAGTTCCAATGAATGGCATGATGCTCCAAAGTACACAATTCCAACCAATTTACCCCACGCAACCAATATTATTGGATATTACAATATATATTTTTTCATATAGAATTATGAACATCTTAAACAGTTGGCCACAGTTGGAGCGGGTTATGGTAGGGAAATGGTTGGGGTCAATTACAGTAGATCAATTCAGGAAGTAAACTGAAATTCCCATCACAGCTTTTCTTATCGCTTCAATTGTGTCATTAGAGAGGCAATAACTGTCAGGATGGTGTATTGGAGGCAAAGTAAAGTGCAGGAGAGCAGATTAGAATGAACAGGCACACTTTATTATAGTTCCAAATAAACGAGAGCACTACATGAAACAAACGCGCTCAAAAAACGGAACATAAAAGTAGAACGCGTAAACAAACACCACCTAACATGAAAACAATTACACACAACACATGATGGGAAACAGAGTGTTAAATACAAGTAGCTTAATTGGGAAATGAAAACCAGGTGTGTATGGAAACAAGACAAGACAAATGGATATACGTAAAATGGAGCGGCGATGGCTAGAAAGCCGGTGACGTCGATCGCGGAACGCCACCCGAACAAGGAGAGGGGCTGACCTCGGCAGAAGTCATGACAATAACAAGTTAACAAGTTGTAGTGATAAATGACACAGTCAAACAGTATGTTATTTCTGCTGAATGATTTCCTTCTGAGAAGGTGGTGGTAAAGTCCAAACCACCTGGTGATGCATTGTGTAAAAAATAATTCAGTGGCTTAGTAAATGCTATTATTTTCACAGAAAAATGCATGTTTCTGGTTTTACTTAATTTTTGTGTTAAAAAAGCTTGACTTTTGAAAATGTAAATTCAATTTAAAATATTGCAAAACTGAATGATTAATTGCATGTAAAAACAACTTGCATAATATTTTCTCTCAACTTAAGAATGTTATGTTCTTGCAACAACTTAACACGTGGCTCCTTTTTAGAGGATTGTGGGTATTTTTGTTGTTGTTGACTTCATGATATTTTTACACAATGTTTTATGCATTTTTGAAGAAAGAAAAGTAATATATTTCTATATTGGTATTAAGCAGTTTGTTGTGCTATGATGATGAATGAATATGAACATTTGGGCAAAGATGTTCAAAGATTGACATTTAAATTGAGCTGTAGATAAAAGATGATCAACAAGAACGTGTCTAAAGAGTTTATGACATGCCTTATGTTGAGCTTTGTCTCTGTGTGTTACCTGTGTTACAAAGGCCTGCATGATGCTGTTATAATGCACTTTCAAGCCCCCTTATCATGTCATATCATAATGATCCTTGTCAGTATACCATTGTAGCACATCAGAGCATGGTTAAACTACTAGATACCAGAGATCTTGAGCAGTATTGCCATAATTGTCTGTGTTGGGAGCTGGGAGCGGCACTGTGTGCCACGCTGTTCAGTGTCCAAGGAGCTGAAATCAGCAATCAGCTGTCTTCTATTTTTAACTCAAATTGCAGTACTGTCCATGGTTCTGAAACATTATTTACGTGTGCACTGTTATAATTGCACGATTTGGGATTAGCACAGGTTAGATATAAGCACTTTAATTTTACCTGCTGCTTTCCCAATAGTCACCACATCAGGCTCAAGATCACTCAAGATCACTTTGAAATGTCCGAAGGATGATGGCAAATGCCTTCAAAACCGCCCTCTAGGAGCGGTGGGCTTGGGTTTTGCTAGAGCGTTGTGGACGGGGGTGGCAGATGGGCGTAATCTCATGACTCCGGATCTGAAGGTTGCGTGTTTAATCCCAGTGGTACACACTCATTTTTTCAATTGTTTTCCGTATTCCAAACCCTTAATTTAAAACTTCTTAAGACTAGGGGGCGGTATTTTCGTTTTTGGCTAAAAAACGTAACCATTTGAAACTACCTATTTCTCAGCCCCCGAAACTAGAATATGCATATAATTGTCAGATTAGGATAGAAAACACTCTAAAGTTTCCAAAACTGTCTTAATATTTTCTGTGAGTTAAACAGAACTGATATTGCAGGCGAAAACCGGAGGAAAATCCAATCAGGAAGTGCCCCTGTTTTTGAAACCTCTCTGTTCCTATGCATCCCTATTGCCCATTTAAAGGGATATCAACCAGACTTTTTTTTCTATGGCTTCCCTAAGGTGTCAACAGCCTTTAGACATAGTTTCAGGCTTTTATTTTGAAGAATGAGCGTGAACGACCACATTGCGTAAGTGGATAGGTGGGGGCTCTCAGAGTGAGTTGTGCGCAAAAGGGAAAGGCAGCCATTGTTACTCCCGGTCCTAGTGAAAAGCCAACTGTCCCGGTTGATATATTATCGAATAGATATTTGAAAAACACCCTGAGGATGGATTATAAAAAACGTTTGACATGTTTCTGTGGACATTATGGATATAATTTGGAATTTTTGTCTGCGTTGTCATGACCGCTCTTTCCGGTGGATTCCTGGGCATAACGCAGCAAACTAACGGAGGTATTTGGATATAAAAAATATCTTTATGGAACAAAAGGAACATTTGTTGTCTAACTGGGAGTCTCGTTAGTGAAAACATCCGAAGATCATCAAAGGTAAACGATTAATTTGATTGCTTTTCTGATTTTCGTGACCAAGTTACCTGATGCTAAGTGTACTTATTGTTTTGTCGAGCGATCGATAAACTTACACAAACGCTTGTATTGCTTTCGCTGTAAAGCATAATTTCAAAATCTGAGACGACAGGTGGATTAACAAAAGGCTAAGCTGTGTTTTGCAATATTGCACTTGTGATTTCATGAATATGAATATTTTCTAGTAATATTATTTACCTGTGGCGCTATGCTACGCTATGCTAGTCAGCCTTTCTGATGACAATTATCCCGGATCCGGGATTGGTGGTTCAGAAAGGTTAACAATTCGTAATGAATGCCTAAACTTTATGTTTTGACCTTATCAAAAACCTTAACCCTTAACTGCTTACGTTTGGAGCAACTTCAAAATTTGAGGTTTGGAGAAACAGAATGATGCTGAGCAGGAGGACACGGCTTAATTGGTCCGCTAATACATAACTATTAATAACACAGTGCACTACTTTTGTTGGGAATCCCCCCCCCCCCCAAAAAAATAAATATAAACAAAAAATATTACAAAATTTCTTCAGATTTTTCAGGGGGTGCTGATGGTGAACCCCTACTTCCCACAGCTATGCATTCAGACCAGCCTTCCTGATTTAACTTTCATAAACTACATTAGTAGAAAGTGGACTGGTTTGACCTGTAGGCCTATGACAAACACTCTAAAAAGTCAAAATAATTATCTTATTAATTAGCTATTTGTTTTACTTCCACCATTGAAAAAGATATTCTGAGTATATATACAGTAAAGTACCGGCACGTAAGGGTAAAGTAAACATACTTGAGCAAAATAGTGTTTTTCAGGAGAAGAAACAAATGTATTCAAGGAGTTGGTCTCTCTGATTGGTGCACTCAGATGTCATCAGCATTCCCCCTTGATTGCTGGAACAATAGAGGAGCAATAGAAGACAAAAGGCCCACCCATCCACTTGTGCCATGTCATGAGGAGATCTGCACCAGCTACTGAAATGCACCTTTTGTTAAGTAAATCAGGTGATAACTGAGGTGCTAGGGAGGCTGGAGTGGGTCTTTAAGAAATAGTGTAAATTCAACTAGCTTGTAAAATCGAAATACTATCCCCATTTTTCAGGTGTCCATAGGATTAATCTCTTCTAATTCTCTCTTCTGAGAGAAAACACATTTTCTTGGATCTGTGTGCTGAGGTTACCGTAGGACACACCTTAGAGAACCTCAGTTTCCATATTGAAAGTGGACTACCAGTCAAGTCTGTTCTCGGGTGAGAACAACCCGACCACAGCTCCATATCTTGACTCCAAAGTCCAAGCCACTTACTGTGCTGGAACTGCTGACCAGCGCAAGGCCACAGTCCTCTGGGAGTCAACCCTGTATGCTGACCCCAGAAACCCCTCTGTGATCAAGATGATCCTGAGGAAGTTTGGTTGTTTAGGCTTAACTCAGAAGGTTGTGTCGTGTCCTGAGCTGACCCAGCAGGCCCTGCAGCATCCAGATCTGCCACAGAGTGCTGTGAAGCATGTGGAGGCCTGTGCCAATGCCAGTCAGGTGTCCGGGTACCTTTCCTGGAAGCAGCTGAGGTATAGTCTCGATCAGGAACTGAGCCAGTCCAAGAGGCCTAAACTGAAGCAGCAGCGACAGAGGTAGAAGCCAGTCAGCACTTCAGATAAAAAGTCTGGCAACATTTGGAGCAAGAGAGCAGCCAGCTGATGTAAAGCAGAAGACATCAGCTCGCACAAATGCCAGATAGAGAAGGGAGCATTGTCACTGATATTCCGCTCACATCAGAGTTTGGGGTCAATTCCATTTCAATTCTGTCAATTGAGGAAGTAAACAGAAATTCCAGTTTGAATTCAATTTTTTTTCTCAAAGAGCGGCAATGAGGGAATTCTTTAGTGGAATTTGAATTTCACTTAACTTCCTGAATTGACCACAACCCTGGCACACATACACATAGTCACACACACGTTTAGTTTTATTAGTCATATGTATATGATACACATGGTACATACTGTCCAACGAAATGCTTACTTGCAGGTTCCTTCTCAACAATGCAACAGTAAGAAATAATAAAAGATAAGAACATGAACATAAAGTAAATGGCTCTGCAGACACAAACTTAAACACATGGCTCGTGAGGATTACATCATCATATACTTATTTTTTATATAGGGGGGGGGGGGGGGGGGGTTAATTAGTATAACATCTGTCAGTTATGTACTTTGATTCCACAATTTACATGTGAGTTACATGTAAACATTTGTCATGAGAGAAAGGAGAACTGCACATCAAACTGGCCAGGCCTGGATAGGAATAAAATAGGGTGGTGGTACAATATTACCACTGAGTTTAGTGACTGTGTAACAATACAAATGGCTTTCAAAAACAAACAATATATAACGGAAAAGAGGTCATGAAATGTTCCTCATCAATTCAAATGGGCATCATAGACCTCTTTGACCATTGCATTAATTTCTTCTTCATCTACTTTCTGGAACTTAACCTTTTTGGAAACAGTGAAAAAATGTGAAAACAAATTATTCCATGAACAGAAGAAAACAAATACCAAAACTCAACCATAGCATTTTGATAGAGAAAGACAAACAATAGTCTATGTTACTGATGGAAATGATGGTGGATGTTGAGCCATAGCATAGCAAGCCAAAATAAACTCAAGTGATCTTTCACATGGATTTAGGAACAACCAGAGCCATATATTTGTATTCATCTAAATATATTTGGGAACAACCATCTATTGTCTTCTTATAGATAGTTGGATGAGGGCTCTTCATAACGCCCATTCTGACCACAGTGTTGTGGGTCACCCTGTGGTGGAACGGCGTCGGGTGCGATATCGTACTTGCCATCCAAATACACCTCTGCTGCTTTCAATCAGGCTCTCAGCGATCACTGCATCATTGCCTGCATCCGCTATGGGTCCGCGATCAAACAACCACCCCTCATCACTGTCAAACGCTCCCTAAAACTATCCACTGCACTGAGGCTAGGAAACACTGTCGCCACTGATAAATCCACGATAATCGAGAATTTCAATAAGCATTTCTCTACGGCTGGCCATGCTTTCCTCCTGGCTACCCCAACCCCGGCCAACAGCTCCACACCCCCTGCAGCTACTTGCCCAAGCCTCCCCAGCTTCTCCTTCACTCAAATCCAGATAGCAGATGTTCTGAAAGAGCTGTATAACCTAGACCCATACAAATCAGCTGGGCAAGACAATCTGTACCCTCTCTTTCTAAAATTATTTGCCACCATTGTTGCAACCCTTATGACCAGTCTGTTCAATCTCTCTTTCGTATCGTCCAAGATTCCTAAAGATTGGAAAGTTGCCGCGTTCATCCCCTTCTTCAAAGCGGGTGACACTCTAGACCCAAACTGTTACAGACCAATATCCATCTTGCCCTGGCTTTCTAAAGTCTTCGAAAGCCAAGTTAACAAACAGATCACTGACCATTTCGAATCCCACCGTACCTTCTCCGCTGTGCAATCTGGTTTCCGAGCTGGTCACGGGAGCACTTGAGCCACGCTCAAGGTACTAAACAATATCATAACCGCCATCGATAAAAGACAGTACTGTGCAGGCGTCTTCATCGACCTGGCCAAGGCATTCGACTCTGTCAATCACTGTATTCTTATCGGCAGACTCAACAGCCTTGGTTTCTCAAATGACTGCCTCGCCTGGTTCACCAACTGCTTCTCAGATAGAGTTCAGTGTGTCAAATCGGGCGGCCTGTTGTCCGGACCTCTGGCAGTCTCTATGGGGTTACCACAGGGTTCAAATCTCGGGCCGACTCTTTTCTCTGTATATATCAACGATGTCACTCTTGCTGCGGGTGATTCCTTAATCCACCTCTATGCAGACGATATCATTCTGTATACATCTGGCCCTTCTTTGGACACTGTGTTAACAAACCTCCAAACGAGCTTCAATGCCATACAACACTCCTTCCGTGGCCTCCAACTGCTCTTAAACGCTAGTAAAACCAAATGCATGCTCTTCAACCGGTCGCTGCCCGCACCCGCCCACCCGACTAGCATCACTACTCTGGACAGTTCTGACTTAGAATATGTGGTCAACTACAAATACCTAGGTGTCTGGGTAGACTGTAAACCCTCCTTCCAGACTCATATTAAACATCTCCAATCCAAAATTAAATCTAGAATTGGCTTCCTATTTCGCAACAAAGCCTCCTTCACTCACGCTGCCAAACATACCATCGTAAAACTGACTATCCTACCGATCTTCAACTTCGGTGATGTCATTTACAAAATAGCCTCCCACACTCTACTCAGCAAACTAAATGCAGTCTATCACAGTGCCATCCGTTTTGTCACCAAAGCCCCATATACCACCCACCACTGCAACCTGTATGCTCTCGTCGGCTGGCCCTCGCTACATATTCGTCGCCAGACCCACTGGCTCCATGTCATCTATAAGTCTTTGCTAGGTAAAGCTCCGCCTTATCTCAGCTCACTGGTCACCATAACAACACACACCCGTAGCACGCGCTCCAGCAGGTATATCTCACTGGTCATCCCCAAAGCCAAAACCTCCTTTGGCTGCCTTTCCTTCCAGTTCTCTGCTGCCAATGACTGGAACGAATTGTAAAAATCGCTGAAGTTGGAGACTTATATCTCCCTCACTAACTTTAAGCATCAGCTATCTGAGCAGCTTTCCGATCGCTTCAGCTGTACACAGCCCATCTGTAAATAGACCATCCAACTACTTACCTCATGCCCATAATGTTTTTATTTACTTTTTTTGCTCTTTTGCAGACCAGTCTTTCAACTTGCACATCATCATCTGCACATCTATCACTCCAGTGTTGATTTGCTAAATTGTAATTACTTCGCTACTATGGCCTATTTATTGCCATACCTATATGCTTTTGGTATAACTAAGCAGACACTCCTATCTTAACCATATGTTGCTTTGAAATGAAGGTATGACTCCAGACATCAAATGGCTACATCATCCACCTCTGGGTCAAACTTGTTAGCGATGAGATGGTGGTGTTGTAGGAGCCACCAGAGACCTCCAGCCCAGTAGAGACACACAGCTCTCCTGGAGGCACCGGAGCAGAGTGTATATGGGTTCCTTTCATCACATCTCCTTCCAGGTAAGTTCATCATGCGAGCAATGGCTTCATGTCTGATTCATGGTGCTTTATGTGGGGAGGTTTAGACCCTGGGACTGAGGGCCTGCACTGCAGAGTGGCCCACATGTGCTCATGAGGACTTCCTATATGAATATTAAGCAGTTTGCTGTCCCATGAGGTTAAATGGATCATGATGAACGGATATCAAAACTGTTGGGCAAATTTACGTTCAAAGATGTCATTAGCCATTCCATCCAGAGATAATTCATGTGCATCACCCTTAATGTCAAAGGCAAATGCAATGCTTGCAGCTCTACCGCCACTTTCTGCTAGTAGAATGAGCACTTTGTTCAACAAATCATCAAATCAAATCAAATTTTATTTGTCACATACACATGGTTAGCAGATGTTAATGCGAGTGTAGCGAAATGCTTGTGCTTCTAGTTCCGACAATGCAGTAATAACCAACAAGTAATCTAACCTAACAATTCCACAACTACTACCTTATACACACAAGTGTAAAGGGATAAAGAATATGTACATAAAGATATATGAATGAGTGATGGTACAGAACGGCATAGGCAAGATGCAGTAGATGGTATAGAGTACAGTATATACATATGAGATGAGTAATGTAGGGTATGTAAACATAAAGTGGCATAGTTTAAAGTGGCTAGTGATACATGTATTACATAAAGATGGCAAGATGCAGTAGATGATATAGAGTACAGTATATACATATACATATGAGATGAGTAATGTAGGGTATGTAAACATTATATTAAGTGGCATTGTTTAAAGTGGCTAGTGGTACATTTTTACATAATTTCCATCAATTCCCATTATTAAAGTGGCTGGTGTTGAGTCAGTATGTTGGCAGCGGCCACTAAATGTTAGTGGTGGCTGTTTAACAGTCTGATGGCCTTGAGATAGAAGCTGTTTTTCAGTCTCTCGGTCCCTGCTTTGATGCACCTGTACTGACCTCGCCTTCTGGATGATAGCGGGGTGAACAGGCAGTGGCTTGGGTGGTTGTTGTCCTTGATGATCTTTATGGCCTTCCTGTGATATCGGGTGGTGTAGGTGTCCTGGAGGGCAGGTAGTTTGCCCCCGGTGATGCGTTGTGCAGACCTCACTACCCTCTGGAGAGCCTTACGGTTGTGGGCGGAGCAGTTGCCGTACCAGGCGGTGATACAGCCCGACAGGATGCTCTCGATTGTGCATCTGTAGAAGTTTGTGAGTGCTTTTGGTGACAAGCTGAATTTCTTCAGCCTCCTGAGGTTGAAGAGGCGCTGCTGCGCCTTCTTCACAACGCTGTCTGTGTGGGTGGACCAATTCAGTTTGTCCGTGATGTGTACACCGAGGAACTTAAAACTTTCCACCTTCTCCACTACTGTCCCGTCGATGTGGATAGGGGGGTGCTCCCTCTGCTGTTTCCTGAAGTCCACAATCATCTCCTTTGTTTTGTTGACGTTGAGTGTGAGGTTATTTTCCTGACACCACACTCCGAGGGCCCTCACCTCCTCCCTGTAGGCCGTCTCGTCGTTGTTGGTAATCAAGCCTACCACTGTAGTGTCGTCCGCAAACTTGATGATTGAGTTGGAGGCGTGCATGGCCACGCAGTCGTGGGTGAACAGGGAGTACAGGAGAGGGCTGAGAACGCACCCTTGTGGGGCCCCAGTGTTGAGGATCAGCGGGGTGGAGATGTTGTTACCTACCCTCACCACTTGGGGGCGGCCCGTCAGGAAGTCCAGGACCCAGTTGCACAGGGCGGGGTCGAGACCCAGGGTCTCGAGCTTGATGACGAGTTTGGAGGGTACTATGGTGTTAAATGCTGAGCTGTAGTCGATGAACAGCATTCTCACATAGGTATTCCTCTTGTCCAGATGGGTTAGGGCAGTGTGCAGTGTGGTTGCGATTGCGTCGTCTGTGGACCTATTGGGTCGGTAAGCAAATTGGATTGGGTCTAGGGTGTCAGGTAGGGTGGAGGTGATATGGTCCTTGACTAGTCTCTCAAAGCACTTCATGATGACGGAAGTGAGTGCTACGGGGCGGTAGTCGTTTAGCTCAGTTACCTTAGCTTTCTTGGGAACAGGAACAATGGTGGCCCTCTTGAAGCATGTGGGAACAGCAGACTGGGATAAGGATTGATTGAATATGTCCTTAAACACACCAGCCAGCTGGTCTGCGCATGCTCTGAGGACGCGGCTGGGAATGCCGTCTGGGCCTGCAGCCTTGCGAGGGTTAACACGTTTAAATGTTTTACTCACCTCGGCTGCAGTGAAGGAGAGCCCGCAGGTTTTGGTAGCGGGCCGTGTCAGTGGCACTGTATTGTCCTCAAAGCGAGCAAAAAAGTTATTTAGCCTGTCTGGGAGCAAGACATCCTGGTCCGCGACGGGGCTGGTTTTCTTTTTGTAATCCGTGATTGACTGTAGACCCTGCCACATACCTCTTGTCTCTGAGCTGTTGAATTGCGACTCTACTTTGTCTCTATACTGGGACTTAGCTTGTTTGATTGCCTTGCGGAGAGAATAGCTACACTGTTTGTATTCGGTCATGTTTCCGGTCACCTTGCCCTGGTTAAAAGCAGTGGTTCGCGCTTTCAGTTTCACGCGAATGCTGCCATCAATCCACAGTTTCTGGTTTGGGAATGTTTTAATTGTTGCTGTGGGTACGACATCGTCAATGCACTTTCTAATGAACTCGCTCACCGAATCAGCGTATTCGTCAATATTGTTGTTGGACGCAATGCAGAACATATCCCAATCCACGTGATCGAAGCAGTCTTGAAGCATGGAATCAGATTGGTCGGACCAGCGTTGAACAGACCTGAGCGAGGGAGCTTGTTGTTTTAGTTTCTGTTTGTAGGCTGGAAGCAACAAAATGGAGTCGTGGTCAGCTTTTCCGAAAAGAGGGCGAGGGAGGGCCTTATATGCGTCGCGGAAGTTAGTATAACAATGATCCAAGGTTTTACCAGCCCTGGTAGCACAATCGATATGCTGATAGAATTTAGGGAGTTTTGTTGTCAGATTAGCCTTGTTAAAATCCCCAGCTACGATGAATGCAGCCTCAGCCTCAGGACAATGTCTGCTAAAGTGGGTTAAATGGCTATCATGAAAAAAAGAGATCATGAAATGTTCCTTATCAATTCAAATGGTCAGTTAAGGACTATTTGATATCACATTTCAATCAGCAGGTGGCATTCTCTTCAAATGAAAAGGAGAGTTAAAGAGTAAGGCAACTAGCCAAGCAATATTGTCATTTATTTACTTGAGGTGAACAGTTTATTTGGTTTGGAAGTGACAAACAATGCAGCCAACTTTTTAGAGACATGAAAGGCAAAATTGAGGGGGCAAAAGTTTTCTTTGAACACCCGTCATATGAGTTTTTTTTACAACCTCCATTGACGTCATCAATACTGTCTAATGATAAGGCAGACACTCTTATCCAGAACCACTTCCATTTAGTTTAATAGTTAAACCTGTCATGAGAGACTGGGGTTGGTTGGGGACATTTCAGGAAGTAAACTGAAATTTCCATTCCAGCTTTCCTTATTGCTTCGATTGCCTCGTTAGAAAGGCAACAACGAGGCTTCCCTTGACAGTTACAGTGCCTTCAGAAAATATTCGCACCCCTTGACATTTTCCACATTTTGTTGTGTTAAAGCCTGAATTTAAAATGGATTCAATTGAGATTTTCTGTCACTAGCCCACACACAATACTCCATAATTTCAAAGAGGAATTATATTTTTGACATTTTTACTAACTATACTGAACATAAATATAAACACAACATGCATCAATTTTGTTACGTTACAGCCTTAATCTATAATGGATAAAGATACATGTTTTCACTCAGCAATCTACACACAATACCCCGTAACGACAAAGCAAAAAAACAGAAATACCTTATTTACATAAGTACTCAGACTCTTTGCTATGAGACTTAACATTGAGCTCAGGTGCATCCTGTTTCCATTGATAATCCTTGAGCTATTTCTACAACTTGATTGGTGTCCACCTGTGGTAAATTCAATTGATTGGACATGATTTGGAAAAGCACACACCTGTCTATATAAGGTCCCACAGTTGACAGTGCATGTCAGAGCAAAAACCAAGCCATGAGGTCAAAACAATTGGTAGTAGAGCTCCGAGACAGGATTGTGTAGAGGCACAGATCTGGGGAAGGGTACCAAAACATTTCTGCAGCATTGAAGATCCCAAAGAACAAAGAGGGCGCCATCATTCTTAAATGGAAGAAGTTTGGAACCACCAAGACTCTTCCTAGAGTCACCTGGCCAAACTGAGCAATCGGGGGAGAAGAACCCTGATGGTCACTCTGACAGAGCTCTAGAGTTCCTCTGTGGAGATAGGAGAACCTTCCAGAAGGACAACCATCTCTGCAGCACTCCATCAATCAGACATTTATGGTAGAGTGGCCAGATGGACGCAATTCCTCAGTAAAAGGCACATGACAGCCTGCTTGAAGTTTGCCAAAACACACCTTAAGTCTCTCAGACCATGAGAAACAAGATTCTCTGGTCTGATGAAACCAAGATTGAACTCTTTGGCCTGAATACCAAGCGTCACATCTGGAGGAAACCTGCCACCATCCCTACCGTGAAGCATGTTGATGACTGGGGCGAAGGTTCACCTACCCTAAGCACACAGCCAAGACAACGCAGGAGTGGCTTCGGGGGAAGTCTCTGAGCATCCTTGAGTGGCCCAGCCAGAGCCCACACTTGAACCCGATCGAACATCTCTGGAGAGACCAGAAAATAGCTGTGCAACAACGCTCCCCATCAAACCTGACAGAGCTTGAGAGGATCTGCAGAGAAGAATGGGATAAACTCTCCAAATACAGGTGTGCCAAGCTTGTAGCGTCATACCCAAGAAGACTCGAGGCTGTAATCACTGCCAAAGGTGCTAAAACAAAGTACTGAGTAAAGGATTTTAATACTTATGTAAATGTGATATTTCAGTTTTAATTTTATTTTTAAATGTGCTATTATTTATAAAAGCCTGTTTTTGCTTTGTCATTATGGGGTATTGTGTGTAGATTGATAAGGAAAAAAACATTTGAATCCTTTTTAGAATAAGGCTGTAACAAAATGTGGAAAAGTCAAGGGGTCTGAATACTTTCCGAATGCCCTGTATTTTGAGCCTAGACTGAATTATTAATCCATATCACTCCAGTTAAACAAGTTCATAAAATAATGAATTATGTTGGCTAGCACTTATGGCACTTCCAAGGCTATTTCATTATGATTATTACGGTTGTGCCAATCAAATTATATATTTAGGCTATTGTAACAAGGTGTTAGGTTCAGACAAACAGAGTGAAAAACTAGTCAAAGCTCAAACCAAGTTTATTCACCCACTGTGTCAAACAGCTGAAAAGACAAAAACATGTTCCCACCAGCACCATTATTTATACCCTCCTTTAGGCAGAGTCTCCTCTTCGCACCTCTAAACAGTACATCTTTGCTGCTCGGCAGGTGAAGTGTGTAATAAAACGGTTCCTTCTCCCTTCGTCTGACCTGACCTCAGCCCACATTCCTCACTAATCCACAGCTATCCAAGTTTATCAGTGACCGCAACCAAGTGATTGCCTTTTCTAGTGAACAATCAACAAGCAACAATGGGCATGACGGACAGAAGTAGTCAGTACAGGTGTGATCAAGCCTTACATCAAAGTTGCCTGAAGCTGAATGGAACGTGGTATTCAGTTATTCAGTTATTCAGAAGAAAATCAGAAGAAAATCCTCTGACTGTCTAATTTCTCATCGGAAATTGCTTCTGACATTGAACAGGGTTAGGGTGTTTCATTAGTTTCAGGCTCTCCTGTGCCACTATTCCCAACATCTTATAGGTTGTAAATAAATCATTTTTATTTGAACACCCCAATTATGTTATTTTTTTACAACCTATATTGACATCATATAGACTGTATAAATATATAACTGTTGTTTAGAGAGTGTATTCCAAATGCAACATGACATTTTAGGTATAACTTAGCAGATGCTCTTGTCCATAGCCTCTTCCAATCAGTGCGTTCAATTCAACAGGTAAAACAACCACATATAAAAATGATACCAAGACACAAATAAAAAAATGTACATTACTGTATGTGCAACCCTTTCTCATTTCGTAGCTTTTTCCAGATACTTCCAGATGAACCATATGTTGCTTTGAAACGAAGGTATGACTCCAGACATCTAATGGCTACATCATCCACCTCTGGGTCAAACTTGTTAGCGATGAGGTGGTGGTGTTGTAGGAGCCACCGGAGATCTCCAGCCCCGTAGACACACACAGCTCTCCTGGAGGCACCGGAGCAGGGTGGATATGGGGCTCCTTTCCTCACATCTCCTTCCAGGTAACTCCACTTCACAATGCGAGCGATGGCGTTCATGTCTGATTCATGGAACTTGACGTGAGGAGGGTTAGACCCTGGCACTGAGGGCATGCGCTGCAGAGTGGCCCACAGGTGCTCATCAGGACTGTAGGTGTCCCTCTCCCACTCCAGCAGGGCCCGAACCTCCTGGCTGTCAACCACGTGATGGACAAAGTCCCTGGAGACCACGAAATAGGCGTTTCCGGAGAACATGGGGGTGCTGATTGGAGGAGGGCTCTTCGTAACACTCGTTCTGACTACTATGTTATTGGTTATATTGTGCTGATATTGCCACCGGCGTTTCTTATAGTCGACGGTGGTCTCAGACTCCATGCTGTTCCTCCCGTTGAGCAGTTTGAGTGACTGAACCATCTCTGCGTTGGTTTTAATGGGGAAATCTGTTCCACAGGTATTGAGCAGGTACCTCCACTGGACAGGTGACTTCAACAGGTCCTTCATACAGTTTAGATCTGCCTGCACTCGAGACCACGATGCATAAACCACACTCTCTGTCTTACTTGCCACAAACACATTGGTAAAACAAGTCACAATAGCCTTTACTGCAGTCTTGAATTCCTCTGAGGATTTCTGGTCCACATGCACGCAATATACATTCTGAGGTGTGTACACTGCACGCAGGAGTCGCTCAAACATCTCAATCTTCTCATGGACCACCATGGAGTAGGCGATGGGGAAGTCTCTCTCCTCCACACTCAGCGGCATCATGACGAACCCTCTGTCTGTAACGTACGTTTTACAGTTTCGGGTCACGTCGTGGTAGAACGCCTCAGACAGAAACGTGGGCTTATTCTTTGTTTTCAGAAGTCTTCTGAGCTGCTCCTTGTCGATGCCCTTCAGGTCTCCTTTGATGATAGCAGAGCAGGCTGTCAGGTCGTCTGCGTAGTCTTGTGGCAGGAGGTCAGGTGCTGGGAGCGGGCTTCTCTCAGAACAGGTTGGGCGTCTCAGAGTCTTCCATAGGAGAAGAGAGATTAAAGCAGACATTAGGATGAGAAAGAGGTTTCTGAAGAAGCATATATGTGATGTTGATGACCTAAGAGGACCCATAACAAAACTATCTATCTACAGTATGTATTATTAGCATTTGTGCAGACCATAGTCCGGGAGCACTGCTGTTAAATAATGAATGTCACACACACACTCAACTCAGTTTAAAGTGAGTAGGTAAGTGAGTAGGTAATCATTAACTTTAGTAGGCATGGCTACTGAAATTAAAAGGTACTAAACATGGAACAAATGTGGTTGAAAATGAATTACTAACCTACAATACCACACTTTCAGCATTTCCAAGTATTGGCATGATGCTCTGAATTACACAATTCTAACCCACTTACCCAACGCAATCAATATTGTTGGAGACATACAATACTTTTGACTGGTACTGTATGTATTATTAGTATTTCTGCAGACCATAGCCTGGGAGCAATTCTGTTAAATGATTAATGTCACACACCACACACACACACACACACACACACACACACACACACACACACACACACACACACACACACACACACACACACACACACACACACACACACACACACACACACACACACACACACACACACACACACACTCACTTTAAAATGAGTAGGGAATCATTAACTTTAGTAGGCATGGCTTTGTACTGTCTAGAAATACTTTAAATTAAAAGGTACTAAACTTGGAACAAATGTGGGTTGAAATGAAATACTAGCCTACAATACCAACATTTTCAGCAGTTCCAATGAATGGCATGATGCTCCAAAGTACACAATTCCAACCAATTTACCCCACGCAACCAATATTATTGGATATTACAATATATATTTTTTCATATAGAATTATGAACATCTTAAACAGTTGGCCACAGTTGGAGCGGGTTATGGTAGGGAAATGGTTGGGGTCAATTACAGTAGATCAATTCAGGAAGTAAACTGAAATTCCCATCACAGCTTTTCTTATCGCTTCAATTGTGTCATTAGAGAGGCAATAACTGTCAGGATGGTGTATTGGAGGCAAAGTAAAGTGCAGGAGAGCAGATTAGAATGAACAGGCACACTTTATTATAGTTCCAAATAAACGAGAGCACTACATGAAACAAACGCGCTCAAAAAACGGAACATAAAAGTAGAACGCGTAAACAAACACCACCTAACATGAAAACAATTACACACAACACATGATGGGAAACAGAGTGTTAAATACAAGTAGCTTAATTGGGAAATGAAAACCAGGTGTGTATGGAAACAAGACAAGACAAATGGATATACGTAAAATGGAGCGGCGATGGCTAGAAAGCCGGTGACGTCGATCGCGGAACGCCACCCGAACAAGGAGAGGGGCTGACCTCGGCAGAAGTCATGACAATAACAAGTTAACAAGTTGTAGTGATAAATGACACAGTCAAACAGTATGTTATTTCTGCTGAATGATTTCCTTCTGAGAAGGTGGTGGTAAAGTCCAAACCACCTGGTGATGCATTGTGTAAAAAATAATTCAGTGGCTTAGTAAATGCTATTATTTTCACAGAAAAATGCATGTTTCTGGTTTTACTTAATTTTTGTGTTAAAAAAGCTTGACTTTTGAAAATGTAAATTCAATTTAAAATATTGCAAAACTGAATGATTAATTGCATGTAAAAACAACTTGCATAATATTTTCTCTCAACTTAAGAATGTTATGTTCTTGCAACAACTTAACACGTGGCTCCTTTTTAGAGGATTGTGGGTATTTTTGTTGTTGTTGACTTCATGATATTTTTACACAATGTTTTATGCATTTTTGAAGAAAGAAAAGTAATATATTTCTATATTGGTATTAAGCAGTTTGTTGTGCTATGATGATGAATGAATATGAACATTTGGGCAAAGATGTTCAAAGATTGACATTTAAATTGAGCTGTAGATAAAAGATGATCAACAAGAACGTGTCTAAAGAGTTTATGACATGCCTTATGTTGAGCTTTGTCTCTGTGTGTTACCTGTGTTACAAAGGCCTGCATGATGCTGTTATAATGCACTTTCAAGCCCCCTTATCATGTCATATCATAATGATCCTTGTCAGTATACCATTGTAGCACATCAGAGCATGGTTAAACTACTAGATACCAGAGATCTTGAGCAGTATTGCCATAATTGTCTGTGTTGGGAGCTGGGAGCGGCACTGTGTGCCACGCTGTTCAGTGTCCAAGGAGCTGAAATCAGCAATCAGCTGTCTTCTATTTTTAACTCAAATTGCAGTACTGTCCATGGTTCTGAAACATTATTTACGTGTGCACTGTTATAATTGCACGATTTGGGATTAGCACAGGTTAGATATAAGCACTTTAATTTTACCTGCTGCTTTCCCAATAGTCACCACATCAGGCTCAAGATCACTCAAGATCACTTTGAAATGTCCGAAGGATGATGGCAAATGCCTTCAAAACCGCCCTCTAGGAGCGGTGGGCTTGGGTTTTGCTAGAGCGTTGTGGACGGGGGTGGCAGATGGGCGTAATCTCATGACTCCGGATCTGAAGGTTGCGTGTTTAATCCCAGTGGTACACACTCATTTTTTCAATTGTTTTCCGTATTCCAAACCCTTAATTTAAAACTTCTTAAGACTAGGGGGCGGTATTTTCGTTTTTGGCTAAAAAACGTAACCATTTGAAACTACCTATTTCTCAGCCCCCGAAACTAGAATATGCATATAATTGTCAGATTAGGATAGAAAACACTCTAAAGTTTCCAAAACTGTCTTAATATTTTCTGTGAGTTAAACAGAACTGATATTGCAGGCGAAAACCGGAGGAAAATCCAATCAGGAAGTGCCCCTGTTTTTGAAACCTCTCTGTTCCTATGCATCCCTATTGCCCATTTAAAGGGATATCAACCAGACTTTTTTTTCTATGGCTTCCCTAAGGTGTCAACAGCCTTTAGACATAGTTTCAGGCTTTTATTTTGAAGAATGAGCGTGAACGACCACATTGCGTAAGTGGATAGGTGGGGGCTCTCAGAGTGAGTTGTGCGCAAAAGGGAAAGGCAGCCATTGTTACTCCCGGTCCTAGTGAAAAGCCAACTGTCCCGGTTGATATATTATCGAATAGATATTTGAAAAACACCCTGAGGATGGATTATAAAAAACGTTTGACATGTTTCTGTGGACATTATGGATATAATTTGGAATTTTTGTCTGCGTTGTCATGACCGCTCTTTCCGGTGGATTCCTGGGCATAACGCAGCAAACTAACGGAGGTATTTGGATATAAAAAATATCTTTATGGAACAAAAGGAACATTTGTTGTCTAACTGGGAGTCTCGTTAGTGAAAACATCCGAAGATCATCAAAGGTAAACGATTAATTTGATTGCTTTTCTGATTTTCGTGACCAAGTTACCTGATGCTAAGTGTACTTATTGTTTTGTCGAGCGATCGATAAACTTACACAAACGCTTGTATTGCTTTCGCTGTAAAGCATAATTTCAAAATCTGAGACGACAGGTGGATTAACAAAAGGCTAAGCTGTGTTTTGCAATATTGCACTTGTGATTTCATGAATATGAATATTTTCTAGTAATATTATTTACCTGTGGCGCTATGCTACGCTATGCTAGTCAGCCTTTCTGATGACAATTATCCCGGATCCGGGATTGGTGGTTCAGAAAGGTTAACAATTCGTAATGAATGCCTAAACTTTATGTTTTGACCTTATCAAAAACCTTAACCCTTAACTGCTTACGTTTGGAGCAACTTCAAAATTTGAGGTTTGGAGAAACAGAATGATGCTGAGCAGGAGGACACGGCTTAATTGGTCCGCTAATACATAACTATTAATAACACAGTGCACTACTTTTGTTGGGAATCCCCCCCCCCAAAAAAAAAATAAATATAAACAAAAAATATTACAAAATTTCTTCAGATTTTTCAGGGGGTGCTGATGGTGAACCCCTACTTCCCACAGCTATGCATTCAGACCAGCCTTCCTGATTTAACTTTCATAAACTACATTAGTAGAAAGTGGACTGGTTTGACCTGTAGGCCTATGACAAACACTCTAAAAAGTCAAAATAATTGTCTTATTAATTAGCTATTTGTTTTACTTCCACCATTGAAAAAGATATTCTGAGTATATATACAGTAAAGTACCGGCACGTAAGGGTAAAGTAAACATACTTGAGCAAAATAGTGTTTTTCAGGAGAAGAAACAAATGTATTCAAGGAGTTGGTCTCTCTGATTGGTGCACTCAGATGTCATCAGCATTCCCCCTTGATTGCTGGAACAATAGAGGAGCAATAGAAGACAAAAGGCCCACCCATCCACTTGTGCCATGTCATGAGGAGATCTGCACCAGCTACTGAAATGCACCTTTTGTTAAGTAAATCAGGTGATAACTGAGGTGCTAGGGAGGCTGGAGTGGGTCTTTAAGAAATAGTGTAAATTCAACTAGCTTGTAAAATCGAAATACTATCCCCATTTTTCAGGTGTCCATAGGATTAATCTCTTCTAATTCTCTCTTCTGAGAGAAAACAAATTTTCTTGGATCTGTGTGCTGAGGTTACCGTAGGACACACCTTAGAGAACCTCAGTTTCCATATTGAAAGTGGACTACCAGTCAAGTCTGTTCTCGGGTGAGAACAACCCGACCACAGCTCCATATCTTGACTCCAAAGTCCAAGCCACTTACTGTGCTGGAACTGCTGACCAGCGCAAGGCCACAGTCCTCTGGGAGTCAACCCTGTATGCTGACCCCAGAAACCCCTCTGTGATCAAGATGATCCTGAGGAAGTTTGGTTGTTTAGGCTTAACTCAGAAGGTTGTGTCGTGTCCTGAGCTGACCCAGCAGGCCCTGCAGCATCCAGATCTGCCACAGAGTGCTGTGAAGCATGTGGAGGCCTGTGCCAATGCCAGTCAGGTGTCCGGGTACCTTTCCTGGAAGCAGCTGAGGTATAGTCTCGATCAGGAACTGAGCCAGTCCAAGAGGCCTAAACTGAAGCAGCAGCGACAGAGGTAGAAGCCAGTCAGCACTTCAGATAAAAAGTCTGGCAACATTTGGAGCAAGAGAGCAGCCAGCTGATGTAAAGCAGAAGACATCAGCTCGCACAAATGCCAGATAGAGAAGGGAGCATTGTCACTGATATTCCGCTCACATCAGAGTTTGGGGTCAATTCCATTTCAATTCTGTCAATTGAGGAAGTAAACAGAAATTCCAGTTTGAATTCAATTTTTTTTCTCAAAGAGCGGCAATGAGGGAATTCTTTAGTGGAATTTGAATTTCACTTAACTTCCTGAATTGACCACAACCCTGGCACACATACACATAGTCACACACACGTTTAGTTTTATTAGTCATATGTATATGATACACATGGTACATACTGTCCAACGAAATGCTTACTTGCAGGTTCCTTCTCAACAATGCAACAGTAAGAAATAATAAAAGATAAGAACATGAACATAAAGTAAATGGCTCTGCAGACACAAACTTAAACACATGGCTCGTGAGGATTACATCATCATATACTTATTTTTTATATAGGGGGGGGGGGGGGGGGGGTTAATTAGTATAACATCTGTCAGTTATGTACTTTGATTCCACAATTTACATGTGAGTTACATGTAAACATTTGTCATGAGAGAAAGGAGAACTGCACATCAAACTGGCCAGGCCTGGATAGGAATAAAATAGGGTGGTGGTACAATATTACCACTGAGTTTAGTGACTGTGTAACAATACAAATGGCTTTCAAAAACAAACAATATATAACGGAAAAGAGGTCATGAAATGTTCCTCATCAATTCAAATGGGCATCATAGACCTCTTTGACCATTGCATTAATTTCTTCTTCATCTACTTTCTGGAACTTAACCTTTTTGGAAACAGTGAAAAAATGTGAAAACAAATTATTCCATGAACAGAAGAAAACAAATACCAAAACTCAACCATAGCATTTTGATAGAGAAAGACAAACAATAGTCTATGTTACTGATGGAAATGATGGTGGATGTTGAGCCATAGCATAGCAAGCCAAAATAAACTCAAGTGATCTTTCACATGGATTTAGGAACAACCAGAGCCATATATTTGTATTCATCTAAATATATTTGGGAACAACCATCTATTGTCTTCTTATAGATAGTTGGATGAGGGCTCTTCATAACGCCCATTCTGACCACAGTGTTGTGGGTCACCCTGTGGTGGAACGGCGTCGGGTGCGATATCGTACTTGCCATCCAAATACACCTCTGCTGCTTTCAATCAGGCTCTCAGCGATCACTGCATCATTGCCTGCATCCGCTATGGGTCCGCGATCAAACAACCACCCCTCATCACTGTCAAACGCTCCCTAAAACTATCCACTGCACTGAGGCTAGGAAACACTGTCGCCACTGATAAATCCACGATAATCGAGAATTTCAATAAGCATTTCTCTACGGCTGGCCATGCTTTCCTCCTGGCTACCCCAACCCCGGCCAACAGCTCCACACCCCCTGCAGCTACTTGCCCAAGCCTCCCCAGCTTCTCCTTCACTCAAATCCAGATAGCAGATGTTCTGAAAGAGCTGTATAACCTAGACCCATACAAATCAGCTGGGCAAGACAATCTGTACCCTCTCTTTCTAAAATTATTTGCCACCATTGTTGCAACCCTTATGACCAGTCTGTTCAATCTCTCTTTCGTATCGTCCAAGATTCCTAAAGATTGGAAAGTTGCCGCGTTCATCCCCTTCTTCAAAGCGGGTGACACTCTAGACCCAAACTGTTACAGACCAATATCCATCTTGCCCTGGCTTTCTAAAGTCTTCGAAAGCCAAGTTAACAAACAGATCACTGACCATTTCGAATCCCACCGTACCTTCTCCGCTGTGCAATCTGGTTTCCGAGCTGGTCACGGGAGCACTTGAGCCACGCTCAAGGTACTAAACAATATCATAACCGCCATCGATAAAAGACAGTACTGTGCAGGCGTCTTCATCGACCTGGCCAAGGCATTCGACTCTGTCAATCACTGTATTCTTATCGGCAGACTCAACAGCCTTGGTTTCTCAAATGACTGCCTCGCCTGGTTCACCAACTGCTTCTCAGATAGAGTTCAGTGTGTCAAATCGGGCGGCCTGTTGTCCGGACCTCTGGCAGTCTCTATGGGGTTACCACAGGGTTCAAATCTCGGGCCGACTCTTTTCTCTGTATATATCAACGATGTCACTCTTGCTGCGGGTGATTCCTTAATCCACCTCTATGCAGACGATATCATTCTGTATACATCTGGCCCTTCTTTGGACACTGTGTTAACAAACCTCCAAACGAGCTTCAATGCCATACAACACTCCTTCCGTGGCCTCCAACTGCTCTTAAACGCTAGTAAAACCAAATGCATGCTCTTCAACCGGTCGCTGCCCGCACCCGCCCACCCGACTAGCATCACTACTCTGGACAGTTCTGACTTAGAATATGTGGTCAACTACAAATACCTAGGTGTCTGGGTAGACTGTAAACCCTCCTTCCAGACTCATATTAAACATCTCCAATCCAAAATTAAATCTAGAATTGGCTTCCTATTTCGCAACAAAGCCTCCTTCACTCACGCTGCCAAACATACCATCGTAAAACTGACTATCCTACCGATCTTCAACTTCGGTGATGTCATTTACAAAATAGCCTCCCACACTCTACTCAGCAAACTAAATGCAGTCTATCACAGTGCCATCCGTTTTGTCACCAAAGCCCCATATACCACCCACCACTGCAACCTGTATGCTCTCGTCGGCTGGCCCTCGCTACATATTCGTCGCCAGACCCACTGGCTCCATGTCATCTATAAGTCTTTGCTAGGTAAAGCTCCGCCTTATCTCAGCTCACTGGTCACCATAACAACACACACCCGTAGCACGCGCTCCAGCAGGTATATCTCACTGGTCATCCCCAAAGCCAAAACCTCCTTTGGCTGCCTTTCCTTCCAGTTCTCTGCTGCCAATGACTGGAACGAATTGTAAAAATCGCTGAAGTTGGAGACTTATATCTCCCTCACTAACTTTAAGCATCAGCTATCTGAGCAGCTTTCCGATCGCTTCAGCTGTACACAGCCCATCTGTAAATAGACCATCCAACTACTTACCTCATGCCCATAATGTTTTTATTTACTTTTTTTGCTCTTTTGCAGACCAGTCTTTCAACTTGCACATCATCATCTGCACATCTATCACTCCAGTGTTGATTTGCTAAATTGTAATTACTTCGCTACTATGGCCTATTTATTGCCATACCTATATGCTTTTGGTATAACTAAGCAGACACTCCTATCTTAACCATATGTTGCTTTGAAATGAAGGTATGACTCCAGACATCAAATGGCTACATCATCCACCTCTGGGTCAAACTTGTTAGCGATGAGATGGTGGTGTTGTAGGAGCCACCAGAGACCTCCAGCCCAGTAGAGACACACAGCTCTCCTGGAGGCACCGGAGCAGAGTGTATATGGGTTCCTTTCATCACATCTCCTTCCAGGTAAGTTCATCATGCGAGCAATGGCTTCATGTCTGATTCATGGTGCTTTATGTGGGGAGGTTTAGACCCTGGGACTGAGGGCCTGCACTGCAGAGTGGCCCACATGTGCTCATGAGGACTTCCTATATGAATATTAAGCAGTTTGCTGTCCCATGAGGTTAAATGGATCATGATGAACGGATATCAAAACTGTTGGGCAAATTTACGTTCAAAGATGTCATTAGCCATTCCATCCAGAGATAATTCATGTGCATCACCCTTAATGTCAAAGGCAAATGCAATGCTTGCAGCTCTACCGCCACTTTCTGCTAGTAGAATGAGCACTTTGTTCAACAAATCATCAAATCAAATCAAATTTTATTTGTCACATACACATGGTTAGCAGATGTTAATGCGAGTGTAGCGAAATGCTTGTGCTTCTAGTTCCGACAATGCAGTAATAACCAACAAGTAATCTAACCTAACAATTCCACAACTACTACCTTATACACACAAGTGTAAAGGGATAAAGAATATGTACATAAAGATATATGAATGAGTGATGGTACAGAACGGCATAGGCAAGATGCAGTAGATGGTATAGAGTACAGTATATACATATGAGATGAGTAATGTAGGGTATGTAAACATAAAGTGGCATAGTTTAAAGTGGCTAGTGATACATGTATTACATAAAGATGGCAAGATGCAGTAGATGATATAGAGTACAGTATATACATATACATATGAGATGAGTAATGTAGGGTATGTAAACATTATATTAAGTGGCATTGTTTAAAGTGGCTAGTGGTACATTTTTACATAATTTCCATCAATTCCCATTATTAAAGTGGCTGGTGTTGAGTCAGTATGTTGGCAGCGGCCACTAAATGTTAGTGGTGGCTGTTTAACAGTCTGATGGCCTTGAGATAGAAGCTGTTTTTCAGTCTCTCGGTCCCTGCTTTGATGCACCTGTACTGACCTCGCCTTCTGGATGATAGCGGGGTGAACAGGCAGTGGCTTGGGTGGTTGTTGTCCTTGATGATCTTTATGGCCTTCCTGTGATATCGGGTGGTGTAGGTGTCCTGGAGGGCAGGTAGTTTGCCCCCGGTGATGCGTTGTGCAGACCTCACTACCCTCTGGAGAGCCTTACGGTTGTGGGCGGAGCAGTTGCCGTACCAGGCGGTGATACAGCCCGACAGGATGCTCTCGATTGTGCATCTGTAGAAGTTTGTGAGTGCTTTTGGTGACAAGCTGAATTTCTTCAGCCTCCTGAGGTTGAAGAGGCGCTGCTGCGCCTTCTTCACAACGCTGTCTGTGTGGGTGGACCAATTCAGTTTGTCCGTGATGTGTACACCGAGGAACTTAAAACTTTCCACCTTCTCCACTACTGTCCCGTCGATGTGGATAGGGGGGTGCTCCCTCTGCTGTTTCCTGAAGTCCACAATCATCTCCTTTGTTTTGTTGACGTTGAGTGTGAGGTTATTTTCCTGACACCACACTCCGAGGGCCCTCACCTCCTCCCTGTAGGCCGTCTCGTCGTTGTTGGTAATCAAGCCTACCACTGTAGTGTCGTCCGCAAACTTGATGATTGAGTTGGAGGCGTGCATGGCCACGCAGTCGTGGGTGAACAGGGAGTACAGGAGAGGGCTGAGAACGCACCCTTGTGGGGCCCCAGTGTTGAGGATCAGCGGGGTGGAGATGTTGTTACCTACCCTCACCACTTGGGGGCGGCCCGTCAGGAAGTCCAGGACCCAGTTGCACAGGGCGGGGTCGAGACCCAGGGTCTCGAGCTTGATGACGAGTTTGGAGGGTACTATGGTGTTAAATGCTGAGCTGTAGTCGATGAACAGCATTCTCACATAGGTATTCCTCTTGTCCAGATGGGTTAGGGCAGTGTGCAGTGTGGTTGCGATTGCGTCGTCTGTGGACCTATTGGGTCGGTAAGCAAATTGGATTGGGTCTAGGGTGTCAGGTAGGGTGGAGGTGATATGGTCCTTGACTAGTCTCTCAAAGCACTTCATGATGACGGAAGTGAGTGCTACGGGGCGGTAGTCGTTTAGCTCAGTTACCTTAGCTTTCTTGGGAACAGGAACAATGGTGGCCCTCTTGAAGCATGTGGGAACAGCAGACTGGGATAAGGATTGATTGAATATGTCCTTAAACACACCAGCCAGCTGGTCTGCGCATGCTCTGAGGACGCGGCTGGGAATGCCGTCTGGGCCTGCAGCCTTGCGAGGGTTAACACGTTTAAATGTTTTACTCACCTCGGCTGCAGTGAAGGAGAGCCCGCAGGTTTTGGTAGCGGGCCGTGTCAGTGGCACTGTATTGTCCTCAAAGCGAGCAAAAAAGTTATTTAGCCTGTCTGGGAGCAAGACATCCTGGTCCGCGACGGGGCTGGTTTTCTTTTTGTAATCCGTGATTGACTGTAGACCCTGCCACATACCTCTTGTCTCTGAGCTGTTGAATTGCGACTCTACTTTGTCTCTATACTGGGACTTAGCTTGTTTGATTGCCTTGCGGAGAGAATAGCTACACTGTTTGTATTCGGTCATGTTTCCGGTCACCTTGCCCTGGTTAAAAGCAGTGGTTCGCGCTTTCAGTTTCACGCGAATGCTGCCATCAATCCACAGTTTCTGGTTTGGGAATGTTTTAATTGTTGCTGTGGGTACGACATCGTCAATGCACTTTCTAATGAACTCGCTCACCGAATCAGCGTATTCGTCAATATTGTTGTTGGACGCAATGCAGAACATATCCCAATCCACGTGATCGAAGCAGTCTTGAAGCATGGAATCAGATTGGTCGGACCAGCGTTGAACAGACCTGAGCGAGGGAGCTTGTTGTTTTAGTTTCTGTTTGTAGGCTGGAAGCAACAAAATGGAGTCGTGGTCAGCTTTTCCGAAAAGAGGGCGAGGGAGGGCCTTATATGCGTCGCGGAAGTTAGTATAACAATGATCCAAGGTTTTACCAGCCCTGGTAGCACAATCGATATGCTGATAGAATTTAGGGAGTTTTGTTGTCAGATTAGCCTTGTTAAAATCCCCAGCTACGATGAATGCAGCCTCAGCCTCAGGACAATGTCTGCTAAAGTGGGTTAAATGGCTATCATGAAAAAAAGAGATCATGAAATGTTCCTTATCAATTCAAATGGTCAGTTAAGGACTATTTGATATCACATTTCAATCAGCAGGTGGCATTCTCTTCAAATGAAAAGGAGAGTTAAAGAGTAAGGCAACTAGCCAAGCAATATTGTCATTTATTTACTTGAGGTGAACAGTTTATTTGGTTTGGAAGTGACAAACAATGCAGCCAACTTTTTAGAGACATGAAAGGCAAAATTGAGGGGGCAAAAGTTTTCTTTGAACACCCGTCATATGAGTTTTTTTTACAACCTCCATTGACGTCATCAATACTGTCTAATGATAAGGCAGACACTCTTATCCAGAACCACTTCCATTTAGTTTAATAGTTAAACCTGTCATGAGAGACTGGGGTTGGTTGGGGACATTTCAGGAAGTAAACTGAAATTTCCATTCCAGCTTTCCTTATTGCTTCGATTGCCTCGTTAGAAAGGCAACAACGAGGCTTCCCTTGACAGTTACAGTGCCTTCAGAAAATATTCGCACCCCTTGACATTTTCCACATTTTGTTGTGTTAAAGCCTGAATTTAAAATGGATTCAATTGAGATTTTCTGTCACTAGCCCACACACAATACTCCATAATTTCAAAGAGGAATTATATTTTTGACATTTTTACTAACTATACTGAACATAAATATAAACACAACATGCATCAATTTTGTTACGTTACAGCCTTAATCTATAATGGATAAAGATACATGTTTTCACTCAGCAATCTACACACAATACCCCGTAACGACAAAGCAAAAAAACAGAAATACCTTATTTACATAAGTACTCAGACTCTTTGCTATGAGACTTAACATTGAGCTCAGGTGCATCCTGTTTCCATTGATAATCCTTGAGCTATTTCTACAACTTGATTGGTGTCCACCTGTGGTAAATTCAATTGATTGGACATGATTTGGAAAAGCACACACCTGTCTATATAAGGTCCCACAGTTGACAGTGCATGTCAGAGCAAAAACCAAGCCATGAGGTCAAAACAATTGGTAGTAGAGCTCCGAGACAGGATTGTGTAGAGGCACAGATCTGGGGAAGGGTACCAAAACATTTCTGCAGCATTGAAGATCCCAAAGAACAAAGTGGGCGCCATCATTCTTAAATGGAAGAAGTTTGGAACCACCAAGACTCTTCCTAGAGCTGGCCACCTGGCCAAACTGAGCAATCGGGGGAGAAGAACCCTGATGGTCACTCTGACAAAGCTCTAGAGTTCCTCTGTGGAGATAGGAGAACCTTCCAGAAGGACAACCATCTCTGTAGCACTCCATCAATCAGGCATTTATGGTAGAGTGGCCAGATGGACGCAATTCCTCAGTAAAAGGCACATGACAGCCCGCTTGAAGTTTGCCAAAACGCACCTTAAGTCTCTCAGACCATGAGAAACAAGATTCTCTGGTCTGATGAAACCAAGATTGAACTCTTTGGCCTGAATGCCAAGCGTCACATCTGGAGGAAACCTGGCACCATCCCTACCATGAAGCATGGTGGTGACTGGGGCGAAGGTTCACCTACCCTAAGCACACAGCCAAGATAACGCAGGAGTGGTTTCGGGACAAGTCTCTGAATGTCCTTGAGTGGCCCAGACTTGAACCCGATCGAACATCTCTGGAGAGACCGGAAAATAGCTGTGCAACAACGCTCCCCATCCAGCCTGACAGAGCTTGAGAGGATCTGCAGAGAAGAATGGGATAAACTCTCCAAATACAGGTGGGCCAAGCTTGTAGCGTCATACCCAAGAAGACTCGTGGCTGTAATCACTGCCAAAGGTGCTAAAACAAAGCACTGAGTAAAAAGTTTTTAATACTGTGATATTTCAGTTTTTTTTATTTTTAAATGTGCTAACATTAATAAAAGCCAGTTTTTGCTTTGTTTTTATGGGGTATTGTGTGTAGATTGATAAGGGAAAAAACATTTGAATCCATTTTAGAATAAGGCTGTAACAAGAAAAAGTCAAGGGGTCTGAATACTTTCCGAATGCACTGTATTTTGAGCCTAGACTGATTAATTAATCCATATCACTGCAGTTAAACAAGTTCATAAAATAATGAATTATGTTGGCTTGTACTTATGGCACTTCCAAGGCTGTTTCATGATGATTATTACGGTTGTGTCAATCATATTATATATTTAGGCTATTGTAACAAGGTGTTAGGTTCTGACAAACTAGTCAAAGCTCAAACCAAGTTTATTCACCCACTGGGTCAAACAGCTGAAAAGACAAAAACATGTTCCCACCAGCACCATTATTTATACCCTCCTTTAGGCAGAGTCTCCTATTCGCACCTCTAAACACTACATCTTTGCTGCTCGACAGGTGAAGTGTGTAATAAAACGGTTCTCTCTTCGTCTGACCTGACCTCAGCCCACATTCCTCACTAATCCACAGCTATCCAAGTTTATCAGTGACCGCAACCAAGTGATTGCCTTTTCTAGTGAACAATCAACAAGCAACAATGGGCATGACGGACAGAAGTAGTCAGTACAGGTGTGATCAAGCCTTACATCAAAGTTGCCTGAAGCTGAATGGAACGTGGTATACCCTGACCAGTTATTCAGAAGAAAATCCTCTGACTGTCTAATTTCTCATCGGAAATTGCTGCTGACATTGAACAGGGTTAGGGTGTTTCATTAGTTTCAGGCTCTCCTGTTTAACTATTCCCAACATCTTATAGGTTGTAAATAAATCATTTTTATTTGAACACCCCAATTATGATTTTTTTTTTTACAACCTATATTGACATCATATAGACTGTGTAAATATATAACTGTTGTTTAGAGAGTGTATTCTAAATGCAACATGACATTTTAGGTATAACTTAGCAGA
Organism: Salvelinus alpinus; assembly: GCF_045679555.1. Lineage (NCBI taxonomy): Eukaryota > Metazoa > Chordata > Actinopteri > Salmoniformes > Salmonidae > Salvelinus > Salvelinus alpinus. The sequence goes on from NC_092087.1 coordinate 64,742,049, forward strand.
TGCTCTTGTCCATAGCCTCTTCCAATCAGTGCATTCAATTCAACAGTTAAAACAACCACATATAAAAATTATACCAAAACACAAATATTTTTTTTTACATTACTGTATGTGCAACCCTTTCTCATTTCGTAGCTTTTTCCAGATACTTCCAGATGAACCATATGTTGCTTTGAAACGAAGGTATGACTCCAGACATCTAATGGCTACATCATCCACCTCTGGGTCAAACTTGTTAGCGATGAGATGGTGGTGTTGTAGGAGCCACCGGAGATCTCCAGCCCCGTAGACACACACAGCTCTCCTGGAGGCACCGGAGCAGGGTGGATATGGGGCTCCTTTCCTCACATCTCCTTCCAGGGAACTCCACTTCACCATGCGAGCGATGGCGTTCATGTCTGATTCATGGAACTTGACGTGAGGAGGGTTAGACCCTGGCACTGAGGGCATGCGCTGCAGAGTGGCCCACAGGTGCTCATCAGGACTGTAGGTGTCCCTCTCCCACTCCAGCAGGGCCCGAACCTCCTGGCTGTCAACCACGTGATGGACAAAGTCCCTGGAGACCACGAAATAGGCGTTTCCGGAGAACATGGGGGTGCTGATTGGAGGAGGGCTCTTCGTAACGCTCGTTCTGACTACTATGTTATTGGTTATATTGTGCTGATACTGCCACCGGCGTTTCTTATAGTCGACGGTGGTCTCAGACTCCATGCTGTTCCTCCCGTTGAGCAGTTTGAGTGACTGAACCATCTCTGCGTTGGTTTTAATGGGGAAATCTGTTCCACAGGTATTGAGCAGGTACCTCCACTGGACAGGTGACTTCAACAGGTCCTTCATACAGTTTAGATCTGCCTGCACTCGAGACCACGATGCATAAACCACACTCTCTGTCTTACTTGCCACAAACACATTGGTAAAACAAGTCACAATAGCCTTTACTGCAGTCTTGAATTCCTCTGAGGATTTCTGGTCCACATGCACGCAATATACATTCTGAGGTGTGTACACTGCACGCAGGAGTCGCTCAAACATCTCAATCTTCTCATGGACCACCATGGAGTAGGCGATGGGGAAGTCTCTCTCCTCCACACTCAGCGGCATCATGACGAACCCTCTGTCTGTAACGTACGTTTTACAGTTTCGGGTCACGTCGTGGTAGAACGCCTCAGACAGAAACGTGGGCTTATTCTTTGTTTTCAGAAGTCTTCTGAGCTGCTCCTTGTCGATGCCCTTCAGGTCTCCTTTGATGATAGCAGAGCAGGCTGTCAGGTCGTCTGCGTAGTCTTGTGGCAGGAGGTCAGGTGCTGGGAGCGGGCTTCTCTCAGAACAGGTTGGGCGTCTCAGAGTCTTCCATAGGAGAAGAGAGATTAAAGCAGACATTAGGATGAGAAAGAGGTTTCTGAAGAAGCATATATGTGATGTTGATGACCTAAGAGGACCCATAACAAAACGGTG